>NC_134239.1:111077858-111378161 GCF_965152275.1 Natator depressus
CATGTGTTCCAGTCCCCTAATCATTTTTGTTGCCCTCCACTGGACATTTTCCAATTTTTCCACATCCTTCTTGTAGTGTGGGGCCCAAAACTGGACACAGTACTCCAGATGAGGCCTCACCAATGTCGAATAGAGGGGAACAATCATGTCCCTCGATCTGCTGGCAATGCCCCTACTTATACATCCCAAAATGCCATTGGCCTTCTTGGCAACAAGGGCACACTGTTGACTCATATCCAGCTTCTCGTCCACTATACCCCTAGGTCATTTTCTGCAGAACTGCTGCTTAGCCATTCGGTCCCTAGTCTGTAGCAGTGCATGGGATTCTTCCATCCTAAGTGCAGGACTCTGCACTTGTCCTTGTTGAACCTCATCAGATTTCTTTTGGCCCAGTCCTCTAATTTGTCTAGGGTCCTCTGTATCCTATCCCTACCCTCCAACGTATCTACCTCTCCTCCCAGTTTAGTGTCATCTGCAAACTTGCTGAGGGTACAATCCACGCCATCCTCCAGATCATTTATGAAAATATTGAACAAAACTTTGCTGAAGTCAAGGAACAACACGTCCACTGCTTTCCCCTCATCCACAGAGCCAGTTATCAGAAGGCAATTAGATTAGTCAGGCATGACTTGCCCTTGGTGAATCCATTCTGACTGTTTCTGATTACTTTCCTCTCCTCTAAGTGCTTCAGAATTGATTCCTTGAGGACCTGCTCCATGATTTTTCCAGGGACTGAGGTGAGGCTGACTGGCCTGTAGTTCCCAGAATCCTCCTTCTTCCCTTTTTTAAAGATGGGCACTACATTAGCCTTTTTCCAGTCGTCCGGGACCTCCCCCGATCGCCTTGAGTTTTCAAAGATAATGGCCAATGGCTCTGCAATCACCAACTCCTTTAGCACTCTTGGATGCAGTGCATCCAGCCCCATGGACTTGTGCTCGTCCAGCTTTTCTAAATAGTCCCGAACCACTTCTTTCTCCACAGAGGGCTGGTCACCTCCTCCCCATGCAGTGCTGCCCAGTGCAGCAGTCTGGGAGCTGACCTTGTTCGTGAAGACAGAGGCAAAAAAAGCATTGAGTACATTAGCTTTTTCCACATCCTCTGTCACTAGGTTGCCTCCTTCTTTCATTAAGGGGCCCACACTTTCCTTGACTTTCTTCTTGTTGCTATCATATGGCCAGCTTCTGATCTCAGGGCCACCAACAGCAATGTGGAATACCTCTTCTGTAGCCAATTGATCACAGGGTGCTCATTTCCTGTCCCATGACAAGGGGCTCATCCCTGTACAATACACAAGAACAAGAGTATAGCTCCTGCTCTGATGAACGGACTCTAAAAGATTAATTCACCATTGCCCTGGACCTTCTGTAGTCATTTACACAAGACCTGCCCTGCTTTCTAGCACTGTCAGGCATCTGAGAGCATCTTCCCTGTGAGTGTACTACAGCCTCTGTATTTCAGGAACCCAGAGTGAGACCACGAACACACAGTTTAAACCACAACGCTCTTTGTTAGCTACATAACAAGATGGCTCCTGCAGACTCTGAGCATGCAGACCCTGTATCATGTAAGAGACCCCTTCCCCTGGGGGGGGCCCTCCGGTGATTATGCAGGACTAATTTACCACCATTATACTCCAAGAACAAAGGGGTGTAAATGAGACCTGATCAGAACGTCCACATTGCCCTGATAGAAGGCATAACACAAGGGCCAGGACCAACAGGAATGAGGCCCAGGAAAGCCAGAGGCGGGGATGACTTTGTGCTGTCACTGCTGTCCCCCCGCAGAGGGCACTACAGAGGTGAATCTCACAGCATTTCCAGCATTATTTGTCTCCATCCTGCAGGATTTTACCTGCGGGGGACAGCCGAAGCTTCAGACACAGAGGAGAGAAGAAGGTTTTCTTGCCGAATTACTACAGTGATTCGCCAAGTGAAATGAAAGTGACTTTCTGCGCTGGTCTCCCTGGAGCTTAACCAGCCAGCGTATAAACAAGTCCACTCACTGCTAGGCACCCATTCCTGGCCAGGCATGGCATAGCAGCTTTCTCGCTTCTCTGGTGCCTCCCTGCCAGCAGTTGCTCATGCACTGTGGTGGCTTCTCTTCCAGTGACTCAGCCCTCTAGCCAGGTCTCTGTCCTAAGCTCCCCTGCCAGGGTTGCCATTGTCCAAACAAAAAGTCCTCCCTTTGCCTTTAAAACAAAACCCTTTCACCCTCTCTGGGGCACTTTCTCCATCTGTCTTTGGGACTTAGCCTGCAGCCACGTGCAGGGCTCAATAACCCTTGTGATGGGCTTGTACACCCCCTTGCTTGAGGCAAGTAGGGGAACCCAGTCCCACCCTTAAGATTCCAGCCAGGGGTGACACAGCCTTCCCAAAAGTGGAGGGGGGCAGGGGCCCTCACCCCCTCCATGGCCCCACCCCCGGCCAAGCTGGAAGCTGGAGCGGGGCTGGGGAGCCCAGGCCCCAGTACTGTGCTTACAATGGTGCCAGTGGCGCCATGGAGCCGGGTCCATGCTCAGAAGTGGTCCCGGCCTGCTCCACTTGCGCTGCACCCTGAGACCCCGCCAGCCTTCTGGCTTTCTCCCCCCCCCCCCCCCCCGCGCACCACTTGCTCCTCTCAGCCTGCAGGGCTGTGCAGGGCACTGTATATTTGTGGGGGGACTCTGGCCATAGGGAGTTGGGGGGGGGTGTTGCAGAGGTGCTGACTTTCTGATTTCCTCATGGATGCTTAACCGCAGCTCTGACCCAGGCCCCGCCCCCACATCACCCTTCCCCTCAGGCCCTGCCCCACCTCTTCCTGCCCCCGCTCCACCCCACCCCTCCTCTTCCTGCCCTATTACGCACCCTCCCCCGAGCGCCCCTGCTCTCACTCCACCTCTTCCTACCACTGCTCCTCCCCTTCTCCCCCAGCACCTCCTGCCTGCTGCTGAACAGCTGATCAGCAGTGGGCGGGAGGAGCTGATCAGGGGGACCACCAGTGGGTGCTCAGCACACACTATTTTTTTTTCTGTGGGTGCTCCAGCCCCAGAGCACCTATGGAGTCGCACCTATGGGGCGTTGGGTGTGGGGGTGCTGTGTGGCGTGGCGTGGGCCTGCCCCCCAAGAGAAAGGGGCACGCAGGCAGCACAGGCCTGGGTGGGCCACTGTGCGTCTGGCAACTGCCAGTTTGTAAATAGTGGCCTCGCATTGGGCTGGGTGGAGTGGGGCCACCCCTGCCATGCCATGCCCCATTGCCCCGGGCTGGCCCCTTGCTCTGGGGACTGACCACATGCTGTGCTCCATTGCCTCCATGGGGGGGCCCCAGAAATACGTTTGGCAACAAAAGGTTAATCTGGCCCTGCTGGGCCACTCCACCTGCCCCGGGGGGGGCCCAGAGAGCAGCCTCCAGCCCGTGTCCCTGGCTCCTGGGTCTCCTGCCCAGGGCAGATGGAGGGTCCGTGACTCTCTACTGCTGCCTGGGCACCCTGACTAGGCTACAGCTGCTGGGCTGGTTGGGGGGCGGGGCCTCGGAGGGAAGAGGAGGAGCAGGGTGCTGGACCTGTGGCAAAAAGTGGATAGTCCAGGCCAGGCCATATTCAAAAAGTGGGAGAGCCATGGCCCCCTGGTCCTTCCTGTTCTGATGCCCTGATTCCAGCCCTGATTCCAGCCCAGAATCCCGTACTAAACATCTAGGTCTGCTCCTTTACCTGTGCTGCGGGTTTCCTGGGCCACTTCCTACAGCCTTTTACATTCCCCTCTGGATATCTCCGTCTCTTCCCTGCTTTAGCCAGGGTCTCTCAGGCCTCTCTGCCTGGACAGCTTTCCTGTCTCTTTCCTGCTGAGCTCCTACCTTGCTCTCTCTCCAGCTTTATCACCAGTTAACCCTGGCTCTCCCTCTTTAGGGCAGCCACCTTCTATGCTTTTTGGGGAACTACCTGAGTCCCCTCCAGAGAGCTCATTATTCTGTAATCAGGTTGGCTTAGCCCCAGGCTCTTCAGCTCCAAGGGGCACGCCACCCTGTTACACAGTGGAGTACAATCACAAAGTGAAGGGTGACAAAAAAGGTACGTGAGAAGGGGGAAATGTTCACAGAAATAGTTAATACAGGCGCAGACTTTTGGTGTGTGCTCCTTTACTATGTACCAATATACAGTTTACATGAAACCAACAGGACAAGGCTCCCTGGGATAGTTTTCTTGGCTCCAGGTCCCACCATGCTAAAATCCAGTATCAATATCTTCACTGTAACACCAAAGAGCTCTTTAGTAAAGAGGTTGTTGCATATTTACTAGCCATAATCTACACTTTTCCTTTCAGTAACTCAAAGCTGGGTTCCCCTACCTGCCTCAAGCAAGGGGGTGTACAGAGGAGGAGAAGGACAGAGACAGAGTGACAGAGATCAGTAAGAACTAGACAAAACCTGAATTCCTTTGAATTTCCAAGGTAGAGAAGGGAAGGTCCAGAGTCACTTTCAAACCCTTGGGTCTGAACCTACCCTCTGCCAGAGTTTTCCTTCAGGTTAGAGAAAAGAGAGCTTATTTGCTGGATTTGGCCACATTTTTGCAAGAACAACGCGTGAGATTTTGCACTATCAAATCCAAACCCAAGTGTAAACCCTACCTCTGATCAAGCCTGGAACAGAAATCCCAAGGCTGATGTTAATGGAAATCCAAACACCATCTCCTTGGCTCATCTCTAATAAAAACAAATCCACACTAATATATGTAACAATTCAATTCAAGCACTGCCTAGTTACATTTGCAACACTAGCCTTCTTTGCCTTTTTCTCCTGGGGAAATCTGATGTATACTCTTCCTTAAATGGCCAGATTGAGAATGCATACCATTTTTATCCATATGCCCCTTAACCTGGTTTTGGGCTGTATATTCTGAATGCCTGCATTATGCATTGGCAGAGGAAATAATTGTTGTGTGTTATGTTGAACTATGGATTATAGTAGAGAAAGAAGGACAGGCCCTTGTGTCTGTGTGCCAGTTTTTATTGTGCTTATGAAGGCAAACCCCATTTATAATGCTCAGGTTCTTCAGTCTTTAGTTTATGCTGTGAATGTACAGTATGGCACTGAAAGTGCACGATGTAATTGTTAGCTGAATATTTTAGTACAAAGTGCAGTATGCTACCACCTGGTGGAGGGAAAACCAATGGAAATTAGAGAAGCCCATTAGAAAGGCCTGAGGATTCAGATTTTATCATCTAGAGCCATGTTATTGCTGGGTGCTCTGCCACTGTATAGCCTCAGGCCAGCTATTTAGATGCCTAAATATAAAGTTTAAGTGCCTGTCTATAGGCACCCTGGTTTGAAAATCAGGAGTCTCCAATCTGGTGCTTAGACCACACCTCTGTCTCCCTACTAGGATTGTTAAGAACGGCTTCCTGGAATTTTTAATTTGTACATTCATTAGATGCTAATGGATGTAACTGGATGGGAGGGGAAAATACAATCACTGCCAGAGTCTCTGAGAGACTTTTTTTTAAAAAAAAATTCCGCTTTCACATGTATTTTTTCAAGAGACAGTGGGGGGAGGGGCAGACTGCACCCATGTGTGAGTGATTCATTGAGTCCCTGTCACTTCTTTAAATCAAATTAAAGTCTCTGAAAAGGGAAATTGCCTGTTAATGCTCCTGTAATTAGGGCTCCATTATAGCCCCACACATTAAGAGGTTTCAAACACAACTGTATAAATTCTCTCTAAGAATTTGGCAGACAGTTTGTCCATTTTGAAGTGGCTGGAAACAAACACAAAATGTCAGCGGCCTCTCATGCTGGTGCACTTTTGGGCATTAGAAATTACAGGCCTGAGCCATTCAAACAGAAAGGTAAGATTCAGCCTTGGTGCAAACAAGAGCAATTCCCATTGACTTCCCTGAGAATAGTATCCATGTAGGTTACTCTGTAGATGCGGCACCTTAGAGACTAACCAATTTATTTGAGCATGAGCTTTCGTGAGCTACAGCTCACTTCATCGGATGCATACTGTGGAAACTGCAGAAGACATTATATACACAGAGACCATGAAACAATACCTCCTCCCACCCCACTCTCCTGCTGGTAGTAGCTCACGAAAGCTCATGCTCAAATAAATTGGTTAGTCTCTAAGGTGCCACAAGTACTCCTTTTCTTTTTGCGAATACAGACTAACACGGCTGTTACTCTGAACTCTGTAGATGGACTGTGGCACCAGTGAACACCAGTTCCCAGCGTGCTGCAGGGGGTATAGCGTACCCTTCAAAGAAATAAAGTGCAGACTCCCAGGACTGCTCTACAATAGAGACATGAAATGGGCTACAGCCCCGAAACATTCACAGAACTTTCTGCATCCAGACACAAAACGGTTTACAAGTGATCTACTAACCACTTAGAATGAGCTGCCTCTCAAAAGGTTTAATAACCACCTCAAATATAACCAATCCGCTCTAACAAAGTTAATGCGATTGTGCACCCAGACAAGTTGAAAAGCGCACACCTTTTTTTTTTTTCTTCTGTGGGTGCCCCTGAAAAGGTGGCCTGGCCTGGAGAAAATAAGCCAGAGCACACAGCTCCTGAGAGTCAGGCTAAGAACGGTGGGGTAGGTACCCAGAAGGCATTGCAACACATGGGCACAGGACAATTCAGCATGGCTAGAGTGCATGGGCTGAGCCATTTGTGTTTACAAACCGTTCCATTCTCAAGTATAGACAAGGCACCATTGACATGCTGGACTGTTTGCTCCTTTGGATCTGTGGCAGCTCATCAGGTGAGTTCTCTCTGTGCTGACAAGCCTTACAAACATTCATTGATACAATAGATTGTGACAGCTTCAAAAGAGCCATTGTGGTTTGTGGAGTCATTGATATGTGAATTAAGCACTGACAGAGACTAACTCTTCAAAAGGAGTCATTATTATCTCTGTAGCAATCTATTGATTTCAATGACAATATCTTCCATGAAACACCAAAAATACGTATTTTAAAAAAATGAGTACAAAAATATATATTTAAAGCATGCGAGTGATCAGCTTTGCAACCACAAAAGGTGAGGAATTCACAGTGGAGGATTCTCCTTCTCACAAGCGATTCAGCACTACAAATGGGCAAACTCTCAAAGACTCAGACTCATAGACTTTAAGGCAGGGGTGGGCAAACTTTTTGGCCCGAGGGCCACATTGGGGTGCAAAACTGTATGGAGGGCCAGGTAGGGAAGGCTGTGCCCCCCAAACAGCCTGGTCCCCGCCCCCTATTTGCCCCTTCCCACTTCCCGCCCCCTGACTGTCCCCCTCAGAACCCCCGATCCATCCAACCTCCCCTGCTCCTTGTTCCCTGACTGCCCCTCTTGGGACCCCCTGCCCCAAACCGCCCCCCTGGGATCCCACCTCCTATCCAACCCCCCCTGCTCCCTGTCCCCTGACTGCCCCGACCTATCCACACCCCTGCCATCTGACAGGCCCCCCGGGACTCCCATGCCCTATCCAACGCCCTCGTTCCCCGACTCCTGACTGCCCCAGAGCCTCCACCCCATCCAACCGCCCCCTGCTCTCTGTCCCCAATTGCCCTCTGAGACCCCCTACCCAACCCTCCCATTGCCGCGCATGTGCTGCCCCCTTACCATGCTGCTCAGAGCGGCAGGAGCTTGCAGCCCTGCTGTGCGGTGGCACAACTGCGTGGGAAGGGGAACAGCAGAGGAGGGGCCGGGGGTAGCCCCCTGGGCCAGAAGCTCAGGGGCCGGGCAGGATGGTTCCGTGGGCCGGATGTGGGCTGTGGGCCATAGTTTGCCCACCCCTACTTTATAGGTCAGAAGGGACCATCATGAGCATCTAGTCTGATCTCCTGCACATTACAGACCACAGAACCTCACCCACCCACTCCTGCAATAGATCCCTAACTTCTGGCTGAGTTACTGAAGTCCTCAACTCATGATTTAAAAACTTCAAGTTTCAGAGAATCCACCATTTACACTAATTTAAACCTGCGAGTGACCCATGCCCCATGCTGCAGAGGAAGGCGAAACCCCCCCAGGGTCTCTGCCAATCTGACCCAAGGGGAGAATTCCTTCCCAACCCCAAATATGGTGAGCAATTAGACCAGGAGCAGCAGAAGCTCCCTAAAAGTAGGGGAAACACCCACCTGTGTGCAAACCGTGGCCCTGCCCTTCCAAGCTCCCCTTTCCCTGAACCCACAACCTTGCGCCACCCATTCCCCCTGAGGTCCCGCCCCCATGCTGCCTCTTCCCCCCAGACCCTGTCCCCACTCGCTCCTCTCTGGCCCCCCGCCCCCGATGCTCACCCTTACGGTTGGTAAAAAGTGAGAAGGCATAGCCCTCCCACTTTTAAAAGTGATGGGGCTATGGCCCCCTAACTCCGCCGTTCCGGTATCCATGAGTTAGACCCTGAACATGTGGGCAAGACCCACCAGGCAGACACCTGGGAAAGAATTTTCTGTAGTAACCCAGAGCCAGGGCCGGCTCCAGGCACCAGCGAAGGAAGCAGGTGCCTGGGGCAGCCAATAGAGAGGGGCGGCACTCTCTGCGTTATTGGGGTGGCACATCTGGGTCTTCGGCGGCAATTCGGCAGCGAGTCCTTCATTCCCTCTCTTCCTCTTCGGCGGCAATTCGGCGGCAGCTCAATCGGGTTTTTCTTTTTCTTTTTTCGCTGCTTGGGGAGGCAAAAAAGCTGGAGCTGGCCCTGCCCAGAGCCCTCCCCATCTAGTGTCCCATCACCGGCTGTTGGAGATATTTACTGCTAGCAGTCACAGATAGGCTACATGCCATTGTCCGCTGTCTTATCATCCCATCCCCTCCATAAACTTATCAAGCTCAGTCTTGAAGCCAGTTAGGTTTTTTGCCCCCACTGCTTCCCTTGGAAGGCAAGATACTTAGGCTGCATTCAGTTTGACTTTTGGGGAAGTCACTCACCTCCATTGCTGTAGCATGTGACAGCTCTCCTGGTGACATCTAGATGACCTAGCGGTAAGGATGCAAGTAGCTGGTGTACAGTAGAGTTCTTCTCCTGGTGTAGATGACACAGTAGTAAAAATGGCAGTGGTCAGTATTGTTAGGGGGCTTATTCCTTCACCCACTTACTTCTGTGGTCCTTCTCACATGAACAGAGAGCAACAATACCCGAAGTCCAAAGGTGCAAACAATTCGATGTTTATTGGGGTGAACTTCCAGCAAGCATGATTCCAGTTTCCTTCCTTAGTGTTCCCCTTCCCAGCTCTGACACCACAGAGCCTTACCTGTGTCCCTGTTCCCATTCCTGCCCTTAGCTACACATGATTCCAATTTCCCCACCCCCATTCCCTGTTCCCATTCCCCCCCCACACACTACCTGATTGACTGCAGACCAATTCGTAAAACTTGAGTTCTGCTTAACTATACCTTAACCAATCATTTTACTGAAATTTAACTAACTAATCCTAACATACTGTAACATGATGATTTAACCAATTATATCCCACCACGTTAATTAGTTTACACCCAGCAAAATTAATTATACAGCAGACAGAAACAATCACAGAACCAGACAGAGATTATACAGACAAACAATAGGGAAATGGGGACTACAGTGATAGAACAACAAAGAAATGAGGATTTCACATCCCAGCTATTGATAAGTGAGTTCTTGCCAGACAGGATGCTATCAAACTAAGTTTCCTTTTACATTTTCTAGGCACTTCCCTTTCTCTGGAGGTGATAGGCATTATCAGGACAGGATTGTACTCCTACCAGCCCAATAGCACCTTATTTCAATGTGACTAGGTTGGAATGTGAGGATATGACCCTTCGCTTCCCAGTTTATGGCTGCCTCTGCTGCTTAGCCAAAGATCTTAGGCTAAGCACAGGGCCTCAGACTGTCACAGTAAGAGAAGGACCTTACACTGGCAGACAGTGATTTTGATTCTTTCTTTTATACCTCTATAACTAGCTAAGTGTAAGAATACACCTAAATTCTTAGAGTATAGGCCTTTACAGACAGGCCTGAATATCTATATCCTAACAAGTATGCTCCCAGGATTGCTAACACTGCTAGAACTGCATCGGAGGGAGATCTCCCCAGAAGTGCCTAAACAGACAAGGCCTTCTAATCTTTCAGGCATCCTCTGTCCTACTTCAGTTCCTTCCTACCTTGACTCCACATCATGCCTTCCCTATACTGTTCTATGGTGTCTTCTCTTGTCACTCTTAGGGCCAGATCTTGCAAGTATTTATGTGCGTACCTTTACTCACATAAGTAATCCCAGTGATCGCCATATTTGGGGTCGGGAAGGATTTTTCCCCCAGGGCAGATTGGCAGAGGTCCTGGGGGGTTTTCACCTTCCTCTGCAGCGTGGGGCATGGGTCACTTGCTGGAGGATTCTCTGCACCTTGGATGCTCCAGCCATTAAGCAACAGAGTCTATTTGCAGATTACCAACTTGCCATGTATTGGCCATCCATTTTGTCAGCCACCCCTCGTACATGAAAAAAAAAATTGAGTAACACAAAGCCATTATTGGTGGGTAGAAGGTCAATGGGAGACACATTAATGTCCCTATTCTCAAAAATAGCTATTGCCTTTATGTTTACACTGGGCTTTTTCTGAAGAACTTCCCACCACTGCCACATTGGTGCAGAACACTGGGCTTTAACAAGTTAGCTGGTGGAATTAAAGCCTAATTCCCCCCCATCTGAGCCTGTGTTGAAGTCTACGTGGGGGTTTTAGAATGCGTTAGCTAGCATGTGTCAGACACTACATCCTGATCCCAGGCACCCTTAAATCCTGGTCTAGCCAGAGCCACACTCTTGGAAAATGTTTCAGATAAAAACCTCCTGTAGGTACCAGTTCAGTGGAGTCAGGTGGAAAGCCTGTGTTCCTTTCTGGCACTCATGAGGTCTCTGGCTTTTTAGTTCCATAGTCTCCCATACCATCAGAGCAGCAGCTTTGGCCAGAATTGCTTAAACTGCCCCAGGTTTGAGTAAATGTTCAGCTCAGTCCCTATTTCTGGGGTTTAACGTGTAACATTTCTATCACCTTTTCAAAAACGTGGCTGTTTTCTCTTACATCTGGGAGTGAGAAATTGTGTGTGTTGTCACAAAGTATAAAACAACAAATGGAGGTTCAGATTCTGCCTGCTGGTACACCTAGGCCAGCACACCTCTACAAGCCAGAGCAGTACTTAACTCCAGCTAGGGTAGTAGTGGGATAAATGAGGGCAGAATTTGGTCTAGAGAATTTATGATGGACTTCAAAACAGCTGGGAGCCATCGTACACCAGCCTTATACCAACAGCCTCTCTATTCTAGGGAGAAGTACATTTCTTCATCCCACAGGTACTACTATGGGTGTTTGTGGGATTCTTTGGAGGTTACCTCTGTGTAAATCAGTACATTGCAGATGGCTTGTAGGGGTTATAATGAGTGCTGGTTAACATAAAATTCAATCAATAAACCTGTTTTTCCAATGGAAAATAGGGTTTTTGACAAAAACAAGCTTTTCTGCAGAAAATTTGTTTGTCATAAAAGCAACTCGCAAGCCCCAAAATATTTTGATTCAGAAATGTCGCCAGAGTGCTTCATGGGAGTTGTAGTTTGTTTTCCTCATATCCCCATTCTCCTCTATGGGCAGGGCTCCCGGACCAAACTGACCAAGAGGGGACACCCTGGTTCATCATGGGAGACGTAGTCTGACCAGGGAGCCTGGCCTGTAGAGGGAATAGGCCCATGAGGCACCGGGATTACAACTTTTTGTCAAAATATTTTGGTTTTTTGCTGAAAATGTAAAATTTTCTGTCGAGGGAAAAAAATGTTCTGGCCAGCTCTAGTTAAAATTATTTTTATGGCTGACATTTAATTTTGCAAAGCTCTTTGCAAGAGACATGTTCAGAATGATATTTCTGAAATATAATTACTTGGGGCGGGGGAGGGACGATCAGATTAAAAGAACATGAAGCATAAAAATTGTTATTTCTGTCCTGCATGTGCAGGGTATTGAAAAATTCAAACAAATTACAGATCACAGCAGCCTCAAGACCACCTTCTTCTTCACAGGGTAGGTTTGTGGACATGTCCACACATTGTCATCTAATGAAACTAATGTTATAGACTGAGATGGATCTAAGTGTTTATACCCTGTCAACAGCTATGGACAAAGGAATAGATCATAATGAAACAATAACAAGGTGTTGTGTATTGATCTCAGACAACGTTCCTGAAAGCCCTGTGTAGCACGTTAGCCTGCTGTAAGTGATAAGTAGAGTGTAGCAGCCACTGTCTGCTAGATGACCAGCTTTCTTGCGTTGCCTGGATCCTTCTCCTTTAATAAATCCCAGCCAAAAAAGTTTGTTCAGTTGGGAGTTAAAGCCGCAAATGTCTATCAGTTATTTCAAGTACGGTTCTACTGACTCCAAAGCCCACCGAAATCAGAGGGCATCTTTCCATTGCCTTCAGCCAGCTTTGAATCAGGCTCATGGAGCACATCTGTCAAGTAAAGAAAGTGCTATTTTTATGTAGTCACTTTAGCGACAGAAAGATTTCATAGTGCTTTTGACTCCTGATGGCCTGGCTGAGCCAGGACTGCTACTAAGGTTATGTCTACTCTACAATCGCATCCGATGAAGTGAGCTGTAGCTCACGAAAGCTTATGCTCAAATAAATTGGTTAGTCTCTAAGGTGCCACAAGTCATCCTTTTCTTTTTACAATCACAGGGTCTGACTGGGTTGGTGTACATGAACTGCAATCCAGCTATCTTGGGTACTGGACTAGTGAAATCTCAGCAGCATGGGCTGCAGCTAGCCCAGGGCTCAGGCGGGCTTGTACAGCTCATGCTGAAGCCTGTGCTGCCACAGCGTCACTGCTCGGGCACCTGAGCTAGTTAGATTAACACTAACTCAGGTGTGTCTGTTGGATCATATTAAAGAAGTTCTGTATTAAAATCACAAATGAGTTTGATTCCCCATAGTTCAAATTCCAGGGTATTACTAATTAAGAGGTCTCTTGGTTTTTGGGACTGTTTCTCTCCCTCTATGAGTGAAACTTGCAAGCTGCTAATTGCGTTAGTACATTCTAAGACAGAGTCTGTTCTCAAAGCAATTCTTTGTAACAACAACTACTCACACAGAGAGAGACTCGAAGCAATACTCTGTAACAACAGAAACAGCCCCCAGAGACTCCCTGCCCTTTTGTTGTATTCATCTCGCTTTGTTAACAATTGTGATTAAAATAGAGATAGAGGATGTATGTGGATGGATGCTTGGTGTGGATAATAACTGAATGATCAGGGAGGTGCCAGCCTAAGAATCCAGTGTCCATCGGCTGAAGAAAGCGTCAAGTGGAAATAAACAGAGGACCCCCCCCGGAGGGCAGACTGGAATCCACCCAACAGCCTCAAGAATGGGAGAACCAAAGAACAAGATAACATCTGGCAGCACGGAGCCGTCGGGAATGTGCCATCTGCTGATTGATTCAGGAACAGCATGATGAAGCAATTCCCATAGACTGGCATAGGAAGAAATTCCTATAAAAATGGACTCTAGAAAGTGAGAACTTTGGGGTCTGATTCTGCAAACCAACTTCCAGGAACATCTGATGAGAATCTGACAAGGCCCTGCTCCCTCCTCATGTCCAGGCCACCTGGCCAGTGGCTTGGCATGAGCAACTCTAAGGCTGGTAACTATGATAACAACCTTGCAGAACCTGTGTGTGTGTGTGTATGAATGAATGTGTGAATAAATATGAGATTGAATGGAATGTTATAGCTATAACTAACTACTTACTATGATTCTTTCTGTATTCACAATAAATGTGGCATTTTGCCTTTTCCCCTTTAATAAGATCCTGCTGATTTTTATTTTATTGGTATAACATGTCTGCATGAGCTGCAATTACACCCCTGGACTACCGTGTAGACACACCCACAGAAACAATGTGTTGGTAGCTAGCCCATCTGGTCAGTCATCAACAGAACAGTTCACCAGTTTTCAATTACTGGACTAACAGAGTACTGTATAGCTTTGCCACCCCCACTGAAGATACAGGTGAAGGCATGATGTGAAGGGAAAGGGGTTGCCCAGGTGTAAGGCAGAACAGCATTTGGCCTGCAGAACACTTCTTGGTAGGGAAGATGCACGAGCTAGGAAGAATACAGCTGGGCTTTCAGATCCAAGGGTGAACTCGCAGTTAGAACCGCCCTCCCCCCGCCCACATCCTCCTGACACACACACACACACACACACACATTTCCTTATTAGTACTCTTGAACAATTTGATCTGTAGTCAGACACAGTCACCATGGAAATCCACAAGGCCATTTCTACAGTCATTTTCAGGGCGAAACCCTCCAGAAAGACACAAGTGTTAGAAAGCCTAGACTCTGGGAGTTAAGGTTACACTTTGAAAACCCAGCTCAAATATCAGAAAGTATGAAAGTGTAAAAGGTCACATAACCAACCTCAACTCTGCCCGGTGTCATTGCCAGGCTGCCACCCTTCTACATATCTGGATGTTGAAGGACTTCCGGGTCGGAGATCATTCTCGGAGTTACATCCGCACAGCTACATCTCTCAAGGAGGTGAAAAATCCATCTACCTGAGAGATGTGGTTGAGCAGAGCTAACCCTTGGTGTAGACAGTGCTAGGTCAACAGAAGAACTCTTCCGTTGACCTAGCTACCACCTCTTGGGGAGATGGGTTACCTACAATGCCAGAAGAACCACCCACCCTCCCATCGCTGTAGTAAGTATCTACACTGAAGCACTACAGTGGTGCTGCATTTTAAGCGTAGATATAGCCTTAATCTGCAGAAGCACATGGTGTCTGTATCTGTTCTCTCATCTCCCACAACACTGATGCACCCAACACTATGCTACATGGATACCAGCAGCACCTTGCCAGTAGCACCCTGCACTAATCACACCTTGTGCATGTGATGGAGGCATTTTGATGAGGGAGAATTAGAAAGTCTTGGTATTTTTGCACAATACAATACGGCAGAATCTGAACAAAGCACTCAAGCTCATGCTCCCGGGTGGCAGCCAAAAGTCAGTTCTTTATGTATTGTTTCCCCTTCAGTCAAAGCCGGTCTGCAGAATTCTCACATGATATAAAAACTGCTCCTGCAGATAGATAGCTGTGGGGTTGCACTGGCACAAAGTCTCTGTCCCTGAGTACAGCCCAGCGTAGAGGTGGATTTGTTACCCGAACAAAATTCGCTGTTACTCACACACTCTTGGGGCATTCATCTTTACCCAATTCCTAGGGCTCAGGGCTTACTCTCTGTGGGTTTGCAGGACCTTTTACCCGTAAAACAGCCTTACACAGTAATATCCTTATTCTCTATTTATTAACAATTACCAAACAGAATACACATGCTAAGCATACAACGCTATGATCACCAGTCCTGATCATGCAAATGGACTTTCCCTGTTGGCCAGGCAAGGTCAGTCTCGTCTGGATTCTAGTTGCTGCACGTCATGGTCATGCAGAGGAATTTTAGCAACTTTGATCTTAGGCTGTGTCTTAGAGGTGAGTTCTTCTCCTTCTTCTTCCAGGTCTCTCCTTCTTATTCTTCTGTTCCTTCTGCTGGTCTCCTTCTTGGACCCCAGTTTATATAGTGAAACTTGAGTCCTGCTAAGCTATACCTTAACCAATTATTTTACTAAAATTTTGCTAACCAATCCTAACATATTGTAACAACATTCTCTAACCATTCAGACCCCACCACTTTAATTAATTTACACCTAGCAAAATTAATTATGTAACAGACAGAAACAATCAAAGAACCAGACAGAGATCAGACAAACAATAAAGTGGGGACCATAAAGACAAAATAAAGAAATGAGGATTTCACAACCACAATCATTGATAATTGATTTCTTGCCAGACAGAACTCTATCAAACCAGGGTGGATAAAAATCAATGTGGTTTTTTTTTAAATCTAAAAAATCAGATTTTTTTTATTTAAATCGGATTTTTTTGATAAAATGCTTTTTGAGGAAAAAACTTATCTAAAGATAGTTTTAATTAAGATACATTATAGCTCAAAGATATCTCATCATGGAATAGGGATTATAAATTCTAATTCTATAGGATGAGACAATATATTCATGTAATGTTTAAGATGAAGTGAGCTGTAGCTCATGAAAGCTTATGCTCAAATAAATTTCTTAGTCTCTAAGGTGCCACAAGTACTCCTTTTCTTTTTGTGGATACAGACTAACATGGCTGCTACTCTGAAAGAAAAGTTTTGTAAATGAGTTCCAATAGTTCATGGATTAGGGATCCAATCTTATGGGGTTCCAGAGGCTTCTGTATAGATTATTTAGGTTAATCTCTCTATCTACCCCATGGGATTCAGTGCTCAGTCTAGAAGATACCATCAGAGATGCTTAGTTTTGCAGTTTTCAAACTGTGGATTTGTGTCTCCAGAGGTAACATGCTTGTTAACAGCAAAAATGTTTTAAATAAATAAATAAATAGTATATAGAGGTGAGAAATAACAGACCTCAACTCTATTGCCCCTCTGCAAATTTGTGTACGCAGAGTCAATCCCTTCCCTCTCTCTAAAAGTGCAAAGTTTCAAAAAGTGCAGTGATAGAAGATTGTTGGGGGTGGACTAGATTTGGACAAGGAGAAGAAGTCTGGAGATAAATGTGAGAAGCGAGGGACATATGCTTGTTTTGTTAAAATATTATATGTTTGCTGTTGAAGAAAAAAATCCAGAATACATAATGTTGTTTTAGTTAAATAAAACAATTTAAATGTCTGTCTGTCTGATGTTCTCCTCCTAATACAGCATGGTAAGAAAATCCTCCAAATGAATAACCCGTTGAACTGGAGACTGTTGACCTCCCAGTGACTTCATAAATATCTGCTTCAACTACCTTTGGTAAGTGAGATAACCAAACACTCATTCATTTTCTGATATAGCTGTAAAATTACCGGTAATCTGAAAAGTTTTCAAAATAAATCATTGTTTAAAAATGTATAGTGCGTACCTTCTAAAAATGAAACCTACATCTATCTCTCAGTTGTGAAGAACATGTATTAAGGTTATAACAACCAACAAGAATGCACTTTTATGTAGCAATCCATGATTAAATCGAGTTTTCCTGACTAGAGATTTAAATCATGATTTAAATCAAATCCACCCTGTATCAAACTAAGTTTTCTTTAACCATCTTAAGATCTGTTTCTTTATCTGGTGATGGTGGGTGTTATTAGGACAGGAGCACCTTCTTAACAGCCCGGTATTACATTGTTCTAATGTAATTTAGATGGAATGTTAGGATGTGACTTCCTGCTTCTTAGCTAATGGCCGCTGCTCTCCTAATATGGCTGCACACAAAGACCTTAGGCCTCACAATATGGCTACTGGAAAAGGCCTTATCCTTACAGATTCACGTGGATTTTCTCTCAGCCCTTTATTCTCAAACCATTTTTACTTTTCTTTTCTTCTCTTTTCTCCCCTCTGAATTGGTTTGATTGGAAGGAGGCCCCAGTTTAAATCCAGTCATTGCATTTCACTGTAAGAGGCAACCGTTGATTGGGAGGATCAGAAATCACATGTAATGAGAGACAAGTAATATTGACAATAAATCTCCTGCACCATTTGCACCCAGAGAGCAGACAGGGAATTATGCCATGGCTGGTGTGTGGAAGGTAATTTGGTGATGCTTCACATAGGCACTGACTCCGTGGGTGCTCCGGGACTGGAGCACCCTCAGGGACAATTAGTGGGTGCTCTGCATCCACTGGCAGCCAAGCTCCCCTCTCCCTCCCCCACACCTCCTCCTCTGACGCCTCCTCCCCTGAGCGCGCCGCGTGCCTGCTCCTCCACCTACGTCCCAGCGTTTCCCGCCCGGACGCCGCCAAACAGCTGTTTGGCTGCTCTGGGGGGTGGGAGAGGAGCGGGAACATGTCGCACTCAGGGGAGGAGGCGAGGAAGAGGCAGGGCCGGGGCGGGGATTTGGGGAAGGAGTCAGAATAGGGGCAGGGATGGGGTGGAGTTGGGGTGGGGACTTTGGGGAAGGGGTTGGAATGGGGGCGGGGCCTCATGGAAGGGGTGGAGTTAGGGTGGGGCAGGGAGCGGGAGGCGTTGAGGACCCACCGGCGGGAGTAGAAGTTGGTGCCTATGCCTCAAGATGGTAAACTCTTTTCAGGAGTATGTGTTTTCCAGATTCAAGATTGCAGGGCTGAACAGCAGTTTACTGAGTGCACCAGCATACGCTCAGTAGGGTATGAGAAGGACACCGAAGCCTTGTCTACAGCTGGGGTTTGCACTGGTGCAGCTATAGGGGTCGCTGGACACCAAAGGCTGATCAGGGCTAATCCCAAGTGCCGACAAGGACTATTTTTATATTGGTACCTGTAGAGCTTTCCCATTAGGCCTAGGTTGGATCCTTCCATCACATCACTGGCTTATCACCAGTGTTTGCTTTTCCTTTGCCATCCACTCATTCCTCTTCAAATTAGCATCCAAATCTGCCATGCAACTGAGGAGGAAACCGCATCCCAGCTTCTGCATGGGAGCTGCTGTAGAGCATTGCTGGTGTGTTGGACTTCGCACGGTTATTTTAACTGCTCAGTATTTTAGTGTAAAATAAGCAAGTAGATTATTTAGATCTAGTACCTCAGGCCACCATGTTGCAGACTGTGACGGCCTCAGGGCGGAGACCTTGTCTTCTATGTCAGAGGTAGGCAAACTACGGCCCGTGGGACACATCCGGCCTACGGGTCCCTCCTGCCCAGCCCCTGAGCTCCTGGCCCGGGAGGCTAGCCCCCGGCCCTTCCCCCACTGTCCCCCCTCCCCCACAGGCACACCGCCATGCAGGCAGTGCTCTGGGTGGGGGGCTGCGCGCTCAGGCAGGGCAGTGCGGCAGCGTGTCTGGCTCCAGCTGGGGGGCGCGGCTGCCAGACGTGCTGCTCTGAGCGGCATGGTAAGGGGGCCAGGGCGGGGGGTTGCATAAGGGGCAGGAGGTCCTGGGGGGCAGTCAGGGGACAGGGAGCAGGGGACGGTTGGATGGGGCGGAGGTTCTGGGGCGCTCAGGGGATGGGGAACAGGAGGCGGTTGGATAGGGCAGAGGTTCTGGGGGGGCAGGGGATGGGGAACAGGAGGGTTAGATAGGGAGTGCGGTCCCAGGGGGCGGTTAGGGGGGGTCCCGGGAGGGGGCGGTCAAGGGACAAGGAACTGGGGGGAGGAGGTTGGATGGGTCGGGAGTTCTGAGGGGGGCAGTCAGGGGGTGGGAAGTGGGAGGGGTCGGATAGGGGTTGGGGGCTAGGCCGTTTGGGGGGCACAGCCTTCCCTATCCGGCCTGCCATACAGTTTTGCACCCCGATGTGGCCCTCGGGCCAAAAAGGTTGCCCACCCCTGTTCTATGTGAATATTCACCACCCACACTTATGGCACTGCAGAAATAACCTGTGGCTTTATTGATTGCAACCACCGAATCATCACAGAGAGAAAGACTGGATCTCAGCCCATTCTGGGCTTGAAAGGGTTAAAGCACTTAAAAATCACTAACTAGCCAAGTGACTACACTGATCCTTAGCTCTTCTAACTGTCCCCATAAGCAATCCGGTATATTTTTGCTGCTCTTCTCTGAACTCCTTCCCATTTGTCAGTATATTGCTGGGACTGAGGCTCATTGTTGCACACACAGGCAGACACACCCGTGACCTGTGCACAGAGAGAAGAGGTGAACAAAGTATTACCACTACCTGCACACACACACAGCTCTCCTGGTTTATCCTTTCATTGCACAAAACAAGCCAGTGAATCATTCAAGGGAATGCAGGACAGTTGGTTAAATACACCAGTTTCAACTGAGATTTGGTTGGAGATGCATTTGGACCCCATTTGTGGTGGGGTTCAAATCCACAAGGGTCAACACCAAAGAAAAGCGGGCCACATTCTTTTCTCCTCTTGCAGACTTGCCTGGGATTGCACGGCCACAGTGGTAATAGGTCAGAATGTTGCCCAGGGCCCACACAAGCCTCGGGCAGAAAAATATACTTGCACGGTTCATTTTGGGGCTAAGGGAAGATTCCCTTTTCCCTGCTGCACACAGTGACCTTCAAAAGAATCATGGCAGCAGCCAGATGAGTGTTTCTGGACTCAGGTACATAGGTTCATCCACTCCAGGGCATTGTAAATCATTACTCTCCTTTTCCTGGAATTTCCCCAGGGCCTAACATTTATTTTGTTATCAGTGCAAGAGTGAAAGTGAAAACAGCTCTCCGTGCCCAGACAGGTGAAGCAAACTGCTGCACGGGATTTTTGCCTGGGAGACACTGCTTTTCTTCCTCGTACAGGCTGTTTTCAATAAAGCCCTCTGGAAATCCAGAAGAAGAGGAGGAGGAGGAGAGCCTCACTGTAGGGAGAGGGATCAGCTGCCAGGCTCTGAGGAAAGCAAGGAACTGCTGCTGCCAGCTAAACCAGGTGAGTTTCTCTGGGAGCCACTGCCAACCCCCCTGTGCCCTGCAGGGAACCTGAAAGCAGCAAGAGGCTGCCATGTTCATTCCCAGCTATCTGTAGAGCACAGGAAGGAGCCATTAGACATGCTCTCCAGAGGGCCTACTCGGACAGGCATTGTTTATCTGGCTTTTCCTGTGGTGGCCCACCACTGTAGAGGGTAGTCCCAGGACTCTGAAATGCCATGTGAACATTTAGCCTGGCCTCTAGCATAACACGGGGCATTGAGTTTCTCCTTGGAAATCTTGCACCAGCTGTATTTTGATGCATCTGGTCCCTACTGCCTCCCCCCGATCCCCACACATCACCTCTAGCCCCTGCTGCCTTCCCTAGCCCACCACCATCCCTGGGCTCCCTATTGCCCCAAGGCCCTGCTGCTCCCCCGCCATTGCTCTAAGCTCCCTTCTTCAGCCTCACACCCCAGGCTCATCCTGCTCATTGCCTCTTGATCACAGTGCCCAGTAAGGCCAGCCCTCCTGAAGCTCCCCCACTCTGTGCTGAAGCCTGCCACCGGAGTCCCGCGCCTGAAGCTCGGGGTAGAGGGCTGCAGGGAGGGGCCGCGGCTTTGCCCCCTCCCCCATCTCTGTCCAGGAGGCTGTCCTGGCCACAGGAAAACCCTGTCGTGGCTGCATGCGGCCACGGTGGCTGCATTTGAAAAATGCTGTACTAGGTAGCAACATGTGAGAACTCGTAAAACTAAACTGGCTCTTTATTAAGAGAATTATTTACAGAGGTGCTCTGATGCAGTTAGTATTCCAGCCTCGGGTTGCCAATTTTGGTTGGAGGTATTCGCGGAGGTTTCATTACATGACATAATCTTTAATTAAAGATTAATCTCTAATTCCTAGAGACTCCAGGCCAATCCAGCCATATGCATAGGCAGGCACTAGGAAACAGACTAGTTTCCTAGTGCCTGCCCCATACTTCTTTCCCTCCTTCAACATGTGCTCCTCCCTCCAGCCACGCAGTTTGCTATGGGTGGTTGGCCGGCCACTTCCCACTTTCCTTCCTACTGGGCCAGTGACCCAAGCAAGGAAGGAAGTGTGACTCAGAGGTACCATTTTCCCTGGCTCCAGAGGAGATGCAATCTACAACAGCCCTGTAACAGACACTAGTTACATATCCCCTATCCTTGCACTGGCGCAGCTCTGCTGGATGGTGCCTTGGGAAAGGGCAGAATCATGGGTCCGCCTACTTGTCCATTGCAGAGAGCAGTCACCATGCTGAGCTTGCTTCCCCCCCTCACCCCCCGCCCCGGACCCCAGCCATGAGGACACAAGATTTTTTTTTTTTAATTGAGAGTTGTGAGCCTGGTGAACTAGATGAATGCCTCGCCGAAAAGTGCCAGGTCCCTGACCTAGTGAAGCCCAGCCCAATTCAAGCCCCCAGCTGCAGCAACAACAAGGGTTTAAGCACTTTGGGCTCGGGCCTGCCTTTCTTTGTGTTTGTGCAACATAGAGAGGCCCTGATCTGGGCCTTTTGACCCTATTGCAATAGAAATGAATCAATTCAGAAATAACAGCAAAGATATGAAATTTAAGATCTTGAGTGAGACTTTTCGTGCACACCCAGACAGCTCAGTAGGACTTTAGCCCTAGTAAAATAGAGTCTATTTCTCTCACAGTAGACGGATCACTATCTGAGGGTACATCCACACTATAATGGCACCGCTACAGTGCTGCTGTAGTGTAGACACCTCCTACAACAACAGATTTTTCCATCGCTGGAGTTAATCCAGCTCTCAGACAGGCAGTAGTTAGGTCAACATCTGAATTCTCCCATTGACCTAGCTGTCTCCCCAGAGGGGGTTTGGTCACCCTAATGACAGCAGGCAGGGTGTGACATTTTTCAGAGCCCTGAGCAATGTAGCTAGGTTGACCTAAGTTTTAGATGTAGGCCAGGCCTTTCTCTTTTGCGTGCTGGCCCCGCTGAACTTGCCTTCCTTTCTACACCTGCGCTGTGCCGGTTGGTGCCTTTATTGGTCTGTTATCGCTCTACTTGCTACTGTTGTCTTTCCGATCCTTAGAGCACAGGCTGTTCTCTGGTCCCTGGTCTCTGCGGAAGTCCTCTGAGGCAAGTCTCCAGCTTTTCCTTCTTGTGCACTCCCTGTGGAACTGCCTACCGTTTGATAGCTAACCGCATGCAGCTCATAAGGCTGGGATGTGGCATTTACTTCCAGTATCGTCCCTGGACGTTGGTCTGTTCGCAGAAGCAACATTTAAACCATAGCTCTTGTGGGCTGGAGAAACGTAGCTGGCTGGAAGTTTCAGCACAATGTGGAGGGATCATCGTTTCCAGTGGTTCTAATCAGGTGCTGAGCTGCCAGTTTTGCAAAGGTTTTGGGTGTCCCCCAAGCCCTCTAGAAAGAGAGTCAGGGTCAGGGTTGTATGCTGTGTCTATTCTTTCAAATGTGGGGTTGCATGGCTTTCCCTGTACACACCTGTACAGCTAATGGTGCAATACAATCGCCTTTTGGGGATATCCGTCTGGGAGCACTCTCCAAAAGGGTCTTTTGGAAACAGTGTGCAATGTGCATTAATTTGTGACTTGGATGACAGTGCTGTGCAAAGGAGGAAGGGGAAGCAAGGACTCTCATTACATACTTATGCCAGCTACCAGGCCCTTGGGGCTGCAGGCTCACTGTCTCAGGAACAGGCAGGAGGCAGAAAATGAGAAGAGCATTGGCTCCACCTCCTCACTCCATGGCCATCCCAGCTCAGCAGACTTGAAGAGGTGCTTTAATTTGCTGGTAGTTTAGAAGTACTTAGGGCCAGGGAGCCACATTAGTATCAGGCCCTGCCTCCATGTCAAGCAGCAGCAGCATCTGTGGGAAGAAGAAAGCTTTAGTCGGGACCCTCCCTTCCCAGCCAGCCAGAGACTTGAGGTCCCAGGCATTCACATCACAGCCCGGCCTGACTCACAGAGGCAGTGGCAGCACTGTCTGCACGGAGGAGGCAACTAGGGACCTTCCCAGGCTGGGTAGTGGGGCATTCAGAGCATTAAATGGGCTTTGGTAATCATCCAGATACAGAAGTCAAACCTCCTTTGAGAAAGCTGGGGAGGCACTGTGCCCCTAGGGGGCATCACAGGGGCATGGTGTCTTGCTCTTGCACCAGGGCTTCCTCAGCGCAAGACTTAAAAAAAAAATAAAAATCACAATTTAGCTCTCTACCATAAAGAGAAATGAGATGAAATGGCTCTGAAAAAGATGTCAGCAGCTGGCTCGTTGCCTGCACTTGGGCTCCTAACATTAGCAATTGTGGGCAACTGGTTTTAAATGCTTCTAGTGTAGATAAGGCCTGTGAGACCAAAAAACAAAAATAAAAAAATCCAATCAATCACCAAGCTGTTCCCAGGCTGGCCTTGGTTTGTTTGACTTTGAATTGCTTTCAGACAGTGTGTGCTATATAAAAGTTCATTGCATTTTGTAGCCTCTGCAGAACTGTAACCATGACAATTCAGAGCACAGAAACCATTATGCTTTGATTTCTTATTTAAGGAACTAGAGGTGAAAACTGAGGCTTTTCAGTGTGCTTTAGTCACTGCTATGTGATGTCTGTAACTGACCATCCACATCGCGAGCCACATTCCAATGTTGAATGTCTGCAGATCTCTGTGCATAAACAAGGCAGCAGCAACCAAGCTCAAAGCTAACATGCCTGGGTTATAGGCTGTGAATGCGCAGATCTGGCTAATGCATAGATCTGCCCTAAATTGCTTTAAACTCAGCTGGAGGGGGAAACCAATGGTACCAGTTTAGGTACTGAGAGTGCATGGCATACCTGAAAGTATGCAAGAGGGCGGCTCTCAGGAATTGAACTGGGGCCCTCTAGACCTAAGAGCATGCATGTGCACAACTTGTGCTAAAGAGCCAGGCTCTGAAGGTAGGGGTATGGGACCCAAGAACCTCTTAATGCCAAGTGGCAAGGGGTGCAGAAAGGTTACAGGAATCACCTGATTCTCGTCTGTACATTCTGGTTCACCAAGAATGTCATGTGAAGTCTTAAATGAAAGCTGGTGTCACACTGGCCATCAATATCTTTGTGACATGGGTATGTACAGATACTCTGTAAGGAGTTGTGCGTATATGCAGAAAATATGTTTTTAAAGTCTGTATCAAGGTATTAGTCAACAGGAAAAGTGACAAACAGGTTGTCTGTCAGACAGGAGTTGCCTATCCATTTACATGTAAACTGAGTATTGTTTCATTCACAGTGGGTCCCCTATCACCAGTCTGAACTGAATGCAAATGAAGGATTGTAAGAAAGAACCTTAGATATAATCTAACAGGAAATGAAGCACAACGGGGAAGAAGAGAGCTTTATCTGGAGGTGCATAGCAAAAGTTTGCTTAGGTATATTGGGGATGAGAGGAAACAAAGGCCCCTTTCACTGCGGGAGTATAAGGGCTGCCATCAGGGATTGAAGTGCTCTTGCTTTGTGAAACAGGAGTCTCAGCCAGACTTGGTTGAAAATTCTGGAGAGAACTTTGGGTGAGATACGCTTCTTGAGACAGGAGGGTAACTTGGCCGTTAAGGTTATTATCTAGAAAGCCTGTTATGATTTTGTTTTTATGTGTCACCATTTGTTTTCATATTCTTACTCACTATCACTTGAATCTCTAGTCTCTGATAGGTTTCAGAGTAGCAGCCTTGTTAGTCTGTATTCGCAAAAAGAAAAGGAGTACTTGTGGCACCTTAGAGACTAACCAATTTATTTGAGCATAAGCTTTCGTGAGCTACAGCTCACTTCATCGGATGCAACGAAAGCTTATGCTCAAATAAATTGGTTAGTCTCTAAGGTGCCACAAGTACTCCTTTTCTTTTTAGTCTCTGATAATAAACTTATTCTTGTTTTCACTATAAATACATCTGTGAGCTGTGGTGGTAAACAAATACCTGGTCCAGAGTTGTCTCTTACAAGCTCGTGTGTCCTGTTCCTTTGGGAGCAGCAGGCCTCACTCTAAATTCTGTGAGAGTTTAGTGGACAAGGGGCTATTCATGCAGGGAACGCTCAGAGTATTTGGAGGTCGGTGTGTACCTATCTCTACTTGTACAGAGAGGGAGCAGTCTGTGGAGGCCTGAAAGGCCATGTTCATGCTGCCAGGGGCTCTTGTTTTCAGGGACCTGATCCACAGCAGGCATAGACAAAACTGCTTCATGCGCAGGGCAGGTGGTAGTGAGGTGCCTCACAACTGTGGTTACGCTGGGGTGCAACAAAGGCTATTATAGACTTGCCTCCTCTGTCAGTTCCACAAAGTGGGGGATACAGAGAGTTGCTGCCTAAGGGTGACTCAAGAGACACAGCAATATCCCAGCATTACATAGATCCCATGTAAGTCTTACTGCTTAATTCTGCTCTTGTCTGTTTTTTTTTTGTTTAACTAGTTACTCCTCCTCCTTCCAAAAACCAGTTATTGCAAAGAAAGATGAAAATAAGATGAGATAGATGAAAATAAGGCGAACCTCAGCTCAATGAGAAAATGGCATCTCCAGCAGAACCAGCAACCCCAGTAAAAAGCATTGAGGATGAAGGAACTGATTTTGTTTCTGAACTGAATAGCTCGCCCTTGAACAATCTGGGGGCAAAGAGCCCCGAAATTGTTTTCAAAGGAATGTTAAGCTTCAGGAGAAGTAAACGAAGTCCAGCCAAAGACAAAGATGAAAATAAGGAGACACCTGAGCCCAGTGAAAAAATGGCATCTCCAGCAGAACCAGCATCCCCAGTAAAAAGCATTGAGGATGAAGGAACTGATTCTGTTTCTGAACTGAATAGCTCGCCCTTGAACAAGCAGGAGGCAAAGAGCCCCGAAAGTGCTCTCAATAGAATCTTAAGCTTCAAGAGAAGTAAACGAAGTCCAGCCAAAGACAAAGATGAAAATAAGGAGATACCTGAGCCCAGTGAAAAAATGGCATCTCCAGCAGAACCAGCATCCCCAGTAAAAAGCATTGAGGATGAAGGAACTGATTCTGTTTCTGAACTGAATAGCTCGCCCTTGAACAAGCAGGAGGCAAAGAGCCCCGAAAGTGCTCTCAATAGAATGTTAAGCTTCAAGAGAAGTAAACGAAGTCCAGCCAAAGACAAAGATGAAAATAAGGAGACACCTGAGCCCAGTGAAAAAATGGCGTCTCCAGCAGAACCAGCATCCCCAGTAAAAAGCATTGAGGATGAAGGAACTGATTCTGTTTCTGAACTGAATAGCTCGCCCTTGAACAAGCAGGAGGCAAAGAGCCCTGAAAGTGCTCTCAATAGAATGTTAAGCTTCAAGAGAAGTAAACGAAGTCCAGCCAAAGACAAAGATGAAAATAAGGAGACACCTGAGCCCAGTGAAAAAATGGCATCTCCAGCAGAACCAGCATCCCCAGTAAAAAGCATTGAGGATGAAAGAACTGATTCTGTTTCTGAACTCAATAGCTCACCCTTGGACAAGCAGGAGGCAAAGAGCCCCGAAAGTGCTCTCAATAGAATCTTAAGCTTCAAGAGAAGTAAACCAAGTCAGGCCAATGACAAAGCAAGTGAAGACTCTGGCACCCTGAGAAGAAACAAAGGTTTTACACTGAAAGGCTTAAAAAAAAAAGAGGGCAGCAGTGCTAAAAATATGACCGACACCAGTGTGGACAAGAGTGGGGAGAATACGGGGGCAGAGTCCATTCAGCGAGAACCTCTCTCAGGTAAGAGGTGAAATATAACCCACTGTAAAAACACTTGCTAGGATTCTAATAACATTCAATCAAAGTAGACTCTGCAAGTCCCCGCGCACAATAGAGCATTGAATGAAATGGACTTGCCTGGGTAGAGAATAGTCTGATCCCTTGCAAGGTCTTCTTGGAGTCTTTAAAGGTTGAGCACAGAGGACAGGTCTCCCAGATACCAAGGGAGACCCCATGAATGGGATGTTCTGTGGCTCCCTCAGATGTTACTTTATTAGCATCGAAGGATCCTCAACAGGGACACTTGTCTTGATACATCCCTTTAATTTGCTATTTATTACAGTAATGCTGCTTCACTTTTTTTTTCAGGCCAGGTCATAAGGATGTGCACTCACATGGGCCATGTCTACACTAGAAAAATGGGTCTATAGTAACTGACCTTTACCTAATCATATCTCTTTCCTAGAGTGGACCCATAGCACCGCCTTTCAATCTGACTAAGCAACACTTCTAACTGCTTAGCCAAGGGAAAAGCATCACAGTGTTTCCGCTTAGGAAAAAGGTTGAGATGAATTAATACACCCTGACCTAACCTCGACCCACATTTCTAATCTAGGCAAGACCCAGAGGCCATTGTTGATGCCACTATATGGACTGGTTAGAAGGGCTGTGTCCCAACTGTGTCATCTGTTCCGGTGAAGATGCTTAAACTGCTTCACCTTGTTACAGCGTGAGCTTTGTAAAATGGATCTAAGCCCATCTTGTCAGCTTTGCATACCTCATGGCCTAGATTCACAGATCATGCCCAGAAGGTACCATTATGATAATCTAGGCTCCCCTCCTGCATAAACTTGTGTCGTATTTCACCAGTAATCCCTGCACTGAGTTCAATTACTTGTGTCTGAATTAGAGCATCTCCTTTAGAAAGACACCCAGTCTTGATTTAAAGATTACAAGTGATGGAGAATCTCCCACACTCAGTGGTAAGCTGTTCCAGTGGTTAATCACCCTCATTGTTTTAAAAAAGTGGGTTTTATTGCCAGTTTGAATTTGTCGACCTTCAGTTTTCCCAGCCATTCAACGTGTTGGGCCTTTGGCTGCTAGATTAATGAGCCATTTAGTATCAGATCTCTCTTTCCTGCCTAGGTACTTACAGTGACCAAATTGCTTCAAACTTTCTCTTTGATAAACTGACTAGACTGAACTCCCTTAGCCACATTACCACACCCAGAGCTCCTGTTTAGTGGGCTCAAATTCCCAGTGACCTCTGGGAGCTGGAAGGTGCTCCAGGGTAGGAGTCTCTCACACAGCAGCAAGGATCTCTGCTGCATCCAGAAAGGCAGTTTTGTACGCTCTCTATGTCTGGTTAGCAAGTGAAATAAGACTAATGAGCTGTAGTTCTTGCTGCAACAGTGGGAAATGGAAAATTTAATTGGGATCAGCCCCTTTTTGGACTCTAGTGTTCCACGATTATCATAGTCCAAATGGTGCATCACCCAACAAAATTTTGGTTCAAATTATTACTAGCAAACTGCCCTCACTCCTATGGCATGGCGTGGTACAATGCTGGCTGTTTGTGGTCCCTTAGAACTGTATTTTCAAGGCACTTTTATCATCGTTTTTCAAAATCTGCACAGTTGATAACTCAGCTGAGTGGGAGTGTAAAAGAAGGCACCCACTCCTAAAGTGACCGGAAACTGAGAATGAAAGGTACATGGATTTCCCCCATCCCTTCCAGACTGGGTAACAGCATACACTACTTGGAAACCAGGGTTACAGCGAATAGTCAGTACCCAGTAGGTTTCAGAGTAACAGCCGTGTTAGTCTGTATTTGCAAAAAGAAAAGGAGTACTTGTGGCACCTTAGAGACTAACCAATTTATTTGAGCATGAGCTTTCGTGAGCTACAGCTCACTTCATCGGATGCATACTGTGGAAACTGCAGGAGACATTATATACACAGAGACCATGAAACAATACCTCCTCCCACCCCACTCTCCTCCTGGTAATAGCTTATCTAAAGTGATCATCAAGTTGGGCCATTTCCAGCACAAATCCAGGTTTTCTCACCCTCCGCCCCCCCCCACACAAACTCACTCTCCTGCTGGTAATAGCCTAGTAATAGCACATAACCTAGTAGTTATGTGCAGGTCTGTAAAATGACTGGGTCAGGCCAGCCATGGTGGGACTCCTTTGGCTTCAAGGAAGTTACAGTGGGGATGAGTCAGAGCCATTCTTTGAGATCTTTTTAGTAGACTCATGCAAATATTATTATTTCTATTACAATAGCACATAGGGGCCTCAACTGAGATCAGGGCTCCATTGTACGAGGCATTGTATAAACATAAATAGGAGAACACTTGCCCAGAAAAAAGTTACAATTTGCCCCAAGTCACAAGCATAGCAGTCAGAGAGCTGGGAGACAGGGATCTAATCCCAGCTCTCAGTCCAGGGCTCTCTCCAGTAGATCTTGCCTCCTCGGATGACTTGATGCAGTGGTCTTATGTTCAGTCTGAAATCTGTGCAGCCAGACCGGTTTACAGTGGCCACTATAGGAACAATGCCATATGATGCATATTTGCTTTAAAATACAGAGTACAAACCAGAAATATCACCACAAATAAGATCTCAGCCTGAAATATATTTAAGCAGAAATAGGCTTGTGCCGCCAGACTCAGGTTTAGACTCCAGCCTAAGCATCTACACTGCAATTTCGTAGCCCCGCAACCCCGCGAGCCTGAGCCAGCTGATCTGGGCCAGCTGCGGGTCTTTCATTGCAGTGTAGACATACCCTGAGAGACATGGCTCTGATATTTCAGTGATTTCATCTGAACGGTATTTCTCCTCTATGTCAAACAGGAGTTAAGGAGATTAAAGGTGACCTGTCACATACGTGCAGCTGGAATGCCACTCTTCATGCAGGATGCAGTAGAGAGACAAAGCAGCCCCGCAGTCGTGACTCAGACACTGCTCTCTCCTGTGGTCTTTACTGTTGTAATAGGCACATTAAATATCTAAAAGTAAACTCATAATCTGCTCTCTCCCCAACCCATGTTCTCTCTGCAGTCATGGAAATAAATGAACTTATTCAGAAAAAGCAACTTTTGGAGACATTTGCAAGCATCAGGTGTTTGGAGAATGAAATTATAACTGAAAAAGAGGCCAAGAAATATGAAGACAATCCTACAGAATATGCCCGGAAAGCCAAGGATGTGGATTTGCTTTGTAACTCTGTTGCTAACTCAATCAAATCCATTGTGGAGGAAACACTTGATCAGTCCGATATAGATGAACGTTTGTTGACTTCTATGGTGACCTTAATCTCCAAGGAAGAAGAAGCTCATGCTGATGTACAGATTCCTGGCTCTTCAGAATCGGACTGCGTTGGCAGACCCAGAAAATGGCGAGACGTGTGGAAGGAAGCTGTCAGAGGGAGTGCTGAAAAAAGAGTCTGTAATGTGCCTATTTCATTGAAAGAGGACAACGATTCTTGGCTCGCTATCCATTTAGGGTTCCTCAGAAAATATGTTAGTGAAGATTTATTGAAAATCAAGCAGTCAGTACAAAAGTGTTACCCAGATGACTATAAAGTTTGTGGAAGATACGTGGAGTCCTTTCACAGTGCCATTTCTTCACACCTGCAGCGTCTCTTGCAGAGACCCTTGGAATTCAGTGAACTTTACGCATTACTTGATTGGGTTGTTAACACATACTATAGGTAAGCTACTATTCCCCATGCCAACTCTCTCTCCTCCAAATAGTAATTTAGCTCTGAATATCTACAAGGCACTTCAAGACACTTAGTTATTCTTGGGTTGCCATGTGAATAAGACAGATGCAACCACTTGACCTATAACGGCAGGTACCAATCTGATCAAGGATAGAGGCAAAGGCTTGTGCGTAAAATGCTTACCACATGCATCCACTGTACATTTAGATTGCCTTGTTTCTCTTAGTCGCTGACTTGCAGTGCTCACGATACCCATAAGTTCCACTTGCCAATGTTATATTTCAGCTCTAAGAAAGCTCAGTTCCCCCCCATGGAAACATTTTGCGAAGTGCAGCCTCTATTAGCAGATCTTTCCAGCCGTAGTGCATGGAGCGTGGAGGAGCTGCACCTGTTTAAGTTGTGATGCAGGTTAGAAAGAATCCACACGGCCACCTGTCCCTTGATAGGGTGACCATACATCCCCGTTTGGCCGGGACAGTCCCTTTTTTAAGCCCTGTCCCAGCCGTCCCGACCTTTTTGGCAAAAGGGGCATTTGTCCCATTTGCTCTTGCCAACTTGATCAGTTAGCAAGAGCAAGCAGGACAAATGCCCACTTTTGTCGAAAAGTGGGGTACAGAGGAACATGCGGGGGTGGAGGCGAGTGGTGACACCAACCCTGGGCAGGAGGAGAGGAAGGGTTTGGGCGGGGGGCAGGCAGGGCTCGGGGAAGCAGCGACACCAACCCCACCGGGGAAGGGAGCTCAGGTGATCAGCTCTGGCCAGCCCCACATGGCGGGAGGGAGGGCTCAGGCTAGCCCCACGCGGGGTCCTATTTTCCCTTTGGGAAATATGGTCATCCTACCTGATGGCCACCCCCTCAGCATGGCTATGTGGGACGCCACTAGATGGCATTAGCCCAAAGGAAAAGAGGAATTGGCTCAAATAAATAACTTTAGAGGTGTGGGGTCTCAGCACCTCTAAAAATTATTTACAGTACAGTAGTAACCCAAATGTGCTTGGTGGTATACAGAGTACAGCTACGTAAGATGACATTGGGGCTGGGCCTAGCAGCTTACTGAGTCTAAGGGCTTGTTCACATGGTGCAGCAATGTGCACTACAGGGGAGCGATGTCTACAGCGCACCAACATGTTGTGCGACAAACTGGCCCACCTGGACCTCACTGGTGCACACTAAAAAGTTCTGTTTCAATGTTAACACACAGGCGGGAACTTTTAGTGAGTCCCAGCAGGGTCCACATGTCTAGCTGGTGCACAAGACATTGGCGCACTTTAGAAGTCACACCTTTCTAATGCGCATTGCTGCTCATGTAGATAAGCCCTACAAAGACAATAGAAATACATGAAGGGTGGAGGGAAAAGGATACAATATACAAGTCAGCTGGACTTGTTTATGATATGCTGGTTTATATGGATTCTCTACCTACCCGTTAGTGGCTGGCTAATTTCACAGAGGCATCACTGCAGATGAGGGTGGGTCTTAAGGGGGAACCTGAATAAGGAGAGGGCAGGCCAACCAGCACATTCCAATGACACAGAAGTAAACACAAAAGCAGTTGCAAAAGAGGTGAATAGATTGGGCCACATATATATATAAGTGCTTAACTATTGATTGAGGAGCTTAGCTTTATGCTTCCCTGTTTGAAAATGGTGATTTAAATTTCATTTTATATAAAGTTGTTTACTTAAACTGACGTCATCAACTTGAAATCTAGCCATAAGTATCGAGCACTTTCAGATACTACATTTGCCTGAGTCCCCTTGCCAGTTTTTGTGAGTTTACAATTGCATTTTTCTTATTTTAAGAAATATTTTCCCTCTCGTTACTGTGTGTAAAACCCACATAAACAGAGGAATCTGATTACACAGAAGGGAGATTGAAGCTGATTATGCCAAACATCCTGTCAAAATAAACTAAAGCAAACAAACTAAAAATCAAAAAGCAAAATACATTTCTCTTTCATATACAGTCATCTGAGTCTTTACTTGCAACAGCAGTGGGTAAAAAAAATTCAGACAGAAAGGTGCTGTCTAACTTGGGTGTACTTTTAAATGAATGACACATTCATGCAGCATGCTGGAGTACACACTATTTGTACAGCTAATGACATCTTATACATTCCCAACCCACAAATTTGGCCAGATGACAGGGCAATACTACCAACTCTTTCCTAATAAGCTCTCTCTGCATTAGCCTGCCAGAATCCAGACTTGATACAGTGCAGTTTTCATTCAACTTAAATCTGATCTTGCACTCCGTACTCAGACCTAATTGCAGTTTATGGGAGTTTTGAGTACAAGATAAGGCCCCTTACGAGATGCTGTCATTGCAGCTGTCTTCCAGATATAGCTCTAGCGAATAGTTAGTAATTCATGTTCCACATTCAAGGAGGTTACAAACATTTTCTCTTCCTTCTCATCCCATATTTAGAAGACAGAGTTGTAAACTGATTTTGCTTGTGCAGAGTATGGATGGGTTGGTGGATAGCACATTTGAATATTGTACAATATTGAATCATAATGGCACCTAATAATGGATTTTTTGCTATTGAGTAAGCAACACATCTGTTTCTACCCCAAAGTGGTACTTTACCTTCCCACTAATCAGCTGCCAGGTATTGCATGGTAACTCATGGGAGAAATGAGTCGTAAAGGAAAAGTAGTTTATCAATTCAATGCCCTTTAAAGTCAGCCTCTAGTTCAGCATCCACCCACTTCTTCCCTATGCAAGGAAATGTTTCTCAAGTCCAAACTTGTTTGTACCTTTGCATGATTTCCAGACACTGCCCTTCAGAATATCACCCAGATGACCTGAGCAGTGATCTTTCATTGTTATCGTCACAAGGAAATAGAGACATAGCGTAACCAGCTAACGCCAAAGAAAACAAACAAACATAAAAAAACCAATGTTACTGGAACAAGCTCTAGAAAAATCCCAACAACTCATTGTTAAATGAATCAGTTTCATGGGTTTTGTTTATTTTAAAAAAATAACTTTTCATGTCCAAGCAACACCGGGGGTTTCATGCTTTCTAAGCTAGGCTGAAACCTAGCCTTCAGAATCACTACGAGTTTGAGGAATTACAATTTCAAAGCGAGGAATGATTTCCTTGTTAAAGCTTGAAAGCATGCCACATAGTTTAAGCTTTAAGTAAATTTCACACAAGATGATAATTATGTAGCTCATGCAACATGAATATTCCATGTACTTACTCTCCAAGGCAACCTAATGTGTTCATTTAAATTTTGTAGCAAAACTCTCCTGGGACACCCTGATCTCCAAGCGGAGGTAAAGACTGAGAATCTCCCTCAGTTGTTACCATCAGAAACTTGGGATAAACTGAAAAAGGACTACATGGATTCTCTAGAGGTAAGACTTTGGGCCCTGTTGTCTGGCTTATACAGGAGCAAATAATTCCAGCCTCCTACATAGAATATTCAGATGTCTCCACAGGGGAACACTCACCACCAGGGCTGCCTAGCGGTCAGGGGGGAGTACAGCAGGTTGTCTCCTTCCCTGATGTGCCCCCTTGTCAGTTATAGCTGTCTCTTGTAGGGCTGTCCCTTCTTTTGAGGCTCAGCCCTCCGGCTGGGTCACACGTCTCCGTCCAGCCCTTTCGGGGTATACCAGAAAAAAGTCTGATCACACGGAAGTCTTTCAGCACCTGCATGGGCTTCAGGGCCTTCCCCAGCTGGATTCTTCACCAAAGTAAAGGCTCCTATTGATGTCCCGTTTTTTGAAGTTGGTAGGAGAGTCCGGGCCCACCATCGCCACTGGATTCCTATCCAGGGCCCAGTGGTGGGCAGCTAAGTTCTGCACCTTGAGGTGCTAAGCAGCTGCCTCCATGAATCACTTCCTACATAAATCTCCCTTTTCTCCATGGGATAAATTAATGAACGGCAAATAACGTTTTTGACCTTTACAATCCATCATCAGTCTCTCCTTTGCAGGCTTTGTCAGATCTGCATTGCCAGGTCTCAGGGAGCGAGAGCTTCTAGGTAGCACTTCTCTTACAGGGTTTGATGCTGCAATAAGCTGAGCATCCTTGACTCCTATTGATATGGGGCACGCAGCACCAGGCAGAACCTGGCCTTAAATGAACAGAAAGAGGAAATGGAAGTGCGCTGTCTAAATGTACTGCTTGATTCCAATCTATTACACTGATGTGAACGCAGAGTAACTCCAGTGAAGTCATACATTATACAGACACAGGGACAATTCACAACCATACCTAGCCAAGTTTAAGAGAAACCCCCTAGAAAATATAATAGATTCATTTAAATGAGATATTTCAAAAATATGATCAGTGGAGGTTGCTTATTTATGGTTTTTAAATTTCCACTTGTGCTTTGAACTTATCGCAGTGACAAGCTTCATTACAGACTGATCAACTCTACCAGGTCTATGCGACAAAGTTTTGCTGGCATACCTGTGTTGGTCAGGAGTGTAAAAAATCCACACCCTTAACCAATATAGCTATGCCAGCACCTTCCCTTTGTGTGTAGATGCAACTATGCCAGCCAAAGGGTCCTTTTTCCAGTATAGTTTGTGTCATTTGGGGAGGTGGTGTAAGTGCACTAGCAAAAGATCACCTTATGCCAGTGTAAGCTGTATCTTCACCACTAGGGGGCCCTGCTGGTATAGCTCTATCAGTGTAACTGCAAAGCCTGTCTAGCGTAGGCTAGCCCTAAAGTGGAAATTCTTGAGACAGTTGCGCCTATTTTGCTCAGTCAGGTATCTTGGCTCACTTGGTGTGTAGGGCTCCCCAGCATGTCAGAATGTGAAATGCTTTTGAAACTAACATTTGGGGACCAGATTCTGATGTCTTTCCACTCAACAGGATCTTAATTGATCAGTGGGCCCGACTGACTTCAGTGGGACTGCTTACGGAACAAGGCATTATTCAGGACGAGTCAGGGCATCAGGATGTGGCTTTTTATGATTAAAATCAGCATTTCCAACCCTTTCTCCTACGGACTGTTTTGTTTCACCAGCAGCAGGAGGACAGATTTAATATTCAGGAAGCAGAATTTGGTCCAGTCCTCCCAGTGTCAAACCAGAGTAACTCAAATTTTAATGCCAGAAGGGACTGTTAGATCATCTAGTCTGACTTCTTGCATAATACAGGCCATAGAATTTCACCAAGTTGATCCCACATCAAGCCTATAACTTGCAGTTGAGTATATCTTGTACAAAGACATCCAGTCTTGATCCATAGACTAAGTGATGGAGAATCTACCACAGCCCCAAGTAAACCGTTCCAGTGATTAATTACCTTCACTGCAGAAAATCTGTATCTTCTTTCTAATTAGTGGAGTGATTTCAGATTGAGTGTAACTGAGTGCCGAATATGATCCTTGAACGGTAACGGTCTTCTGATTTCCACTGGGGTTCTATAAAGATGGTAAAGGGTTTGAACATAGGATTTTTTTTTTTTTTTGCACGTCAGTTTTATACAGGTGACTAATAGCTAAACGCGGCACACCAGCTAGGTGCCTGTGATTTGTAGGATGATAAGAAAAATTTGCTTTGTAGTGAATATTCCGGGTCTCAATTGCTGCCCCCACATAAAAGTCAGCAGGAGGGAGAGATTGTACCTCCCTTACTCACACTGGTAAGCATGAGCCTCATGAACAGCAGCCAAAAGCACCCATTCTGGGAGTGAGCACTCACCCCCATGAGCAACGGTGGCAAGGTCTAGCCCCAGGAACGTCTGCTGCAGAGCAATACGTGAACCTTTCCAAGCTCCTCTTGCACGATGCTTTCCCAGGATGTGCACTACACAGTGTCTGTTTATTTACCTCTGTTTGTTTTATTAATGCTGATCTGTAGTTTTCCATCCCTCTCCCCTCGCTCCCCTTTAACATTTAGGAGAAAATAAAGCGCTATTTGGATAACATTCTGAAGCTGGAGACCACAAAAAAGTGGGAGGAAAATCAGCCAGAAACCTCGCAAACCGAGTACGACTCGTCGCTGTCCTTGGATATTCAAATGGTATTTGATGAGCTTGTATAGAGTACATTATTAAATATTCCATTCTGGTATGTAGGTGCTGCCTCCTGTGAGCATTTAAGTTAGTCACACACTCACAGAATACATTAGGAAGGGAAAAAATGCCGTTTATTACACCTTTTAGTTCTACCACTCGCCTCTTAGCTGCAAATTAAACCTGCTGTCAGTTGTGTCACAGACATAATGGGCAACTGATTTTAAAGTCTTTAAATCTCTTTGATTAGAATTTTTTTTTTAAATGGTTTGTTAGAAAAGCCTCTCCATTGAAAGAGCTACTTTGTTCCAGGGCTGCTGCAACCTCTGAAATGCTGCTGGTAGAGTGACAGCCACTCCAATTTAAACAGTATGAAAAAACAAAAGCTCCTACTAGCTTCAGGGGCTGCAGGATAATAAAGCCAGGAGGGTTTGGGATTCATTTTCATGACTTTCAAAGGGTTGAATCATTTCAATTAAATAATACTAGGGAGGAAAATACCAAAGATTTTTATTCTATTGCCATGACTCACTTTTCATAGAAGAATATTGCACATTTTTGATAACCAGAAAGACAGATTTGAATGGGATTAGCAGATGGGTAGGATGTCGTGGACGGCATTTGAGCAATACTGTAGCTTGTCTAACTTTCCAGACACAGCTAAAGTTGTGTGACTAGGAATTAGGATGGACCATGGGGTTGGGGGAGAGGGAGGAGAAAGGGGACGGGAAGATAGAGAGAATGAATTACAATAGTCAGTACAGGAAGTGATTCAAGTACAAATAAGGATTTTGGAGTTAAAAAGGCGCCTGACCTGCTCTCAGTACAGCTTGCGTGAGCTGGGGTCAAGGCAGCTTCAAGCCACTTTTGTGGCTCCCTGATCACTACTCTGACTCTTAAGTTAGAGCTCCATAGCTGCCCTCCACCAGCTGGAAGAGAGGAAACCTCCCACTGATCCATGCACATCTCCCCAGTGTTCAGACCAGCTACTCACGCTGGGTGCTGGGCAGAGAACTGGGCTTTAAACAAGGGCTGCGAAGAGAGAGATTTGCATCAAGGCATTTCAGGGCTGTTGATAATTCGTCTTGGGTTGCTTAGACAGTACGTTGAAACATCAGACATGAATTAGCACACCATAAATTCTTGGTCCAGTCTGGATTATTGTTTTAAAAAGAAAGTGCCAAAATAAGTCTGATAAATGTCATGGGGCTCTCCCCCTAGATATGCAGATCACTAACATTAGTGCTGACCCAGCTTACACAAGTTAATTGGACAAAGGCTTTTCTGCTGTTCTTCTTCCATTCACTGGATTCTCATCTGACTCTTTTCTAGCTCATTGGACAGCATAAGAAGGGATCTGGCAAAATCTTGGAAAGTCTGGAAACTGTAACTCTTGAGATCAGCATAAGAGAACTGAGAGAATTCATACCAAGGTCACTGCGGCTTCTGGCAACACAGTCCTTCCAAAATGAGTATCCTGGTGCCAACGCTCAGTAGTAGTATCCATACTGTGGGCCAAACACTAGTACCGGGCTCCCATGTGCTAGTTTCTAGGAAAATTAGGATTCATATGAATTCTTGTGAGCCTGACAAATTTAACAGAGGATCTGAGAGATTTCCAAAACAATCAACATACACAATAGTAAACAGACAGATGGGAGCATGAGTCTCCCATACAGCATGTCTCCCATATATCTCGTGTCAGCTCTGTAAACAGGAATGGCTGAAAAGGGGTTTTCTATCTGTCAGTATTAACTGGATTTCCAGTTGTCTCTGTGGTATGTAAGTACTGGACAACAATTAAACACAGTACTGAGCATGCCCAAATAAGGGACACGGGCCTCAATCCTGCATTATTGAAACCAATGAGATCTTTGCCATTAACTTGAATGGGCAAAGGATCAGGCCCAGAATATGCACAACTCATTTCTAGCCTGACTTCTGAATCTCACTTAACTTCACTCAGTTCTAGCAGTGGAAATTATTCTGCCCCTTAGTTGGAATTATGTACTTTCTGCATGGGAGTAGCCACTGGAGTTATAGCTAAATGCCTATATTTTAATACCTCTGAGGTTCAGGTCCCTGTGTCATCTTTAGTTCTCTAGATCAGTGCTACTCAAAGTGGTGGTCCGCGGACTGGTGCCGGTCCACGAGCCATCGGCTGCCTGTCTGCGCGTACATTGGGGGAAAAAAATGCCGGTCCCCCACACCAGATAGCTTGAGAAGCACGGCTCTAGATCATCCCATGGATTTGGGACACTCCCTGGAAAGATTTGGGTTCCATAGATGAAAAAGTTATTTCCTCATCTTGGGACAGGTCTAAACCTCCTATGGTCCATGGTTTGTTGTATTTAAGTATTCCCAGTTTTCAAATCAGCACCCTGAAGTTGAAAAAAGAGAAGGACCTTTCAGCATGAATCAACTCAAACAGAGACTAAAAATAATTGTGCATTAACTGGTGAAATTTAGCACCTCAGGAATGAGCCAGATGGGTAGTTTGCTATTAAGTATTTTACAAAATCAAGTGTGGAAGACTGAAAATTGCTTTTCTAATATGTGAAATTGTAGCATTTTGTGATGCATGACAGGTATTTAAAATATTTTAAAGACAATAATTACCCCTCAAAGTCTCATCTCTAATCTCCCAGTTACCATAGGGAAATCCTGGGGAGTTCACACCAGCAGTTTGTCTGAGATTTTTTTAAGAAGAGCAGTATTTTGGTTTCACCATTAAAAGTGATTGAGCTAAGGATGTTCCTTTCCTTTTTATTTATTTTTTTAAAAACTTCCTTCCTATAAACGGAATCCCAAAGGAAGATAAGCACCTGACTGAATAACTCACTGGAATGTACTCTCTAACGTATGCGCTTTCTTAGACAGCATACGCAAATGGAAGTTGTCAGTCTGAATAAGTCAATCTAAAACTAACAGAGCAATAAAACAAGAAAGAACGAAAGTAAAGTCTCCATGAGAGTGTGCATTGTGTGTCTCCTCCCAAAGTCTGTATGGACCTCGGTGCAAAGTGGCTGCTTGTCTCTGTACATACCAGAATCCTTAAAGGTGCATTATATAGGAAATATAGACCTGATTCCCTCATATTTTGTCAGTGGTGTGATTGTAGGTGTTTTGCCTTGCTCATATTTGGTTTCTGTTGTAAATGAGCCTTGAGCTAAAGCACTTTCTTGTGGGCTAAAGTAGGTATGCGTTACACTGCTCCAAAAGCTACAGAAATGATTTACAAGCCCACTTATCAATGACACGTTTAATCACTCATAACTAAAGATCAGAATTTTCTCCAATACCCTTTCATGGGGAAAAATTTCTGGAATCCATCCTGAGCTTTGCTGATTTCAGATTCAAGCAAGCACATAGCCAAACAATGATTATCTACGGTACATCTTCTTCTAACACACATGCACATGAGAACAGCATGGGCAAGCAGTGAATTTGTCTATTTATCCCCAAGTACATGCAGCAAGGTCACTCCAGCTCTGTTAGTTAAAGAGTTCATTAAGAACTCTACCCTGTTTTATTTACAATGACTTCTGAAATTTCTGTTGCAGATTCAGGAAGGCATTTGTGGAGTGGTACAAAGAGAGAGAGGATTTGTTGTTTGTGCCATATTTAGTAGCCTACGTTAACAGCTTCCGTGATCTGATGTAAGTCTGCATTTCCCTTATAACATCTTTATGATTTTTTTGGGGGTGGGGGTGGGGGAGGATGTCTGTTGGATCTTATTGTTTAGCAAAGAAAGAAGGAAAAAATTATGCCCCACCAGAGTCAGTGGGCCAGAATCATCCTCAGTGTAACTGCAGGACAACAATGGATTTATGCCAGGGATGGATTTGGATGAGTTACTCCAGATTTGCATAGCAGTGCTTATTTCCCAGGGTAGAATTTAGCTCAGAGTTAGGGACACAGATGAAAGCTCAGTTTGTCTGGGAAATGGGGATGGAGTAACAGAAATGGGGGATAGAGTAACAGAAATGTTTGGTGTTCAGAAAAGGGGTTTAGATTCCAGCCAATTTGCAGATTTCAAAGACACATGGTCATGGTTTAAAAAACAAAGAGCATGTAAACAGCAGCATAATCTGATGGCTGTTCCCTTTGGCCTTAGAACAATGCCATAGAAAACATTTAGCCTGTAAAGAAACTCTCAACATAATTGCTGGCTGTGGTGATTTTTAGGGATTTGCGTATGTCAAAGGTAGATTTAGAGCCAGGTTTTCAGATCAATAATAATGCCTAGCTTTTATATAGGGCTGTACATCAGCAGATCACAAAACACTTTACAAAGGAGCTAATAGCCCCTGATTTGTGCACGTGCCTATTAGCACATGTCTAACTGCCAAATCAGCATGCTGCAGTTTGGCTGAAATTCACCCGACACATAGAAAGCCAGAGGGTTCAGGCTGTAAGCGGATGGAGTCATTGGAGATGAAATCTACCCTCCAGCACAGGACCAGGGCTGCCTCACACTCTGGGGCTGCTACTCCAGTCTGGGCAGCAATAACAGCTGCTGCTTCCATGAGGCACTGGGACCAGGGGACCCACAGCCTCTCCAATACCCTGCCTCTAGGTCAGTTGTGAGCACATAGGTGGTATAAAGACTCTCCTGCATGACCTGGCCACACCCACCCACCCCACACAGTGCATAAGAGGTTTTGCACTGGTCCTGTGCAGCAGGGGTGAATTTCATCCTACTGGATTTGTACAGCCAACTTTTCCAAACACCCATATCTGGGGTCCTTTGAAAACAAACCCCTTTCAGGTATATCATGGTGTTTATGATTTACCCGGGTCCACAGAGAACTCAAATTCCACATCCCTAAAGGTGATGGGAGACGTGAGATGTATCACACATCAATTCTGAGCTCACTCGCACCATTGGAAATCAGGAGTAACTAATAGCATCAATCGAGTCACACTCCATAGTGAATGAGGTCAGAATAGGCCCCCGGAATATGGTTTTAAGTTAACTCGTGCAATTAATTCAAAAAAATTAATCGCGATTAAAAAAAAATGAATCGTGATTAATCGCACTTATAACAATAGAATACCAACTGAAATTTATTAGATGTTTTTGAATGCTTTTCTACATTTTCAATATTGATTTCAATTACAACACAGAATACAAAGTGCACAGTACTCACTTTATATTATTATTTTTTATTACAAATATATGCATTGTAAAAAATGATAAACAAAAGAAATAGTATTTTTCAATTCACCTCATACAAGTACTGAAGTGCAATCTTTTTTTTTTTTTGGTTTTTTTTTTGGTTACATAACTGCATTCATAAACAAAACAGTGTAAAACTTTAGAGCCTACAAGTCCACTCAGTCCTACTTCTTATTCTGCTAATCGCTCAGACAAACAAGTTTGTTTACATCGACGGGAGATAATGCTGCCTGCTTCTTATTTACAGTGTCACCTGAAAGTGAGAACAGGTATTCGCCTGGCACTTTTGTAGCTGGCGTTGCAAGATACTTACCTGCCAGATGCACTAAACATTTGTAACATTTCCATGCTTTGGCCACCATTCCAGAGGACATGCTTCCATGCTGATGATGCTCGTTAAAAAAATAATGTGTCAATTAAATTTGTGACTGTACTCCTTGGGGGGAGAATTGTATGTCTCCTGCTCTGTTTTACCCACATTCTGCATATATTTCATGTTTCAGAGTAACAGCTGTGTTAGTCTGTATTCGCAAAAAGAAAAGGAGTACTTGTGGCACCTTAGAGACTAACCAATTTATTTGAGCATGAGCTTTCGTGAAGTGAGCTGTAGCTCACGAAAGCTCATGCTCAAATAAATTGGTTAGTCTCTAAGGTGCCACAAGTACTCCTTTTCTTTTTGCATATATTTCATGTTATAGCAGTCTTGGATGATGACCCAGCACATGTTCGTTTTAAGACCACTTTCACAGCAGATTTGACAAAACAAAGAAGGCACCAATGTGAGATTTCTAAAAATAGCTACAGCACTCAACCCAAGGTTTAAGAATCTGAAGTGCTGCCCAAAATCTGAGAGGGACGAGGTGTGGAGCATGCTTTCAGAAGTCTTAAAAGAGCAACACTCTGATGTGGAAACTACAGAACCCGAACCACCAAAAAAGAAAATTAACCTTCTGCTGGTGCCATCTGACTCAGATGATGAAAATGAACATGTCACTGCTTTGGATCATTATTAAGCAGAACCCATCATCACCATGAAAGCATGTCCTCTGGAATGGTGGTTGAAGCATGAAGGGACATATGAGTCTTTAGCGCATCTGGCATGTAAATATCTTGCAACACCAGCTACAACAGTGCCGTGTGAACACCTGTTCTCACTTTCAGGTGATATTGTGAACAAGAAGCAGGCAGCGTTATCTCGTGCAAATTGTAACCAACCTTGTTTGTCTGAGTGATTGGCTGACCAAGAAGTAGGACTGAGTGGAATTGTAGGCTCTAAAGTTTTACATTGTTTTATTTTTGAATGCTGGTTTTTTTGTACATAATTCTACATTTGTACATTCAACTTTCATGATAATGAGATTGTACTACAGTACTTGTATTAGGTGAATTGAAAAATTCTATTTTGATTTTTACAGTGCAAATATTTGTAATAAAAAATAAACATAAAGTGAGCACTGTACACTTTGTATTCTGTGTTGTAATTGAAATTAATATATTTGAAAATGTAATAAACATCCAAAAAATATTTAAAATAAATGCTATTCTATTGTTTAAGATCACGATTAATTTTTAATCACGTTACAGGCCTAGTTTTAAGTTGCAGCAGCTTCCATTGTCTCCCGTGCATTTTTTGTTAGAATCCACATTAAGCACTAACATCAGAAAGCCTCTAGATGGCATGGTCTCTCCAGTAATTACTCGTACGCCATGGTCTTTAAAGGTTTCAGAGTAACAGCCGTGTTAGTCTGTATTCGCAAAAAGAAAAGGAGTACTTGTGGCACCTTAGAGACTAATTGGTTAGTCTCTAAGGTGCCACAAGTACTCCTTTTCTTATGGTCTTTAAAGCAGTATCTATGTTTTTTACAAAATCAGCTCTGTCAGTACTCTTATTTCCACTGAATGCATCCGATGAAGTGAGCTGTAGCTCACGAAAGCTCATGCTCAAATAAATTTGTTAGTCTCTAAGGTGCCACAAGTCCTCCTTTTCTTATTTCTAAGTGACACTAGCTGTTAAGGAATTCCATGCTAAGGATTTCTTATGACAGCGAAGTGAAGGGCAGCATTGCCAACGTTGGGCCCCAATCCTGCAAGCACTTAAGCACCTGCTTAACTTGATGTAGATGCAGTGGCATTGGAACAGTTTGTATCGTGGGGGTTGCTGAGCGCCATTGAACAAAACTGTAAACCCTGTATGTGATGGAAACCACTTCAAGCCAAGGGGTGCTGAAACACCCCTAGTTCCAGCACCTCTGTGTAGATGAGTTGGATCCAGCAGGACCATAGGCACCAACTTCTCCTGGCGCTGGTGGGTGCTCGACCCCCCTCGCCCTCAGCTCTGCCCCTCCTCCACCGCTGCCCCGCCCCCATTCCAACCCCTTCCCCAAAGTCCCCGACCCAACTCCGCCCCCTCCCTGTCCCTATTGGACTCCTTCCCCAAATCCCCGCCCCAGCCCCACCTCTTCCCCACCTCCTCCCCTGAGCATGCCGTGTTCCCGCTCCTCCCCCCTCCCTCCCACAGCTTGTTACGCCATGAAACAGCTGTTTTGAGGCAGCAAGCGCTGGGAGGAGAAGCGGGGACGTGGCATGCTCAGGGGAGGAGGGGGAGGCATAGGTGAGCTGGGGCGGGAGGGCTGGGAGCTTGGCTGCTGGTTGCAGCCCCTGGGTGCTCCAGCCCCGGAGCATCCACAGAATCAGCGCCTATGAGCAGGACTATTCATGGATCAAGTTAAACATGTGCACAGGTGTTTGCAGGACTGGGGTGCTGGATTGCTAAAGTTAGGTTGACTATTTGGGCACTTAAATGGCATGATTTTAGAGACGTTGAGCACCTGGATGTGAGAAGCTGCAAGTGCGCAGCACCTGTAAATATCAGGCTACCTGTCTGGGTGCTTTGAAATTTAGATTTAGGTGTCCAGCTTTCGGCATCCAAATATGAAACTTTGGGACTAATGGCTCAGTTCTGCTCCCGCTGAAAAACCACTCAGTAGGGGTTTTGTCATTGGCTTAGCTCGCAGCAGGTCAGCCCTTAATACTACAGAGTGGAAACAAAAATGAGAGTCTGACCATTCCACCTAGCCTGTGTCTACACTAGCCTTTTCCCACCCCAAATATCTAATAAATATGTATACACATTTCCACAAATACGTTTCTATATCTCACATTTCTCTCTCTGATACTTGCAGCCATTTAGTTAAACAAGGTCCAACGCCCATGTGGACACTCTAATTTCAGTTTCAGAGGGGCTTTGTTTAGTTTAGCTTTACCCTGTTGCTAATCAACTTAAACTCAACAAACTAAGCCCAGTTTCCACAGGCTTTTGCCTCAGTTCACTGAAGTTGGTTTAAAAAAAAAAAATCACCGGAAGTCAAACTAGTACAGCTCTGTGTGCAGAGAAGGCCTGAGGTGAAAAGCAGCCTTTCTAACACAGCTCTGAGGTTAGCCACAATACTTTATTGCTGCTACTTCAATTTGCTGAAGAGAGCTTTACACAATTGCTCTTGTGTAATGTGGGAAATATAAAGAGGATTTTCTTAACGCCAGACAGAGCCTATCTAGGCTGCTTCGGACTTCACCAAAATTTCCAAACTTCATTTCTCCTTGAACTTGTCACTCATTCCATTCTGGTCACGTTAATACATTCCAAAGTTAACAGTTTATGTGTTTTAAACAAAGTCACATCATTTTATACAGGCACACCTCTTTTTACAGTTCATTGTTCAATTCCGTATTGATAAGAGATGCTGCATATAGGGAATCAAGTTGACTTCTGCATAATTTATTCTTTGTATTACCATAAATTGCTTATTGTTACTGCCTTCCCCTGGCCTTGACCTCTGTTTCATTGTCTCAGACTATACACTCCTTAGAGCAGGGACTGTCCTCGTTAAGTGCTTGGAAAGTACTTAGCAGTCAGTGAGCTCTACTGCAAATAAACCATAATGGACCTGAATCAAAACCCTACATTTGAACTTCCCCAGATTACAGAAATGCCGGTGGCCAATATCTAGATACAGATCAGAACTGTTCATCTATGGCTCACCTCTAGTAGTGATACTATTGCATAGATGGCAATCTTGTTCAGAAACTTTCAGGGACATTTACAAAAAAAATTAGGGAGGTTGTTTGGACTTCTCTCTCCTCCCCCACCCTGCAGAATCCAGGTTCTCTCTCCCTCCATCTCCCCACCCTAGTAAAAATCACCCTCCACTCCCTATCTATGACTATCGGGGTGGGGCCTGGGCAATGCCCCAACCAACCCCCACTGCCGAACAGGGAGAAGGAGAGGATCAGCTCTGAGGAAAGCTGCCCTCCTATGCTGCCTTGGGCTCTTAATTACCTGGGCCAGTTCCAGGCCTGGACTTCCTTCCCGGGATGATCCGTCTCCTCTTCCCTCTCCTCTGTCACATTCCCGTTCTCTCTTCCTCTTCTGCCCCCATCTTCCTCTTGTCCCTCTGGCTTCTCCTCCCCTGCAGACTGTGCAGTGAGGGACGGATAGCAGGCAAGCCACAGCGACTGTCAGTGGGGTTTGGGGTGGTGAATGCAGCACCCAGTCCACAGGGGGTGTGTTGTGCTCAAACTGCCCCATGTGGACTTTGCTGGCTCCCTCTAGGTACCTAGAGGTACACAGAGGTCTTCCAGGAGATAGATCAACTCATCCAGATATTTACCTAGTTTTACAACAGGCTACATAAAAAGCACTAGCAAAGTCAGTACAAACTAAAATTCCATGCAGACAAAATGAGCCTGTAAGCATTTTCAGTAACAGTGTGCTGTGACACTTATGTCTGCTTTTGTAAGCAAGCACTTTAAGTGAGGTGTAACTTGGGGTAGGCAAGACAAATCAGACTGTTGAAAGGGGTCCAAGTAGTCTGGAAAGGTTGAGAACCACTGACCTAGAGCGTGTTAACATAGCCGAGCAGGGTCCTCACCGGGCAGTTAGAGCACAACACACCCCCTGTGTATTGGGTGGGGAATTCAGCAGCATCCCAACCCATTCAAAATCACCTCCTGTGAGCCCCTCAGTGGGCAATCTGTGCACATGGCTCAGAAGTAGTGGAGAAAAACACCCCCCACGGCCTTCTGTGCTGTGTTCGTCGGACCTGAATGGCAGTGACACACACACTTTATCTGTGTGCGTATGCACATGTGAGCTTGCAAAATTAGTAGATTTAAGCATGAATTCGTAATTTCATAATTATATGTAAAAAACCAGGAGGATTACTAAAAATTAGAGGGGGTTGGCATCTCTGCTATTGCACAGAAGGAGCAATTCTTTGTGACCATTAACAGGTGGAGAGAAGGGAATTTGTTGGGGATGAATGAGATTCCTCTGAAAAATCTGAGCTGTCAGATTATTTTGGGTAAATTGTCCAAAGTAGTAGCATATGATGCCGATCACCATTAAATCATTGCTTTTACTTCTCTGTCTAGGAGAGGCTTACAAACAACATTTAATGCTGACACTAAGGAACTGGAAAATGTCCTGACTGATGTGACAATGAACTTCAGAAAGGATGTTTTAGATAAATTAAAACAAAAGACGCAGGTAAGAAGAGTTTGGAATGTTTGTGGGACTTGAGCTGAACCCGGTAGTTCAGGATTTATTGCCATTTCCCCAATACACATCTGTAGTGAGGTGGTCACCCACTCTGGCTCTAAAGGGCTTAAAATAGCCCAGGAGAGGGTTGTGGCTGGGAGCAAGCAGTTCCCAGGCTGACTGGGGGAAGCAGGCTCAGCTGTGGCCATGCCCCAATAGGGATCAGCTGGCCCTTATAAGTGAGCAGTGGGCCAGGAGCAGAGAGTCTCCTTTAGTTGTAGAGGGAGATGGGCCTGGCTGCTGGGGAGCTTGAGAAGGTATGTGGTGTGGAGCAGGGCTGGGGAAGGCCAGAGGAGCTGGGAGGCTCCAGACTGGAAAAGTCCTAGGCTGCAGGCCTGGCAGATGGCCTAAGACAGGGTACTGAGGTTGCAGGGGGCAGCCTGCTGGTAGGCAGAGGCAGCAGGTCTAAACCCCCCTTGCCTGTGATGTTGGCTTGTACACTGCAGTCTGCCCCAGTGTGTGTGGGGGCTTAATGGTGACTGGCAGTTACCAAAGACTGAGGTGGGGATAGTGGGTGGGGGTTCCCTGGGAAGGGGAGACCCAGAGACTGTGGGGGTACTGCTAGGGGGCAGCACCCTGGGTAAAAAGGGCACTGGTTCTGGGAGGGACACCGGGGGCCAGCGGCAAGCGGGACCCTGGCCTGCAGAGGATGCTCCGGAGGCTGGAAGAGCTAATTCCCTGAGAGACCAGCAGGAGGTGCTGCAGGGGTGAGTCTCGCCCTGTGACAACATCCCATTTTCCATGGATAGGATATTGTGGTTATTTCAAAATGCTTCCTGTCTTGTTTTGGTACTAAACCTCTCCAACTCCAAGTCAGATTTCTAGGGTTTAAGGCTTTTCATTATGAACATTGATGCATTGTTTAAGGCACAGGAACAAACAAAAAAGTATATTTGGTGGCTTCTTAGCATACTATATCTTAAAACCCCTTGGGTTTCACCAGGGTGAAATTCACCCAAGCGAAGGCAGTGAGATTACACCAGAGATGAATTTGGCCCTTTGGTTTAAAAATAGCTTTCTAGGGGTTTTGTTTAGCCTAACTTATTCACGACAAGTCTGCCATCATGATCTATTACCAACTTCTATCTAAAGGCATATATCAGCACAGTGACAATGAAATGAGTTTATTCTGCCTCAGGGCTCTGTTCAAGTGTGTTGTTGTAGCAAAACCTAAGAGATCTTTCAGCACTACAGTGGAGATCTGGGATAAGAGGCCGAAATGACCAGTTATTTCTGTGGCAGTAAGGGATTTCTACAGCCTGCATGCTATCAAGCATCTGGAAAAGCACATGTGCACACTGGCTCTAGATCTTGCCTAAGAAGGCATAAATGTGGCTGGAAAAAAAGAGGATGGTACAGTGATCTACCACAGATGGCTTATGAATTGAACATGGACCTGGAAGGGGAGTACAGGGATCTGAGGGGCAGGAGGGAGCAGAGTAGTGTGAGGGGAAATATGAGGAAAGTTTGGGACTTGTGCGCCACATTGATGGATTACCTATAGTTTGTCAGCTTGGAGTTTCACTCTGTAACTTACAGAGAACAAACTACAGGAAACCATGGTGCAAAGATACATCATGGCAAACAAAGGGAAGCATTTGGGCATAGTCCAGCTCCAACATAATCCAAAGCTCACTAGAGTCAGTGGGAGTCTTTCCATTGGCTTCAGTAAGCTTTGGATCAGGCCCGTCACACATAGGCAGGAGTGGGGCAGAGCCAAGAGCCCTAGCAAAGGAGAAGGCGGCATGTTTTAAAGATAGAATTGGAAAGGCATGAAGTTGGTGAGGCCGAGAGAGATGGGAATAGTGTCCCAGGTGGCAGGGCATGCAGAAGAAGGGATTTTTGGACTAACTGGGGGAAGGCTCAGCCAGGAGTTGGATGGTCAGGAGCTTAGAGAGACGTAGAAAGAAACAGACTGAAAGCCAAGCTCCAGCAAGTCCCAAGAGAATCTTCAGAAGGAGGGCAATTGAACTTGAACCTCAAGTGAATACCCACTGGCAGCCTGTGGAGGCATTTATGTTATGATGGAGCGTCTCTTGATACGACTGCACGTGGGCAGCATAATTCTGCAGATGCCAGTGTCTGGAGACCCATGGGCAGACCACAGGGAAGAGACCTGCAATGGTCAAAGAGAGGAGCAGAGCATGGATAAGGATTTCAGCGGAGATATAACCTGGTGGTGGTGCGAAGGAGTTAACGAGCAGGCTGGGTCACTACAGGTTTAACCTTTACCATGAACAGGTGGTGTGTATATCTGGGAACTTTTCCCATAGCCAGATCCACCACACCCAGCTCAGAGTGACAAGCAGAGGAGGATTCAGCATGAGATCCACAGGCACTGGGGACAGCCTCCCTAACAGGAGGGATTTGCCCGAGCGCATCTTGTTTTCTTTCTGGCTAAGAGTTGAGTATAGAGGTGGTTAGTTTCTGAGCTGGCTTCCAACAGGTTTGCTTCTGAATGCTGAGTCACATCCTCAGCTGGTGTAAATCTGTGTAGCTCAACTGAAGGCAAGGGAGCTGTGGCGCCTGACACCAGCTGAACCTTGTACAATATACCAAGAAACAGCCTGACCACAATTATCACTGTGTTCTAACAGTGCTCAGTGAGTTGCTCTTACATTCCACTTCGGGTTTCTATGATTAACTGTTCAATTTCTCTCCTTGCCCATAAGATCTGCCAGCTGATGCAAAAGGGATGTATTTATCTAAAGAAATAGTCAGGGGATTACACAAAACCAAAATGCAGGGAAAAAAACACAGCATCTGCACTTAATCCCCTTAATCAAGCAAAGTATGTACTATAAGTGAGAGCCTCCTTACCATGACGTTTACCACTGCTCTAGCACTGATCCCTGAGGATAGCTGTATGTTAGGGTTAGACCTGCTCCAGCTGCAGGCGGTCTTTCTCTGAACCGTGGTCGTGTCTAACTTCGGACCCACTCCTGCATTCCTTGTGTGCCCAGAACTCCAGCAGAATTCCATAAGAGCTTTGGGTGTGCAGCAAAAGCAGGAGTGGGCCTCAACATTACTGGCTATGGATAATATTCTCTAATGCTCCTAAGGGACTTGAAAACATAACCCATATGTTTCTAAAAGTAACAGGCACTCAGGAGCTTGACTCTGAAATTCAGTGGGACTTAGAGTCTAAGGTAAAGGTACTTGGGCACTGAATAAGATTTTCAAAAGCACCTACACACCTAGCACTTGATGAAATCAATGGGAGTTAGGCACTTAGGTACCTAGTGTGATCTTCAAAAGCATCTATCTGCATGTTAGGTGCCTAAATCCCACATGAAGGGCCAGAAAAGGGATTTAGGCACCTAAATTTGGATTTGAAAGATGTTACTATAATAACACTGGCGAATTGGTCTTTTTCCAGCCATTCTTTAAGAAAATTCTGACCCACGCATGGATGTTAAATAGTGAAATACTGGACTCCATAATGTCAACAACTGTACAATTTTGCCAACACCTAAAACATTTAGAGCAGCCTGTTGACAAGGTATGAATCCTTTTCCTATCATTGCAATTAGCATGAGGTTACAGCAGTATAGATGGTGATCTTATTTCCAGGCTGGGGGCTGACCCTGCAAAGGTCACTCCCTTCCCTTCAGTGGCGCTATTGATATAACTAACAATTGCTTACATAAGTTTGCAAGATATGTCCCTTACTTTTTCAAGGAAATAAGCTTTTAGCACTTCCTTTCTACAGCTGAAATAGGGGAACTCATCTCGAAGAGGAACCAAAAGCATTGGTTAGTATTACTGGTCAGTTGTGACACCCTGGCTGCTGGTACAATTTCACATTGTTCCCAGATTGTTGCAGCATCGCGGTGAACAGATGGAGGAAGTCCAGCAAATGGAGGAAAGCAAATGTGTCCCCATCTACCAGGGCCTCCCCCACCTCCATGTGAAGTCATGAGCCCTTTTGGGCCCATGTGCTTTATCTTTAATAGTGTGACTTCAACCTTGATGAAGCTTGGAAAGCTGAATGGAGTTCACAAGAAGTCAAATACCTTGTGAAAGATCCAGTGCAGGAGACCCCTGCTTCGATCTTTCTGGAAGCTCATGAGCAAGCCTAAGCTACATCCATGCAAACCATGGCAGATGTGTATACTTGTTGCACAAATGGAAAACAAAACTCTCCAGTGTGCGACTGTGGTCACCCAGAACAGATCATGGAACATAGAATGACTCAATGCCCAATTCACAAATACAAAGGAGGTATCAGTGACATACTCTACTACTCCTGACACAATTATCTGGCTTAACCACCTAAATGTAGAATTATAATTGCTCTACATCTATATCTGCCATATGAAGAAGATTGCAGTAGTTAATTTAACATGCTACCATCATATACACTCTGCACAGATCTATACACTCGCAAAATACAAGGAGAGGTAACAATAGCTCTAAATTTAAAGTTTGCGGGCAGCATCCAAACCTATTATTAAACAGTCCCACATGTTCCCATTAGTTACTGAAGAACCAAATCACCAACATATAATCATGGATCAATTTTGGGTAGATAGTGAGTAATTATATGGCTTCTTTTTGTTCACTGCCTTCACTTCATGTCTAGACAGATGGTGGATGGAAGAGAACATGAGCCATGTGTCCTGCCCAGAAGCATCCACACACTGCACTGAGTGCTCTTCTGAAAAGTGGCAGTCAGAACAGAATCCTGGGCTGGCATTTCACATATGTGCTGATTAGCCCAGAGATGCTCAGCCCAGGATTCTCCTCTACCTCTTCTGACCTTGCCAAGGAGTTCCAAGGCTCCTCTGCACTCACACCTCATTGCCCTCCGTATTTTCTTTTAAAATAAATAGGATTTTCTAGGTGATGCTCACAAGTATGTGGTGAGAGAGTACATCACACAAGCTATCAAACCGAGAAAGAGAATGAAGAGAGTCAAGCGGGAAGAGGTTGGCAAAAAGATGAACGAAGAAGCCACGGTCATATATAACAGCTTCAAAGATCTGGTATGTATAACCTCATACTGCATCATCAAGGCCTTTTTAGCTGCATTACAGAAAATGTAAGGTTGGCTGGCGTGAAACCCAACATGAGAAGCAGACGATCGATAGGGCTGTGACTACACTAGGATAGTTTTCCTAAAATCCCCCATTGTTGCAATCACTGGTTCAGGACCACAGACCTAATCTTCAAAAAGCTCCCAGTGACCCCAAATGAAAATATGGGTCAGGCCCTGCCTCTCTGAACCCTGATTACAACAGGCTTAGATGGCAGTGATTAAAATGCCAGGTCTACATTAGCACTACGCCCACCTCTACTACAACTGATGGAGAGAAACCAGAGGGATCAGTGGTGGGATATTTTTAGGAAAACTGTCCTTGTCTGGAGAAGCAGAAGCCGGGGCTTTGGGGTGGGTGATATTTCAGGCTTGAGTTACTGCTGACTGCATCCTTTGTAGCTCATTGATACCAACGTTCAAAGCACTTCAATGCCTTTGAATATCCCAGCCTATGGGAGGTGGGAGCCCAACTGCTATTGAAATTCAAGGGATTTGGGCACTGAACTGCTTTAGGTTCTTTTCAAACCTTCCAGCTTTCCTCATTAGTGAGCCAAGAGGAGTGCTTCTTTGGCAAGCAAGGCAGAGGAAATAGCCACTTGGGGCAGTGCAGACAAATCAGCTTTCTGAAAGTTTGGCATTTGATATCTACCATATCATGCGGGTCCAGGCTAGGGTGACCAGATGTCCCGATTTTATAGGGACAGTCCCAATATTTGGGGCTTTTTCTTATATAGGCGCCTTATATTACCCCACACACACCACCACCACCACCACCTGTCCCGATTCTCTTCCTCCTCCTCCTCCTCCTCTCCGCCCCCCCCCCCCCCCACACACACACACACTTGCTATCTGGTCACCCTAGTCCAGGCAAAAACCTACAAACTGTTGTTCACATGAGTGGGCCTTACTCATGCACTCAGTCCCCTTGGGCCTACTCACGTGACTGCAGAGTTAGACCCTTACTGAAATTCCAGTAGGACGGTCTAAGCAGCCTTTATGCACACACAAGCTCCCTCCCCACTGTTCCCAGTTCCAAGGAAGGAGCCTGAAAGCAACTTGCTTTTAAAACCCTCTGTGAACCACTGAGCCTAACAATGCCTTAAACAATTAATAATGCAATAGAAAAACTAACCTCAGGACCCTGTTCCCCTTAATTTCCCAGACTCACTGCATTGCAATACACCCAAGACATGCTATTATTACAGTGTCACATCCACTGCCATGTGTTTATATAGTCACACAGGGAGGCTGCATGGCCTATAAGTTAGATAAGGAGACTAGGAGTCAGACGAACAAGGTTTGAAGCTGACTGCCGTGGCTTCACTCCATGATCTTGAGCAAGTTGGTTAACTTATCTGTAAATGTGAATCGTAAATGTTGACATTTATCATTAAAATACAGATCAAAGACTTCACCTATTCTAACTTATTTCTAGGGCTCTGATGCGGATTGGCTTAACTCTGCCATTCATTACATTGCAAACATAATTTCTGAGAAGAACAGACACAAAATCAAGGAATATATTGAGGAAATATGTCAGGCTTATCCAGATGTCAGGTATGTGGGGTTAATATCTGAGGGTTTCTCAATGTAAAGTGCTGTGAGCAGGGTGTCAAGCTCAGGTTTTTTGCCCCTGAATATTTATATAATTTGCTTCCAGGTTGGTAGCAGCAGAATCAGCTGAACCTTATGGTGCACAGAAGTTATTTCAGATCCCATGTTTTACTGTGTTTTGTTTGAAGGCTTTGTGCTAGCCAATTTGCAGGGCTCAGCTTTGGAGGAAATGGGTTTGGTCCAGGTCTTCAGTTGAGTACCCAAAAACTGAGGCCTCCAAGGTCAGTTGCTGCTTTTGAAAATTTTAACTGGATTTTTGAAGGGGCCGCATCCCAGCCCCTGATTTTTGCTGACACAGTCCAGTAGTTTGGCATCGAAATGCTCTCCTTTCTGCCCTCTATTTATTGTACTTGCAAAATTGCACCTGCAAAATTGGAGGCTGATTTTTAAAAACCCATGTGTGGAATGGCAGCTGTATAAGAGGGCATCTTCCTCTCTGGGGCAGAGCGGGAGCGACTTCCTCTTTAAGACCACCTGTATGGATTACAACCCTACTGAGGGTGAGGCAGAGAATATGTATCCTTCAGGATTATAAGATAAATATCCTATTCTGGCTACTAGATGCCATGGTGGTTGGCATGCTAGAAATATAAATATAGATGGAACACTGATCCTGGGGCTGGATGGAGCCAGGGCTACAATAATGTGGTCTAATGCTAGTTGTTGGACTTTGGTGTTAGGGTGGCTGGGTGGTGTTGGTTCCCTGTGATAGAAGATCAGACTGGAATCTGCTGGTCTCTCTTGGCCTTAAACTCTATGGCTATGACTCCAGAATGGTAGATGCAGATTGAGAATTTTTCCGGGGCCCCAGATTGCTGCAGAAATTAGTCGTTTGTTTTTAAAAAGCAAAGTTATGGCTTGAGATTTCCAAACCTGGCCAGGGGATTGTAAGGTTACAATCCAGCCTTCAGTGGCAAAGCGACATCAGACAGAACAGAACTTGATATACATTTCTCGGCTTTTGTTGTTGGCTTTCGAGCCCTCCTTTTACACCAAAGTGAATCTGAAGCACTGTGCTTGTCCATAGTACCTACAAGTCAGGTATGATCTCCTATCCTTAGGCCCCTCTATCAATTGATTTTTTTTTTTTTCCCCATGACTCAATAAGGAGTCTGCTACATGTAAGGTTATTTCTCTAGAACTAGAACTTTAGTTGTATTATCATACTTCAAAACCAATAGTGTAATGACCTCAATATATCCACCAAACAGCAAAGCTTAAAGTATGTTTCACAAAAGTTAGTTTGTAAAGCACATGCAGGTGGTTACACTATGTTGTGTGGTTACCACTGGGCGTTATTTGCACGCGGATTAATTTAAGTGTTAAATTTAGCAGATTGGTTGAATATTTTTGATTCAGTTTGTGTTCTGAGCAATCTACGCTCTTAAAAAAAAAAGAGGCCCAAAGGGACTTCTGCACATACTTAACTTTAAAGCACATGACACTCTTAAATCTGCCGGATCAGGGCCTATGACAATTTTCATAATTCGCCTTAAACCCCAACTACAAGTAAATGTCAACATTCATCAACTTGGCTTTTCTATTTCTTAGCTTGCCCTTCAGCTATTGCTGAGTCTTATAATCTTTGGACAAACACGTTTTTTGAAAACCAGACAGAGCCTCCTAGCCCTGGCTTGCTTTAGAGCCTAGCTGTCATGACTCAATTAATTCTTCCCCTAGAACTGATTTTTTTCAGATGGGTTTCTGCATCTGTCTGCACCCAGATTTCTGGAGTAGTGTCTGCTACATAAGTAGTCTTTACTAGCTCTAATCTAATTAGTGCCTGTAAATTTCTTGAATATCATTGCCCCCATTATTTAACAATCAAATACTTGTTACGTAGAAGTCCTCCAGCTTCACAGGAAAGCTTATTGCTATGAAGGTGGAGATTTCGCATTAATGTATAAAACATCTGAGGGGAAAGATATTTTTTTTTTTTTTTTTTTTCAAGGCACAAAGAGCAGGTAAGCACCCAACTCCCATTGGCTTCCAATAGGAGATGGGCACTTAACTCCCGTTTTGTCTTTGCAAATCTTGGGGCCCAGTTCTGCCAGCCTTACTCATAATAAATAGTAACCCACCTGGCAAGTGGCCTTGTTGAAGGCAATGATTAAAACCTTCTGTAAGGAGTCTCAACAAAGGTGGCAGAATTTGACTCTCTACAAGCACTTACATTGTAACCTGACCCGGCAGTCCTTACATGGGCAAGTCTTCCAGCTGACACTGAAAAAGACATTCCTGGGCACTTGCAGCTATGTTGTATTTTATCCACAACTGCCCATATGCCAGACCATTAAGCTATCCCATTCACCAGCATCACTGATTGTCCCAGAGTTTTTATGGCTCCATCCCCCTCAGCAATGCTCTGTGTTAGCCCATGTGTTTGCAACTATGGGATGACCGGCAGAGAACACCTGAGATATATTAAGGGATGGAAACTGTTTGGCTATTTCCATAGAGTGTGGCTTTGCTGTTTGTTTGCATTGTTTGGGCTCCCCAAGAATGACACTGAATGATCTTTTGCTTTTCACAGAAAGGAACATATTGAAGCTGTTCTCACCCTCCGAGGACTGGACTGCAACAGGAAAAAGTCCATTATTCAGAAAATGGACAAACTCCAAGAAAATGCAGAAAGCGTGGCTGATAGAACATTCTTTGCTGAGATTGACACTCCAACTGTTGTCACATGCTTTTAAAGACCAGCTAGACAACAGAAACAAGAGCATTCAAAATTTTTACAGTTCTTCTAGGTCATGCTCCTAAATGTGACTCCCGCTCCTCCCTGCCCATAACTCAAAGCACTGCAATAGATGTCCAGAAATGGACTCTCATTTCCAGAAGACAAGGACAATGGAGGAGTCAATATATTGCACGAAGAGGTCCCTAAGCAAGCCCTGATAAATAACTATTCTCTAGGTATCAATGATTCACAGTTGAGCTGGAAGGGCATATCGAGCAGGGTCCTGCAGGGATCTGTCCTGGGTCAGGTTCAATTCAATATCTTGTTAAATTATTTGGATCATGGCATAGAGAATACACTTATAAAGTTTGCAGATTATACCATGCTGGGGTTGCAAGCAATTTGGAGGACAAGATTAGAATTCAAAATGATCTTGACAAACTGGAGAAATGGTCTGAAACCAATAATATGAAATTCAGTAAGGACAAATTAAAAGTGCTCCACTTAAGAAGGAAGAAGCAATTGCACAAAATGGGAAGTGACTGCCTAGGCAAGAGTACCGCAGAGAGGATCTGGAGCTTGTAGTGGATCAACAACTAAATGAGTCATCAATGTAATACTGTTGCAAAAAAAGCAAACATCAATCTGGGATTTATTAGCAGATAAGGCCTCAGCTGCAGTATTGTGTCCAGTTCAGGGCCCCACACTCTGGGAAAGATGTGGACAAATTAGAGAAAGTCCAGAGGAGAGCAACAAAAATGATTAAAGTTCTAGAAAATATGGCCTATGAGGGAAGATTGGAAAAATTGGGCTTCTTTAGCCAGGAGAAAAGAGAACAAGACCGGGGGAGGGGTATGATAATAGTCTTCATGCATGTAAAGGGCTGTTACAAAGAGGAGAGTAGTAAATTCTTCTTCTCCACAGAGGACAGGACAAGAAGCAGTGGACTTAAATTGCAGCAAGGGCGGTTTAGGTTGGACATTAGGAAAAACTTCCTAACTGTCAGGGTGGTTAAGCACTGGAACAAATTACCTAGGGAGGTTGTGGAATCTCTATCATAGGAGGCTTTTAAGAACAGGTTGACAAAACATCAGTAAATGATGGTCTAGGCTTACTTGGTTTTGCCTCCATGCAGGACACTGGACTAGAATGGTCCCTTCCAGTCCTACATTTCTATTATTCTAACCCTAGCCACTAAAGGCATCCCATGCTGCAAACTTGTATTGGATCATTAAAAGGCTGATTCTATTTATTGAATGACTGGTTACGTTCTAAGTTTGTGCATTGTTTCAGATTATTTGAAAGGGACAGAAGAAACACGCTTGGGGCTGGATTGCAACAAGAACTATTCATCTGAGCAGATGTGTAAGGAAGAGCAAGAATCCCCTTCACAGCTTTTCCCACTTCTCCCTTCACATAACAGATGGGCAGAGAACCAACTAGTGCAGTTGAGCTGGCACAGGGTGGGAGATGTAATTTGAAAAGGCAAAGCCAGAAGGGAACTAAAAGTCAAAGGAGTGCCTCCCAGGGGCACAGTGCCTCCCAGGGCCACAGCTGAGATGGGACCTGGTGGCCCTAAATTTTTCTGGCACCTCAATAGATTTCACCACCAATTGGTTCCCTTGTTGGACTGTAGATCCCTTCTTAGATGCATCCTGCCATTGGTATATGGGCCAACTCCCATTCTGTGGGCAGAAGGCTGAGGAGCACTAGTGGGATGAGGCAAATGGTGAGGGGCCAGAGAGGAGTAGCTTGTGCAGGGGTTCTTCATACCCATTGTGGTGCTAAGTTGTGTTGTAGGGAACTCCATCTGCTACGGGGTGGGAAGGATGGAGATTTAAAGGTGACTGTAGGGCTACTTGAATCCACCCCTGAATCTTAGCTACCTCTGAACAGGAGGGATCCTTCTACAAGCCTGGAAGGATCTGCAGGCCTACAGCCCTGAGAAGAGTCAAGAACAAGGCAAGGATGTGAAGTTTTGAGTAGTAGGTCATCATGCACAGCCCATTTATGCTCAGACTGTGCGCAGGGAGCTAGCCATAGCCCATGGCAAAGCCATGAAAGCACCGAACTATTGACATATGGGAGCAGAAGGTGGGTGTTTTACTTCGTGTTCCCTCCATCCCTGTTCCTCCTGGAAATCCATGACAATCTGCCAGCAGTATTCAGAATGCAAATGCAAGGCAGATGCCAGCAGCAACATTAGACCAGATCCTCAGCTGGTATAAATCAGTAAGTCAGTATCACTCCAAACAGATTTATACAGTGGAGGATCTGGCCCATTTCATCCAGATTAGGGGTGTAGAGTTTACACAAAAGGAACTTGTTGGCACTTTGCCTCTAACCTTTCTATCCCCCTCAGTGATAGCCCCTGGCATCTCTTTGCTCCAGGGAGAGCCCTACTACTCCAAGACCGGGTTCCTGGCATCAGCACATCTTTCTCACTATGGCTCCTTCAGCAGGGCCAGCTCTTGGGAGCTGTGCAAGAAGCAGATGTCTGCAGTGTCACAGGACAGCCTTTGCAAAACAAGACAGTGTTGATTAGACACCAGGAATACAGTGGCTAGGTACATTGGGTTCAAAAGGCAAAGCAAAGCCTAAATGCAGAGCTCTTGCCCCTGGTCTGGAAGGCAGCCTGCATGCTTGCAGCTAACCTCCTGCTCTGAGGCTCATCACTGAGTCTGTCCACTTTTCACTGACACCCTGGGCAGCCTCACCACACTTACTCAACCCTCTAGGGTGGCCAGACAGCAAATGTGAAAATTGGGACACTTTTTTTGGAGGGGGAGGTGGGGATGCAGTATAGTTGCTTATATAAGACAAAGCCCCTAATATCAGGATGGTCCTGATAAAATCGGTATCTCTGGTCCACCTTTCTTTTCAAAACGACCCTCCCCTCTGCTCCCATAATGGTTTGTCCGTTTTCTCTTTATGCTTCTCACGACAATAAACCAGGCTATTGTGCTCAATTATTTGTGGTATGAGGATGCTCCTTACCTAGGCCATTATTTTCTTATTGCAGCTTTGTTTCTTCAACCATCCCTTTTGATCTAACTCCATAGCCATTAACAAACAACCACAGAGGTATACTGTATTCATAAAAATGCACCCAGATTTTTCTGAGTTCAAGACACTGAAATCACCAGGTGCTGTAAAAAAAAAAAAAATTTATTTAGTCTGATTTTATGCCTAAGACTTACAAGAATGGACTATTTCAGCAAAGAATCCAGGGCTCTATTCTGGGGTATTTTCAGGTTTCGCAGTTAAGGTGGATACATTGATGCTTCAATCATTTATTTTCCTGCTACCACATGTGCAAGTTTAAAGTGCTGACAATGATGCTCTTTAACTCTTTCTATTCATGAGCCAGCCAGGAATTTGTCAATAAATTTTGTTACAAAATTGTCAACTTGTTGAAACAGAAACTGTTTGCAAAGCAAGGTTGGGTTATACAGATGCCCTATAGGTTCCCAAAAAAAGGACCAAGAAAAATCAGTGTTTTTAAATTGTCAACACACTTCATTCGGACATCTTCAAAACCAAAAGTCCTGGTTTTGCAATTCACCGGGACGTTTTGTTTTGACACTTACGCTTAACGGAAAGTGGTCAAAAGCTTGGAATCAAAATAGAATGTTTTGAAATGAAAATTTCAGGTTTGCGAATGTTTGAGGTTGGATTTTTGTTCAGAATTGAGACAGGAAGAGATTTTGAAGTCTCATAAATATTCATGGGACAGAAAATGCATTTACTACTAAGCTCTACTCTCAGCCTGTGAGATGAGGTAGGTGCCCAACACCTTACTAACTACCGGGGGTTGGCAATGCTCAAGAGGAAAAGGACTTGCCTGGGCAATGCTCTAAATCCTCACACTTTTTAGGCAGGTGCCACTTGGGGAGCCTCCTATGGGGTACCATCTGCTGTTGAAAGCTTCCCTTCTATAGCTGACCACATGGGGGAAGGCACTGGTGCAAACACCACACCCCTGCTCTGTGACAGGCCACCCCCTTGGGTGCAACTGTGCAGGGGTAACTACCAGGGCCGCCCAGAGGATTCAGGGGCCCTGGGGTCTTTGGCGGCAGGGGTCCTTCTGCTCTGGATCTTTGGGGCACTTCACCAAAGACATGGAGCAGAAGGACCCCCGCCACCGAAGACCCGGAGCAGAAGAAGCGGCGGCGGGTCCTTCACTCCAGGTGTGTTCGGCAGCACTGAAGGACCTGCTGCCAAAGTGCCGTCAAAAATTCTCCTGGGGACCCCTGAAAACTCTTGTGGGGGCCTGTCATAAATATAAAGGGAAGGGTAACCACCTTTCTGTATACAGAACTGTCACGGAGTCCCTGGGCGATGCTCTGGAACTGCTCCCCATGAAGCCAGTCAGGACTCTGGGGCAGTTGCTGTCCTGTGAGCAGCTTGTCTGCAGGACACACAGCTCACACAGCTTCCACCTTCCTGGGTCTGACCTCAGAGCATTCAGCATCCTCTGCCCCTCCGTGCACTTCCCACAGTGAGTCCGCTCAGGCGGGGCTCCTGGGGAAGCCAGAGGGTCCTGCACCCCAACTTTGCAGACAGACATGACTCTCAGCCAGCCAGTAAAACAGAGGTTTGTTAGATGACAGGAACATGGTCTAAAACAGAGCTTGCAGGTGCAGAGAATGGGACCCCTCAGCTGGGTCCATTTTGGGGGGCAGTGAGCCAGACAACCACATCTGCCCTTCACTCCATGTCCCAGCCAGCCCCAAACTGAAACTCCGTCCAGCCCCTCCTCCTCTGGGCTTTGTCCCTTCCCTGGGCCAGGAGGTCACCTGATTCCTTTGTTCTCCAACCCTTTAGCTCTCACCTTGCGGGGGGAAGGGCCCAGGCCATCAGTTGCCAGGAAACAGGGTGTCGGCCATTCCCTGTGTCCAGACCCCTGCACACACCTTCCCTCTAGGGCTCTGCAATGATCATACACCCTTACCCCACCACCTAGATACTTAAGAACTGCATAGGGGAAACTGAGGCACTGCCAGACTATTCAGAGGAAACATTAAGAACAGTCCCACTTCGTCACAAACTATAAAATTCCCTCCTGGCCAGAGGCAAAACCCTTTCACCTGTAAAGGGTTAAGAAGGTAAGATAACCTCGCTGGCATTTGACCAAAATGACCAATGAGGAGACAAGATACTTTCAAAGCTGGGGGGAAACAAAGGGTCTGTCTGTCTGTGTGATGCTTTTGCTGGGAACAGATCAGGAATTCTCCTCAGAACTCCTGTTAAGTTAGTAAGTAATCTAGCTAGAAATGCATTAGATTTTCTTTTGTTTAATGGCTGGTAAAATAGCTGTGCTGAATGGAATGTATATTCCTGTTTTTGTCTTTTTGTAACTTAAGGTTTTGCCTAGAGGGATTCTCTATGTTTTGAATCTGATTACCCTGTAAGGTATTTACCATCCTGATTTTACAAAGGTGATTCTTTTACTTTTTCTTTAATTAAAATTCTTCTTTTAAGAACCTGCTTGTTTTTTCATTGTTCTTAAGATTCAAGGGTTTGGGTCTGTATTCACCTATGCAAATTGGTGAGGATTTTTATCAAGCCTTCCCCAAGAAAGGGGATGTAGGGCTTGGGGGAATATTTTTGGGGGAAGACATCTCCGAGTGGGCTCTTTCCCTGTTCTTTGTTTAACACGCTTGGTGGTGGCAGCATAGGGTTCAAGGACAAGGCAAAGTTTGTACCTTGAGGAAGTTTTTAACCTAAGCTGGTAAGAGTTAGCTTATGGGGTCTTTCATGCAGGTCCCCACATCTGTACCCTAGAGTTCAGAGTGGGGAAGGAACCGTGACAGGGCCCCTGCTGGGCCCAGGGCAAATTGCCCCACTTGCCCCCACCCCCCCGGGCGGCCCTGGTAACTACATCTCTAGTTAGGCCCAAATATTCAGAAGTGTCCACTAGCTGGGGTATTTCAAATTTGGGTCCCTAACCTGAAACACCTAGGGCTGGGTTGTCTGAAGTGCTGAACATCCAAAGCTCCCTCTGAAGTTACTGAACATTCAGGGTATGCAGGAAACGCAGGTGTCGGCCCCATTTCTGTTATACAAGCATCTCAGCCTCACCATGGATACATTTTGCCCAAATGTCAGCTGTTGCCAAGTCTTGTTATTATCACAAATCTTGCAAGATTTTGTTTTTCTTAAAGCTCCAGCTTCTGAGTCCTGAGCTTACATGGGAATCTCAGCTTTCATTTTCTAGCCTTGCTAGCGGCAGAGGAGAGCCTGGAGTTCAAAACATGACCTGACTGCACCCTAAAGACTCAAAAATCAAAAGGCAAATGAAAAGCACCCTCATGCTTATTTAGTGATTTCAGTCTCATGATGTTCTGGACGTGAGAAATGATTTTTCAATACCTAGAGGTGCAATCCTTAATTTAGGAGTTTTCATTGTTTTGGTGCAGGGTCTGTTTCTAGGCTTTGTGATTGGTTCAGAACCAATTATGTGCTTAGCACTATACAAGGCACCACTAGACACAGTCACTGCTCTGGGAAGTTTAACATGTGAAAAGGCCAGGAAAAATCCCAGCCAGCCTGCTACCCACAGAAGCAGGTGAAAATTGAGGAAAGCTTTCTCACACGTGCCATATCAGGGTGGAGAGGGCATTTGACAGCTGTGGGTGAGTGTTGATCAGCTTTGCAAAGAAGCAAATCTTGAGGCAGGATTTGAACAAGGAGATGACAAGGTCAGGGGCTCTTGAGTGAAGAGCTATTTATCCTATAATATACATTTGAATGTTAGTGAATCGGCCTGCTTTTATTGGGAAAACACTTCATTTGCCAGGACAGTGAACGCAGGGATTAATGATGTGCGTATTAGTAAGTATTTCACTTTTGGGTAGTAAATACCAGAGCCTCATTAAACTGGTGACTTGCTGTGTTTGCTGGCTGAAAAATGTATTTTCTACCACTAACCCACAAGGGCACACTGGGTGACACTTGTTTTAGGTTTTGGAAGAGGGGCAAACTGCCTGCATTACTGCTGGATGCACACCAATCCTTTTCTTAATGATTAGAAACATTGCCTGCAGATTGAGAACCACCTCCCACCTGCTGAGCATTTTGCGAGCTGCCTCTGAAAGTCTATCTGCTCAGGTGGATTGGGCTGGTTCCTAAGCCAGTCCATACCCAAGCTAGGATGCCTTGATTTGGGGCTGATAACATACTCAGTGAGGGCCAGATCCTGCTTGCTTTACTCCAGCTTGCTTCAATGAGAGCATGTGCAGATTTAAGGCAAGCAGAGGTGAGCTCAGAGTTACTTTATTGGTGTGAGTAAGACAGAGCTTTGGGACTCTGCTCTTTTGCCAAGTTTGTGTTGTATCCCATCTTGTGAAAGTTTATATGAAGTTGATCAAATGTACTGAAAAATAAAAAGGGGTAAAATTCTAGCCAGGCTTTACCATCCCACCTGTGATTATTTTTTGCCCTTTCTATAGAGATGATTTGACAAAGTACAGACTGAGCCCTAAGAGGCTGTTAACGGCCAATAGATGCATGCTTTGATTATGGAAAAGGACAAACTAAACTCCTGGAATTAGAGGAAGGGTAGAGATAAAGTTTAGCAATCTAGTCAAATCAAGCCGCTCCCTGTTTCTATTCATGTTCCACAGCAAGACTAGATCATTCTCTGTGTTTTTCAGATGTTTAGTTTGGCAGCACTGATGTTTCAAGTAATGAGCTTGATTCTCACCAACAGACTGTCAATTATGCCCCAAGGACATGACTGGAATGACATTCATTTATCAAGACAGATGAAATGGTCTTGTTACAATGGTGCACAAAATCAGGGAAATGCAGTGAAAAGATTATGGCCTGCAGGCCCTTTGAGAGAAAGTTAGGGGCCCCATACATCATGTTTGCTGGGGGTCCCATACCTTCCCCTTTCACTTTATTTACACTGATATTAGAAGATTTGGGGGACCGCTGAGCTCACCTCTCCCCTCCCCCACCCCCTCATCAGCACTGGTGACCGGTTTCTGTATTCTAGATTGTAGTCTGGCTTTAGTATAATTCCATACTAAGTTATTTCGAATAATAGCAGCAGCAGCCATTCTTGATACTTTATCATGCAGAGCCTTTCCTTGAAGAAGCATCCCAAATCACTACAAATATTAAGCGTCCCAACTCCCTTTGTGAGGTAGGTAAACAACATATTATACCCATTTTACAGATGGGAATGGATATAGAGAAAAAGCTAGTGATTTGTACAATACCACACAGCAAGCAGGTAGCTGTGCAAGCAGGTAGAGTTGGGATTAAACAATCTAATAACTGCATATTATGGAGGTGGATACACAGCTGAGTTTTAAATTTATACAGAGGTGCTATATGCTGGGATTTAGGGGATATATAGTCCATACATGCTGCTGACATCATGACCACACCAGATTCTAGGGTAAGCACTTTAATATTGTCAGAACCCCATGGTGTTAATATATTTTTTATTTGATGGGTCAGATGATTTAAAGAAAAAATAAAGTCATGTTAAAAAAAACCAAAACAAACAGTATAGCAAATCATTTTTTTTTTTTAAATGCTCTCTAACCTGCATTAACTGAAAAGCAGAATCTTGAAGTCACATATGTTGGCCAGGTTTCAGAGTAGCAGCCGTGTTAGTCTGTATTTGCAAAAAGAAAAGGAGTATTTGTGGCACCTTGGAGACTAACAAATTTATTTGAGCATAAGCTTTCGTGAGCTACAGCTTACTTCATCGGATGCATTCAGTGGAAAATACAGTGGGGAGATTTATATACACAGAGAACATGAAACCATGGGTGTTACCATACACACTGTAACGAGAGTGATCCTGTATTCAGTTTCATGGAGTAAATAAAATGTATACACACAATTCTTCTATGTCCATCTTTTTGCCAGTTCTGTAATGTTTTACATAATAGAAACAATAACCACCAATAGTTAACACTTGTATTGGTCACCCTTTAACTTTGCCTCAGAAAAGTAAGATTATTACCTCAGCATTTACTAGATTTGAAGTATTTCCCCTAATAACTATAAGGAAGTACAGGGAATATAGCAAATGCTGAGGTAATCTTACTTGTCTAAAACAAAGTTAACAAGTTTTGAAAGGGTGACCACCGGAAGGGCTTAGTATTATTACACTATACAAGGTTATAGGACAATGGGGGGAAAGGGACACTTAGCCCTGGTCTACACTAGGACTTTAGGTCGAATTTAGCAGCGTTAAATCGATGTAAACCTGCACCCGTCCACACGATGAAGCTCTTTAGTTCGACTTAAAAGGGTCTTAAAATCGATTTCCATACTCCACCCCTGACAAGTGGATTAGCACTTAAATCGGCCTTGCCGGGTCGAATTTGGGGTACTGTGGACACAATTAGATGGTATTGGCCTCCGGGAGCTATCCCAGAGTGCTCCGTTGTGACCGCTCTGGACAGCACTCTCAACTCAGATGCACTGGCCAGGTAGACAGGAAAAGAACTGCGAACTTTTGAATCTCATTTCCTGTTTGGCCAGCGTGGCAAGCTGCAGGTGACCATGCAGAGCTCATCAGCAGAGGTGACCATGATGGAGTCCCAGAATCGCAAAAGAGCTCCAGCATGGACCGAACGGGAGGTACGGGATCTGATCGCTGTATGGGGAGAGGAATCCGTGCTATCAGAACTCTGTTCCAGTTTTCAAAACGCCAAAACCTTTGTCAAAATCTCCCAGGGCATGAAGGACAGAGGCTATAACAGGGACCCGAAGCAGTGCCGCGTGAAACTTAAGGAGCTGAGGCAAGCCTACCAGAAAACCAGAGGGGCGAACAGCCGCTCCGGATCAGAGCCCAAAACATGCCGCTTCTATGATGAGCTGCATGCCATTTTAGGGGGTTCAGCCACCACTACCCCAGCCGTGTTGTTTGACTCCTTCAATGGAGATGGAGGCAACACGGAAGCAGGTTTTGGGGATGAAGAAGATGATGATGATGATGAGGTTGTAGATAGCTCACAGCAAGCAAGCGGAGAAACCGGTTTTCCCGACAGCCAGGAACAGTTTCTCACCCTGGACCTGGAGCCAGTACCCCCTGAATCCACCCAAGGCTGCCTCCTGGACCCGGCAGGCGGAGAAGGGACTTCCGGTGAGTGTACCTTTTAAAATACTATACATGGTTTAAAAGCAAGCAGGTGAAAGGATTACTTTGCCCTGGCATTCGCGGCTCTCCTGGATGTACTCCCAAAGCCTTTGCAAAAGGTTTCTGGGGAGGGCAGCCTTATTCCATCCACCATGGTAGGACACTTTACCACTCCAGGCCAGTAACACGTACTCGGGAATCATTGTACAACAAAGCATTGCAGTGTATGTTTGCTGGCGTTCAAACAACATCCGTTCTTTACCTCTCTCTGTTATCCTCAGGAGAGTGAGATATCATTCATGGTCTCCTGGTTGAAATAGGGTGCTTTTCTTCAGGGGATATTCAGAGGAGCCCGTTCCTGCTGAGCTGTTTGCCTGCGGCTGAACAGAAATGTTCCCCGCTGTTAGCCACGGGGAGGGGGGAGGGTTGAGGGGGTAGCCACGTGGTGGGGGGAGGCAAAATGCGACCTTGGAACGAAAGCACATGTGCTATGTATGTAATGTTAACAGCAAGGTTTACCCTGAAAGACTGTAGCCACTGTTTTATAAAATGTGTCTTTTTAAATACCGCTGTCCCTTTTTTTTTCCTCCACCAGCTGCATGTGTTTCAATGATCACAGGATCTTCTCCTTCCCAGAGATTAGTGAAGATTAGAAAGAAAAAAAACGCACTCGTGATGAAATGTTCTCTGAGCTCATGCTGTCCTCCCACACTGACAGAGCACAGACGAATGCGTGGAGGCAAATAATGTCAGAGTGCAGGAAAGCACAAAATGACTGGGAGGAGAGGTGGCGGGCTGAAGAGAGTAAGTGGCGGGCTGAAGACAGGGCTGAAGCTCAAATGTGGCGGCAGTGTGATGAGAGGAGGCAGGATTCAATGCTGAGGCTGCTGGAGGATCAAACCAGTATGCTCCAGTGTATGGTTGAGCTGCAGCAAAGGCAGCTGGAGCACAGACTGCCACTACAGCCCCTGTGTAACCAACCGCCCTCCTCCCCAAGTTCCGTAGCCTCCACACCCAGACGCCCAAGAACGCGGTGGGGGGGCCACCGGCCAACCAGCCACTCCATCACAGAGGATTGCCCCAAAAAAAGAAGGCTGGCATTCAATAAGTTTTAAAGTTGTAAACTTTTAAAGTGCTGTGTGGCATTTTCCTTCCCTCCTCCACCACCCCTCCTGGGCTACCTTGGTAGTCATCCCCCTATTTGTGTGATGAATGAATAAAGAATGCATGAATGTGAAGCAACAATGACTTTATTGCCTCTGCAAGCAATGAATAAAGGGAGGAGGGGAGGGTGGTTAGCTTGCAGGGAAGTAGAGTGAACCAAGGTGCAGGGGGTTTCATCAAGGAGAAACAAAGAGAACTTTCACACCGTAGCCTGGCCAGTCATGAAACTGGTTTTCAAAGCTTCTCTGATGCGTGCCGCGCCCTCCTGTGCTCTTTTAACCGCCCTGGTGTCTGGCTGCGCGTAACCAGCAGCCAGGCAATTTGCCTCAACCTCCCACCCCGCCATAAACGTCTCCCCCTTACTCTCACAGATATTGTGCAGCACACAGCAAGCAGTAATAACAGTGGGAATATTGGTTTTGCTGAGATCTAACTGAGTCAGTAAACTGCACAAAAATCCAAATGCACATTCTACCACCATTCTGCACTTGCTCAGCCTGTAGTTGAACAGCTCCTGACTACTGTCCAGGCTGCCTGTGTACGGCTTCATGAGCCATGGCATTAAGGGGTAGGCTGGGTCCCCAAGGATAACTATAGGCATTTCAATGTCCCCAACAGTTATTTTCTGGTCTGGGAATAAAGTCCCTTCCTGCAGCTTTTGAAACAGACCAGAGTTCCTGAAGATGTGAGCTTCATGTACCTTTCCCAGCCATCCCACGTTGATGTTGGTGAAACGTCCCTTGTGATCCACCAGGGCTTGCAGCACTATTGAAAAGTACCCCTTGCGGTTTATGTACTCGCCAGCTTGGTGCTCCGGTGCCAAGAGAGGGATATGGGTTCCGTCTATGGCCCCACCACAGTTAGGGAATCCCATTGCAGCAAAGCCATCCACTATGACCTGCACATTTCCCAGGGTCACTACCCTTGATATCAGCAGATTTTTGATTGTGTGGGCTACTTGCATCACAGCAGCCCCCACAGTAGATTTGCCCACTCCAAATTGATTCCCAACTGACCGGTAGCTGTCTGGCGTTGCAAGCTTCCACAGGGCTATCGCCACTCGCTTCTCAACTGTGAGGGCTGCTCTCATCTTGGTATTCATGCGATTCAGGGCAGGGGAAAGCAAGTCACAAAGTTCCATGAAAGTGCCCTTACACATGCGAAAGTTTTGCAGCCACTGGGAATCGTCCCAGACCTGCAACACTATGCGGTCCCACCAGTCTGCGCTTGTTTCCCGAGCCCAGAATCAGCGTTCCACAGCATGAACCTGCCCCATTAGCACCATGATGCATGCATTTGCAGGGCCCGTGCTTTCAGAGAAATCTGTGTCCATGTCCTGATCACTCACGTGACCGCGCTGACGTCGCCTCCTCGCCCGGTATCGCTCTGTCAGGTTCTGGTGCTGCATATACTGCTGGATAATGCGTGTGGTGTTTAATGTGCTCCTAATTGCCAAAGTGAGCTGAGCGGCCTCCATGCTTGCCTTGGTATGGCGTCCGCACAGAAAAAAGGCGCGGAACGATTGTCTGCCGTTGCTCTGACGGAGGGAGGGGCGACTGACGACACGGCTTACAGGGTTGGCTTCAGGGAGCTAAAATCAACAAAGGGGGTGGCTTTACATCAATGAGTATTTCAGGCAGGACTTCACGGAGGGTTCCAATAAGAAATGGTGCACCTAAGTTATTGTTCTTATTGGAACAAGGAGGTTAGTCTGGCCTCTGATTGATACATGGCTAGATTTACCTCGCTGCACCTTCTCTGTGAGTGACTGCAGTGTGACCTAGAGGAATGAGTCCCCTAGACGGGGGAAGGGGGGGGAAGCAATGAGTACAAAACAAATCTGGTCTATTTCTTGTTTTGATCCACTCCAAATCTATCTTTTACATCTTTGGCTGGCAGCAGACGGTGCAGAAGGACTGCATGCCATCCACATCTCATGGCTGCTCGGCAGAAGATGGTGCAATACGACTGCTAGCCATCCTCATCTCTTGCCTGCCCGGCAGAAGATGGTGCAATATAACTGCTATCCGTCCTCATCTCTTGCCTGCCCAGCAGAAGATGGTACAGTACGACTGCTAGCAATCCGTATTGCCTGCCTGCTCACCATAGTCCTGCAGTTCAATAGGACTGACTGCAGGACTAAAGAGAATGACCTGGTCAAGTCACTCCAGATTTAGTCCCTGCGCCCATGTCTGCCCAGACGCTCCTGGCCGACGTGGCCAGGAGCACCTCGGACATGACGATGATGGCTATCAGTCATACTGCACCATCTGCTGCCAGAAGGCAATGGGTTGCTGCTACCGTGTAGCAATGCAGTACCACGTCTGCCAGCACCCAGGAGACATAGGGTGACGGTTACCTGAGCGGGCTCCATGCTTGCCGTGGTATGGCGTCTGCACAGGTAACTCAGGAAAAAAGGCGCGAAACGATTGTCTGCCCTTGCTTTCACGGAGGGAGGGAGGGAACGGGGGCCTGACGATATGTACCCAGAACCACCCGCGACAATGTTTTAGCCCCATCAGGCATTGGGATCTCAACCCAGAATTCCAATGGGCAGCGGAGACTGCGGGAACTGTGGGATAGCTACCCACAGTGCAACGCTCCGGAAGTCGACGCTTGCCTCGGTACTGTGGAAGCACTCCGCCGAGTTAATGCACTTAATGCACTTAGAGCATTTTCTGTGGGGACACACACACTCGAATATATAAAACCGATTTCTAAAAAACCGACTTCTATAAATTCGACCTTATTCCGTAGTGTAGACATACCCTTAGTGTGCTTTCCATCTACCAGAGACTATATAAATATTAACCAACCCCCAGCATACCTGTGTGGGTCAAGTAATTCCTTCTTAACAGATGATGAAATAGGTAAATTAAGTGGCTTGTTTGTGGGGGATGTAGAGGAAGCCAGTGAATGAACCAAAATCATTTACAAGTTCCTGCCCTCACCCAATTCCAGTTAATATTTGAAACAAGTACACCAGGGCTAGACACAGAAGTGTTTCTGGCACCATTACTAACTCATTAGACCCTGATTGTACAACTGGATCTGTGCAGGTGGGCTGCCACTGACTGCATTAGAGGTCCATTGTCTCAGGTTGAAGGGGACAATTAGATCATATAGTCTGACATATAGTCCCCCCCACCCCCCACTGTTCCTCAGATGTTCTTGTCAACTGCTGGAAATGGCCCACCTTGATTATCACTACAAAAGGTTTCCCCCGCGCGCACACCCCCCCACCCCGCTTAATAGCTCACCTTAAGTGATCACTCTCGTTACAGTGTGTATGGTAACACCCATTGTTTCATGTTCTCTATGTATATAAATCTCCCCACTGTATTTTCCACAGTATGCATCCGATGAAGTGAGCTGTAGCTCACGAAAGCTTATGCTCAAATAAATTTGTTAATCTCTAAGGTGCCACAAGTCCTCCTTTTCTTTTTGCGAATACAGACTAACACGGCTGCTACTCTGAAATCTGACAGGCATATTACAAGTCATTAAATGTCACCCAAATATCCCTATTGCAAACCCAATGACCTCAGTTAAACTGAAGTATTTTTAATCTTCACCCTAAGCTGTTGTGTGCCATAGGCAGCAAACAGTGGGACTGAGGTGCCACCAATGTGGAGGCCCTGCAATGATGGGGAATTGATTAGGGGAGATGCGTCCAGATCCTCACATGTGATCTGTGCCACTTGTTGTCGAGGACTCGAACCCCAGACGGCACGGTTCGTTGTCTGACCGGAGAGAGACAGGCAACACCAGCAAGGTCCAAACACAAGCTCTTTATTGAAGAGTGCACACAACAATGGAGAGCAGCCCGTCTCCAAAGAGAACCAGCAGCCTCTAAGTAAAACTAATAGGTTTTTATAGACAATCCCGTTGCATCACAGATTTATTCATGAAGCAGCCCACCCCCCCCATGTTAGTTAAAATCCTCTTTCTCTATTATGCACGCACTTCTACCCCCTTATTGTAGATAATTTTTAGCAAATCGTAATGCTTCACTAACTTTCTTATCGGTATGGGTGTCAACCAGGAGACGAGGAGTTAAAAACAGACATAACACAAGAACAGGGAGTGGAAAACAGTACCTCCTATCTCAACAAACTGTTCCCAGCACATTTGGTACAAAAAGGCAGGCCTCCCCTTTTTTCTTACTCTTTGCAACTTAAACAAGTATTCTTTTATTCTATTTATCTCGTTCAGGGACTTTCCCAGCAACCTTTATTGGCCTGACTTTGGCTCGGTTGGCATAACTGCTTCATATTTAATTTTTCTCACCTAACATTGTGGAGTGTGAGGTGGTGTATCAATGCAACAGCACCCCCATTAGCCAGTGAGTTCCTCTTGCCTGGGGTTTTCCCCTTGTGCTAGGCAGGATCAGCTGGTCTTGGGGCTCTGAAAATCCCCTCACTTCTTAAGTCTCTCAAGGGACTGAGAGGGAAACCCAGACCCACTGGGCTCCAGATCAGGGCCCTTAAGCAAGACAGGCAGATTTGGGCCTCATCAGCTCCTGCTGTGCCCTGAGCTCCTTCCTACCTCCCCTGGTTGCTGTAGGCTTTTCTAGCTGGTAGGTCCGATAAGTCCCTTCTCAGGGTGTTGTCCCTGCAAGGCTTCTCAGCAGCTTGCTGGCCAGAAGTTTCCTTCTCTAGCCAGCTTGCTCCTCTGGCAGACACCATACCCCTCTGTATCCCAGCTCTTTTATTCTCCCAGCTCCTGTGAGGCTGCCACTCAGCACTGGCCAGCACTACCTGCTTTAACCCCTTGGTTGCTGGGCCAGCATGGGGTATATACACCCCATGACACAGAGGAAGGTGGGGGAGGGGGAAACAAATCAAGGTTCCTACCCATATGATCTGGAGGAAAATTCCCAGCCCCAAGTTTGGTGATCAGTTTGACCCTGTACATGTGAGCAAGACACACCAGCCAAGCATCTAAAACAGAGGATTTTCTGTATCACCATAGAGCATCTGTGCGCCCCAGCTGGTATCCTATTTCTAGCTGTAACCAATCTCTCATGCTCCAGAGCAGGGGTGGCCAACCGGTGGTTCCGGAGCCACATGCGGCTCCTCAGAAGTTAATATGCGGCTCCTTGGATAGGCACCGACTCCAGGGCTGGAGCTACAGGTGCCAACTTTCCAATGTGCTCAACCCCTGGCTCTGCCACAGGCCCTGCCCCCACTCCACCCCTTCCCGCCCCCTCCCCTGAGCCTGCCGTGCCCTCGCTCCTTCCCCCTCTCCCCCGGAGCCTCCTGCACGCCACAAAACAGCTGATCCAGAGGTGTGGGGAGGGCTGCTGGTGGGTGGGAGGCGCTGGGAGTGGGGGTGGGGGGAGAGCTGATGCGGGGCTGCTGATGTATTACTGTGGCTCTTGGATTTAAAAAATAGCTATCTCGAGCAACTGAACATGACATTCGGTATGGCTGATTGGGTGTATTAAGAGAGTCTCACATCTTGGAATCTCTTTGCCTTTCAATGTGAGGAGGCTGTGCTATAAGCATAACATTATGCCATTTGTTGGGCATTCAGTGGATAATGTGTAATTATGGGATTATCCTTCAGGGGTTCATTAGGATTTGGAAGGCCAAAAATGTCAGTGGATAAGTGCCTTTGCCACAAAGAATGTGGAACTTTCACACATGAATATCCCAGCAATCTGCTCATTTTAGAACACATGGATTGCTCTGCAACAATGCAATACACAGGCTTTCCTCATGAGACTCCCTATAACTGAATGGATCCTAAGAATTTTATACCACCAGAGAGAAACAATTAATGAATTACCTGTTGGCATCTCAAGACTATCTCCAGATTGTGTGTTCTCACTGAACACCTGGTTAGTAGTTCCGACATAAAGCCACTCTAGAGGACCGACACATGTAATGTATTAACAGAGTTGCATGAACAGGAATGAATATTTCAGAAAGAATGTGCTGGATTTATAAACAATCTAGAGTTACTCCTCTCCATGACTTCCCATAGGAGTCATTATTTGCAAAGTTATCATTTTTTGACTCATGTAACCCAGCAGAAAGATGTTGAGAAACACCAAATTGATGAGGGTGATTTTTCTTTGACCTTTGATGACTGTGAAGTGAGCAGAATGGTTGTGCACTGTGGGGTGAGGTGCAGAGAGCATTGCAGGCGGAAGGGGAGGCATTCAGGGCTGCTATTTGTGTTGCTTAATCCATGCTCCTCCGATTACTGATGTAGCCAATGGCCCAACCCTTCACTTGCCTCTGCCCACACTGAGGCCTGGTCTACACTATGAAATTAGGTTGAATTTATAGAAGTCGGTTTTGTAGAAAGCGTTTTTATACAGTGAATTGTGTGTCTCCCCACACAAATGCTCTAAGTGCATGTAGTCAACCGTCGACTTCCGGAGCATTGCACTGTGGGTAGCTATCCCACAGTTCCCGCAGTCTCCGCCGCCCATTTGAATTCTGGGTAGAAATCCCAGTGCCTGATGGGGCTAAAACATTGTCGCGGGTGGTTCTGGGTACATATCGTCAGGCCCCCGTTCCCTCCCTCCCTCCGTGAAAGCAAGGGCAGACAATTGTTTTGCGCCTTTTTTCTTGAGTTACCTGTGCAGACAGACGCCATACCACAGCAAGCATGGAGCCCGGTCAGCTAACCGTCACCGTCTGTCTCCTGGGTGCTGACAGACGCAGTACTGCATTGCTACACAGGGGGCGGCTTTGTGAGAAACAGAATGGCCCCCTCAAGGATAGAACCCAAAACCTCTGTACTCTGCTATTGTGTCTCTCCGCACAGCTCTGTCAGTGCCGGACGACTGCCTGAGTTCAGAGAACATTTCATCGCGCGTGCGTTTTTTTCGCTGCCTTATTTGAGATAGCCTCTGGGACAGAGGAGGGAGGCTTGAAACATTTGCAGCTGCTGGAGGAAAAAAAGGGAGTGAAGTATTTAAAAAAGATACATTTTACAGAACAATGGCTATACTCTTTCATGGTGAACAACACTATTCACATTACATAGCACATGTGATTTTGGTACAAGGTCGCATTTTGCATCCTATATTGAGTGCCTGCGGCTTTGGTGTTAGAGATCACACCTGCAGGGCTGGGCAACAGAATTCGGCTTGCAGGCGGCCATGGTAAGCCATACTCTTTCGGCTTCTGCAACCTTCATAACAGCAGCCCCCTCCTTTCCCATACCAAGCAAAGCCCGTTGTGTTGGCCATTTACTGCTGGAGTTTTCCTGTTAACGTGCAGCAGCAGAAACCAAACTAACCCCCGCACCCCCATCCAGTTCTCTGGGATGATCGCTTTTCCCCTCCCCCCACTGCCTGGCTGGTATCAGGGAAGATCCCTGCTAGCCAAACGCAAACAGCTCAGTGCCAATGGCCCCCCCTCCCACCGCATGGCTAACTGCAGGGAGGATTTCTTTTCAGCCATAGGCAAAGAGCCCAGTAGGAACTGCTACCTCTGAATGTCCCCTTAATCAAATTCCCCTATTTCAACCAGGTTACCATGAACGATATCACTCTCCTGAGGATAAAACAGAGAGATAAAGAACGGATGTTGCTTGAATGCCAGCAAACACCGGGACCATACGCTGCCAGGCTTTGTCATGCAATGATACCAGATTACTTGCTACTAGCATGGCGTGGTAAAGTGTCCCACCATGGAGGACGGAATAAGGCTGCTCTCCCCAGAAACCTTCTGCAAAGGCTTTTAGAGTACCTCCAGGAGAGCTTCATGGAGATGTTCCTGGAGGATTTCAGCTCCATCCCCAGACACGTTAACAGACTTTTCCAGTAGCAGTACTGGCCATGAATGCATCCCAAGTCCTCAGGGCTACTTAATCATTAAAAAACGCTTGCTTTTATAACATGTATTATATTTAAAAAGGTATACTCACCAGAGGTCCCTTCTCCGGCTTCGTTGGGTTAGGAGGGTATTTCAGTCAGGGTGATAAAAAGATCCTCGCTGTCGGGAGAATGGTGTGCTGTGTGCTCTCCCCAAGCTTGTCCTCCTCCTCCTCATCTTCCCCATTGGCAAAATTCTCAGTCATGGCAGAGAGTATCCCATCCTCGGAGTCCAAGGACAGGGGTGGGGTGGCGGCTCCCCCCTAGAATTGCATGCAGCTCAGTGTAGAAGCGGCATGTCTGCGGCACTGTCCCAGAGCGTCCGTTTGATTTTTTGGTTTTCTGGTACGCCTGTCTGAGCTCCTTAAGTTTCACGCGGCACTGTGTTGCTTCCCTGATGTAGCCTCTGTCCCTCATGGCCTCGGAGATTTTTTGAAATGTTTTGGCATTTCGTCTTTTGTCACGTAGTTCTGATAGCACGGATTCCTCTCCCCATACAGCGATCAGATCCAGTACCTCACGTTCGGTCCATCCTGGAGCTCTTTTTCGATTCTGGGACTGCACGGTCACCTGTGCTGATGAGCTCGCCTGGCCACACAGGAAATGAGATTCAAAAGTTCCCGGGGCTTTTCCTGTATACCTGGCCAGTGCATCCGAGTTCAGAGTGCTGTCCAGAGCGGTCACAATGGATCACTGTGGGATAGCTCCCGGCGGCCAATACCTTCGAATTGCGTCCACACTAACCCTAATTCAAAATGGTGATGTCGATTTCAGTGCTAATCCCCTTGTTGGGGAGGAGTTCAGAAATCAGTTTTAAGAGCCCTTTATGTCGAAAAAATGGCTTCGTTGTGTGGACTGGTGCAGGGTTAATTCGGATTTAACGCTGCTAAATCCGACATAAACTCATAGTGTAGACCGGGCCTGAGAAACCCCACCCAGAGCAATGTCATTCTGAACACTAGTTCTAGGAACCTAGGATTTCAGTAGCTCCCCTGAATCTTGTGCCTGGCACCGCTTGAATTTTCAGCCTTTGCAGCATTGTGCATGAAGCTTTTTTCCATGAAGTGCATGGTTTCAAGTGCCATTATTCCTTTGGTTACTTTCAGATGAATTCATTCTTCTGTCTGCACAGCAAGATGAGTGGAGCCAACTTCAGCCCTGGAATAAGCAGGTACAATTCCATTGACTTTAGTGTAAGTGCACTGCTTACACACAGGCTGGCTGGGCCCAAAGAGCCTCAATCACTTTAAAGCTTGTCAAAAGGCAAATTGCTCTTTAAACACAACTGGATTCTCAACTATTAGTCTGTATCTCTGCTCTACTGAGACAGCCCCCAGGCCCTCAGCTGGAGCACTGTTTGATGGTGCCAGAGGCGATGTGTAATTGTCGATAGTGTGGGGGCACAATTTAAAGGTTCTGGGGGCATGTGACTGCCCCATGCTTCGCCTCTGGATCTACTATAGAGTTTTCAAACAGTGGGATGTGTCCCCTTGTGGGGGGTGGAGAGGAAAGTTTGGGGAGGAGGGTGAGCAGTGGCACCAGGCGGCTTGGGGAGGGAGCGCCACCTCCACCCCTGATTCGCCTCAGCAGGCCACTCAGCCTGTCTGTGATGTGTGTGTGTGTGTGCCGGGGGGGGGGGGGAGTGGAGGCGCAACCAAAAATTATAACTCAAAGCGTGTGCAGGGGGATCAGCTCAAAAGTTGGAAAACCATCCTTTTGGTTGCACCCACCCCCCCCCAATCCAGTCAGGTTGGGTGCACCCTTCCTGAACTCTGACACGCAGGGCTGGCCTGAGCTGCCTGGCACTGCTGTTTCCCCCCACCCAAAAGTTCCTCCATGCCCCCGTAGGGAGGTGCGACCTACAGTTTGAAAACCTCTTATAAAGCTGTTGCTAAATGGAAGGCAGAAATCTGGGGTGGGCGAGGGGACACGTGATGAGAGATGAGCAACCAACGAGGAGAGTCTAAGTCAGAGACTGCTACCTAGACCCCTGTGCAATTTGAATCTGCGATCCCTGCAGTCCAAGACCACTGCTCTAACCCCCTGAGCAACAGAGCTGGGCCCCAGGTCTGTAACAGAGGAAGCCTGACCACTGCACTGAGACCCGGTAAATAATGGCAATTTAATCATGTCTGGAGCAGTCTCATTTGAAGTTATGCAATACACCAAAGTCACCCCCACATGTCGCCTCTGGATGGTGCAGATAACAGATCCCACCAGTCAGATGTGGTAGATGTAGGGATCCCACTTCTGCTATTGACTGGATCATAACAGCACAGAGCATGTGATGTTTTGAATCCATGGTGCAGAGCTCTGTCCCCCAGGACGCAGAGATGAGCTGGCAGTTCGTCTGTTGCCTGCCTCCCCCTTCAGAGCAGAAATGGAGCATTTCCATTGCACTTGGACCCGGCCATGCATTCAGCCTGAGCAGTATTTACTATGTCCTCTGACAGTCTCTCTTGTCAACCGTTTCCTGTTTAAACAAGCCCAGAGTTGCACATTTCTTTTACTGGATTACCATTAAGAAGCCCCTTCTACTTGTAGGAGTACTGCCTAGGTAAATTTTGAGCAGGTTTTGCTTGATTAAGCAACCACCACTGAGACAACTCTGCGGCTAACGAAACAGCTGGCTGCTGGCTATGAGCAAAACCAGCTGTAGCATGTTACAATTTCATAGAGTTATTCTCGTGCAGCTACAAATGACAACTACTATTTTTTGCCCTTCCTGTTTCAGAGGTTAATCGCAGTGCTTGGTAGGTAGGTTTATATTTGTAAGCAGAGTCAGGATGGGCTCCACCCTGACATCTGTTGGTGAGGTGTGGCAAGTAGTGGAAAAGAACTTCAGGGGCTGATCTCAATTTGCATAGGCACACCCACCCCGCCTAGAATGAGGCCATAACTGCCCAAATGGTCACTTTGGCTGTTGTGGGATCCCCAGTGTCTTTGTTATTGGGGCGGGAAGAGTAAATTGTTATTACCCTGATTATGGGAACTGTGCTTGGAACTGTACTTGGCCTCATCAACTGAGTAGCACTCGCTAGGCAAGGGACATGGGTTCCAAAACTCTGTGAAGGGAGAGAGACTTGAGACAGGTATTGGTACCTGGTGGTGTGGGCCCCTTTGTGAGGGCCTGAAGCACCAATTGCACCTCTGTCTCTCTCCACTGTGGAATGTCAGAGCTAATTTTGGGTCTATTAAGAGTCTTGCTACAGGTACTGTGCTGCATTCACTTTGGCCTTATGGTGCACCAGCACTAAGGCCCCCACTACTATGAGCTGAAATCACTGAGAGCTGAAATCACTGAGCACTATGTCAAGTAGTGGGGAGCCGGAAGATCTAGAGTGCAGTGGTGCTGTTCGTGGATAGGCTGGCAGAGCGGAGCTGTTCGTGAGACAGCGGTGTGTTCGTGAGACGGCGAGCTGAGCAGAGCTGGTCGTGGTGGAGCGGAGCCGTTCGTGAGACAGCGGTGTGTTCGTGAGATGGCGAGCTGAGCGGAGCCGTTCATGAGACAGCGAGCTGAGCAGAGCCGTTCGTGAGACAGCGAGCTGTGCAGAGCTGTTCGTGAGACAGCGAGCTGTGCAGAGCAGAGCCGGTCGTGGTGGAGCGGAGCCGTTCGTGAGACGGCGAGCTGAGCAGAGCCCTGTGGGGCAGCCAGCTTCAGGACACGTAAGGTGCCCCTTACCCCTTTCCCCCACACACAGGCACCTTTTAGCCAGACTGGGGAGTAACATTATGCAGATGAACTTTTGAACTCTGGGGCTGGACTTTTTGGACTTTGGGTGATTTGTGGATTGCTGGACTCAAGAGACGTTTGGGTGCTGGGACTCAAGAACCCGAGGGAAAGGGGCATGCCCCAATTTGCTTGGGGTGGGTTTTTTTTGCTCATGGGTTGTGTTTATGAATCCTGTTGGTGGTGTCTCCCCAACATAATGCCACATTGTTTCTCTCTGTTATTAAAAGGCTTTTTGCTACACTCAGACTATGTGTTTGCGAGAGGGGAAGTATTGCCTCTTGAAGGCGCCCAGCGGGGGTGGTATATATTTGTCCCAGGTCACTGGGTGGGGGCTCGAGCCGGTTTGCATTGTGTTATTGGAATGGATCCCCTAGATATTGAACCCGGCCCTTGTTGCTGCCAACTCTGATGGGCAGAAGGGTTACATATTCATTGTTGCAGTTTGTAAATTCCTCCCTTAGCCTCATAGCCCCCAGCTAGGCTCATTTATTTAATGCAAGTTTGTGAATGGGAATTGCAGGAGCCAAACATAGCCTGGAAGTTTCCCAACACGCTTCCCAGCTGCAGGACTAAAGGAAATTGAGTAAGTGTTTTGAGAGACGTTAGTGCTACAAGCCTTACAAACAAAGCCTATTCCAGCAAGCCCTTCCTTACACAAGTACAGGTTTCAGAGTAACAGCCGTGTTAGTCTGTATTCGCAAAAAGAAAAGGAGTACTTGTGGCACCTTAGAGACTAACCAATTTATTTGAGCATGAGCCTTCATGAGCTACAGCTCACTTCATCGGATGCATACTGTGGAAATTGCAGAAGACATTATATACACAGACACCATGAAACAATACCTCCTCCTACCCCACTCTCCTGCTGGTAATAGCTTATCTAAAGTGATCATCAAGTTGGGCCATTTCCAGCACAAATCCAGGTTTTCTCACCAGCAGGAGAGTGGGGTGGGAGGAGGTATTGTTTCATGGTGTCTGTGTATATAATGTCTTCTGCAATTTCCACAGTATGCATCCGATGAAGTGAGCTGTAGCTCACGAAAGCTCATGCTCAAATAAATTGGTTAGTCTCTAAGGTGCCACAAGTACTCCTTTTCTTCTTACACAAGTAGTTACGAATGCATGCAAGTCCAGTGGTCACCTTTACAACTGTTCGCATTTTGCCTGTGATGACTAGTTAATGCTACAATATTGGCACTGTATTGCCCATGCTTACGATAGGGAATGCTACCAATACTGTGGTAATCCTATTGCAGGCAGAGATGATTTAAGAATGGTCTCTGTACTCCTTTGGAGTTACTGGAACAATTTGCATGAGTGCTGGCATGGGTCCACGTATGTGAATCACCTCACCCATCACTGCAATTTGACTGCCTCTGGGATGGAACGTAGCAACACTACACAAGAGGGCAGGGCAGGAAAGGAAGAAAATTTTAACAAACTGACTGATCAGTGAGAGTTTTAGGGAGGTCATCTAGTCCAACCCCCTGCTCAAAGCAGGGCCAATCCCCAACTAAATCATCCCAGCCAGGGCTTTGTCAAGCCCGACCTTAAAACCTCAAATGAAGGAGATTCCACCACCTCCCTAGGTAACCCATTCCAGTGCTTCACCACCCTCCTAGTGAAAAAGTTTTTCCTAATATCCAACCTAAACCTCCCCCACTGCAACTTGACACCATTACTCCTTGTTCTGTCATCTGCTACGATTGAGAACAGTCTGGCTCTATCCTCTTTGGAACCCCCTTTCAGGTAGTTGAAAGCAGCTATCAAATCCGCCCCCCCCCCAATTCTTCTCTTCTGCAGACTAAACAATCCCAGTTCCCTCAGCCTCTCCTCATACGTCATGTGTTCAAGCCCCCTAATCATTTTTGTTGCCCTCAGCTGGACTGTTTCCAATTTTTCCACATCCTTCTTGTAGTGTGGGGCCCAAAACTGGACACAGTACTCCAGATGAGGCCTCACCAATGCTGAATAGAGGGGAACGATCATGTCCCTCGATCTGCTGGCAATGCCCCTACTTATACAATTCATTCAATTTTTATAACCTCGAAATCTCAACAACCTAATTTAACTGATACAAACAAACTGGATTTATTTCCTCTATAAGTGTATTCATGTAATGGACATCACAGCATTGTGCTGGCGCTTGCACATCCACCTGCCATTACTGCCGCCCTCTCCCAGTGCACATTGAGACAACTGTACTTCTTAAAGCCAGCAATCCATTTCAGAAGATTCCTGGATTGAAGGGGGTAGTGTGAGGGGCATTGTCCCCTTACACATTCAATGAAGAGAAGTTATTAACCTTGCAGCAGAACTCTTGCTAAGAGCTCAGAGAAGGTCCCTGATTCTGTCACCAATCAGATACGTCACAACAGTGGTGAAATGCAGCATGGAAAGCACCACCAGCCATGGCAGGAGGATTCAAGTGAAAAGCTACCCTGATCACTCGTATTAGGTCTAAATATTACATTGTAGGTTATCACTGTATCCACATACTTAAGTCTCACAGTTGCTTCATTTCCAGAAGGTAGGCAGGACACAGGACTGAAAGTAACCTCCTGGATCATCACGTCCAGTCCCCTGCTATTACAGGCAACCCCGTCATATAATCCCAGGATTATTCAAATTAGCTGTTGACAACACCCGGCTCAGTTTTTCTCTTGGGGATTCCACATACCACATAAGATATTACAGAGCACACCAAGAATTCACAGTACACTTAACTGGTGACACTGATTCAGCCTCATGAGTAGTTATTCCCTGAGCTACTGCCTTCTTGTTGTTTGGAATGTCTCTTTCATTATGAGTGGAGTGTTTGCAATTATTTGTATTGAAACGTATTGTAAGTGTCCAGCTCCAAAGGATTGTCTTTTGCCGCTTACTAAAGTAACAATAATGTAGAGTAATCATCCCAGAGTGCCTCCTTATGGCAAGACCCAGCATTGCAGCCCCTCTGTCTGACCCTCCTCCTGCGGACCTTGGTGGTCTGTCCAGTGACTTAGCCCTCCAGTCACATCTCTCTATATGTAAGTCTAAATAGGTGTGCATGCCCCTGACGAGGATTGTGTCCATGCGGTCACAAGCCAGGCAAACCCACCCCAAGAGTCCACATTTGCTGTGCTGGTCATGCATAGAACCCTGTGTCCTGCATCCACACTGCTGCTCCAAATATGCAGTTTTGAGGCTATGGTTTCAGGGGGAATATCCCAGAGTTCTTTGTGTCAGATGGAACCTCCCTAGGAACTGGTCTGTGGTGTGTTGTTGGTAGCACTTTCCTGTCCTTTCTGGACCCCTGTGCAGAAGAGAGACTTCCCCCACCTTCACGTTGGCCAGTGACTCTTCCAGATCAGGTCTCCCCTCACTTCTGTCTGTTCAAAACTGGGTCACAGCCATGGATCCATTGAATGAGCTGATCCTGCTCTTTCTTGCAGGTGAAATGTTTGTGTAGTGGAGTATGAGCGTGGAAAGATGCTGGATTGTATTTCAGGAGCATTTTCTGAGATATTGAAGGCAGCAGGACCTGGGGGATGAGGACCATTAATTCATGGAAGACTGGACAGACACGATGAATACTGCTGTTGCCATGGGATACCCTTGGGTTTACTATCACTGCTGGTGTGGGTGAACTAGCACAGTGTGGTGGGATCACATTGTTCTGCAGACTTAGGATGATCAGTAGGGGCTCCAGAACTTCTGCATGAGGAAACAGACCTTCATGGATCTTCATGAGGATCTGCCCCAAGCCTCGGCTGCTAGAAAACTCAACTGAGGAATGCATTAGCGGTACAGAAGCAGGTTGCTATTTCCCTCTGGGGGTTGGCTACTCCAGACAGCTACAGGCTCATAGCTGACAGGGACCATGGTGCTTGAACCCTGCTCTAGAGGGCTCTTTAGAGCTAGTAAGTTCCAAACTGCCACCCAATGACCTGCTAACAGTTGTCAGAATAGTTCTGAACTCTGACAGAGGACCCCAGTCCTGGTAGTTGATTGGCAGAACACTGGCAGTCCTGATTGGTTCACAGCTTCTATTTAAATCAAGCACAAGAACAGGAAATTGTCCTGTTCTCCCTGCTTAGGATTGCTTTCCCTGCAATAGCTGCTCTTACTGCCGATCTTCTGGTAACCTGACCCTGCCTGACACACAACTCTCCGATTTCTCCCTGGCCTGCTGCAAACTCTGACCTCCTGTTATCTAACCCGGCCTGAGTCCCGAGCCCTGCTCTGACCACTAGATCAGACCACTCATGTCCCGGTCATGACAGTAGCACACCACTTTGGTGCTGGCAAGTCCACTGTTGGGGTCATGGTAGTGAAGGTTTGTGAGGCAATTAACCCTGTGATTTACACGCAGGTGGTTGACATAAGAAATGTGCCTGAAATATTCCCTGGCTTTCAAAGGATGGGGTTCCCAAACTGCACTGCGGTCATAGTTTGCCAGTCAGAATGGGCACGTGAGTTTGTGAATCACAATGGATATCATCACATCATTCTTCAGGGCATGGCTGACCACAGAGGCAGGTTCCTAAACACAGAAATGGAAAGCACAGGAAAAGTTCATGATGCAAAGGTTCTGAGGAGATCTGCCATGTACCTGAAGTGGGAAGCGGGGACTTTATTTCCCAACAAATGATCTTCTGCTGAAGATCTGCTACCATCTTCTCTGAGACAGGAGGAGCAGTGCTTCCAGTTCTGAAAGATGCACGTGAACCCCATTCAGCTGAATTTCCTGGGTGCAAAGAGGTAAAAATATGGTAAATCTTAAGGTGGTCTGAGTTACTGCCCCAGGACAGCTGTACAAGGGAGGTTTCCTAACTGGGACAGAGACAGTCTCTGCTTGTTTGCTTTAAAAGAAAGTGAATGTACCATATGGGCAGCAATACTCCTTCCCTTTACGGATTAAGGTCCCATTGGGATTATGGCATGGTTAGAATTAAGCACATGCTTAAGTGCTGTGTTGACTCAGAGCCCAGGATAGTTTATAACGTTTGACATTGTGTGTAGTCCTTGTGAGGCTCCCTGGAGCCTTCCTCCCATTGCTAAGAACACTCCAATCTCTGCCCAGCATCTCTCGCTACTTTTAGAAACCCTCCCTTCCCCCCTGCCCCTTTGCAAAAGATTTTGGGATCACAGTTAACAGGACATACTCCCATATATGCCAGGAACCTGCTACCATCAGACAGGCCTCCCCTATTGTAAACTGTAGCCCAGACAGGGTTTGGTAAGGTCGGATGACTTTTTGAATCAGCACTTCATTCCTTCTGATCTAAAATTAGGCTCCTTATCTACAATATAGAAGCTACACTATGATACTTACATAATGACCTGCGTTTGAGAGACTGTTTCAGGGAGGTCAAAGACAAATATGAATGAAAGGAATCTGAAAGAAATCCTCAGATATACTGATTTTTAAGGACATAAACATTTCTACCTACATAGAGGAGATTAGCTATATAAATGGACCCATTTCCACTGAGAAACTGACAGTTCCAAAACTGTTTTCATGAATGGATGTCAAAGGGTTTCAGGTAACAGCTGTTCTGCCTGCTGGTAGCCAGTGTGAGGCAGGGTAAACTTGTTTTGTCAGAAAGCTGTTGAAAACTACTTGACTTGCAAGCTGCCAGAAGCCATTTTAAATATCCATTCTCGGAAACTGTTTCAGAAGGTGAGCACTTGAGTCGAAGCACTCGGCTACCTGCACTCGCGTTCGGGCACTAACCAGCAGGTACCTGGAGTCGAAATAGGAAAGATATGTCTGAAATACTGAGAAATCGTGAGTAACAAGCAGTTTTGCTGAGCGATATTTGGAAATCTGGGATTCTCTGGATAGCACCAGTAGCTTAAGTATTTGAGGAAAATATTCAGCTTGCACATCCCCACCTCATTTGGTGTTGTACAGGATTAACTGCTGCATGTTTATGTTAATACCACAACAGGTGTGTGCCTTCAGAAGTTGTTAACAATGGCAAATTTATATGAACAAGGAGCGTGAAAGGCAGACGATAGTGTTATAAGACAAATATAGTACGGTGTTTTCATATAGCTTTCTATTCCAGAATCTCAAAGTACTTAATGCATAATTATGCCTCACAGCCTTCCCGTGATATAGGTAATTATGGCTGCCAACACCCCAGTACAGATAGGGAAAATGAAGCACAGATGTTAAGTAAATTGCTCAAGATCACACAGCCAGTAAAACGGCCAAGGATAGAATTCAACTCTCCTGACTGTCTTCTGCTCTAATCACTAATCAATGCTCCCTCCCTATTGAAAAGGCAGCACTGAGAATAGAAAGTGCTGGAACACATTTACATTTTAATTCAGGTGTGCCACAGCTTGAATAACCCCATTTCCGCTCCCTGAAAGCCTGTCAGCACCAGCAAAGAGGAGAAAACTAACCTTTCTCTTGGCAAATCTCCAGGCGCAGATTTCTCAAGCCCAAAGCAGTTCCTGGCAAAAGATGTCTTAGCCAAGGACCTTGTTTAGATGGGAAGTGAGAATATTTCCTGTGCTGACTAACACCATTCACATCATTGTCTCCCTTGACTCTGCCACAATGATAGCCATAAGAAGTGTAGAAATAAACAAGAATACCTCTATCGTTGGACTTTTTGCCCAAAGGGTCACCATAGAATCAGAGTGTTCTCAGACATTATTTCTTAATATTCCCTGTTAGAATATTACTTCCACTTACTTCCCTGGTCCTTCTCGCATGAACAGAGAGCAACAATACCAGAAGTCCAAAGGTGCAAACAATTCGATGTTTATTGGGGTGAACTTCCAGCAAGCATGATTCCAGTTTCCTTCCTTAGTGTCCCCCTTTCCAGCTCTGACACCACAGAGCCTTACCTGTGTCCCTGTTCCCATTCTACCCCCTTAGCAAAACATGATTCCAATTTCCCCACCCCCATTCCCTGTTCCCATTTCCTCCCCTTACTTCCTGATTGATGGCAGACTATATAGTGACAGGTTTCAGAGTAGCAGCTGTGTTAGTCTGTATTCGCAAAAAGAAAAGGAGGACTTGTGGCACCTTAGAGACTAACCAATTTATTTGAGCATAAGCTTTCGTGAGCTACAGATGCAACACTTCATCGTGTTGCATCCGATGAAGTGAGCTGTAGCTCACGAAAGCTTATGCTCAAATAAATTGGTTAGACTATATAGTAAAACTTGAGTTCTGCTTAGCTATACGTTAACCAATCATTTTCCTGAAATTTAAATAACCAATCCTAACATATTGTAACATGATTAGCCAACCAATTATATCCCACCACCTTAATTAGTTTACACCCAGCAAAATTAATTATACAGCAGACAGAAACAATCACAGAACCAGACAGAGACCATGCAAATAAACAATAGCAAAGTGGGAACTATCATGACAAAACAATAGAGAAGTGAGGATTTCACAACTACATCTATAAAGACATAAGGGTTTCCCAGCTGTGTCTATTGATAAGTGAGTTCTTACCGAACAGAAAACTATCAAACTAAACTTCCTTTTACATCCTCTAGGCTCTTCCCTTTCTCTGGAGGCGATAGGCATTATCAGGACAGGATTGTATTCCTACCAGCCCAATAGCACCTTATTTCAGTGTGACTTGTTTGGAATGTGAGGATGTGACCGTTCACTTCCCAGCTTATGGCTGCCTCTGCTGCTTAGCCAAAGGCCTTGGCCTAAGCACAGGGCCTCAGGCTGTCACAGTAAGAGAAGGCCCTTACACCAGCAGACAGTGATTTTGATTCTTTCTTTTATACCTCTATAACTAGCTAAGTGATAAGAATACACCTAAATTAGAGTATAGGCCTTTACAGACAGGCCTAAATATCTATATTCTAACATTCACCATTAAATATATTTAACAATAATGTTACTTAGATCACACTTAGCACTTGACAAAAGTAAAGTATCGCAGTCCCCATTCTATAGACGGGAAACTGAGGCAGAAACTGCCTTTGCCCAAGGTCAAAAAGCAGTTCAGTGGCAGACCCAGGACTAGCACACAAGTCCCCTGACTGCTGGGCAGTGTCCTAGCTTCTAGACCATACTGCCAACATCACTAGCTCCTGTACATTTAAAAAATACCAGTGACAGCTGGGTCCAAACCGAAACCTCAAATATGGACTTTCCTCCAACAAGTCCGGGTGAGGATGTCAGACCAGCCACAAAAATGAACCCCTCCTCCAACCTACATTTCAGAGTGCTGCTGTCAGATTTGAATTCCTGGTCCCAAACCCACCTATTGGTTTTGATTTTGGGTTGGGTCAAAACCAGATGGGCCCTTCATTGACACTTCAATAGGAATGTGGCTCAAGATGGCACAAATATCTTGAACAGCTGATTGTGAGAGATTTATATCATTTGAAGCCAAGATCTCAAAGGAACTGCTCAAGATCTTGGAACCATCAAGCCACCACCCTGGCTCAGGTTAGTCCTCTAACCCAAACCTAAAGTTTGGCAGCTGGTGCTCACAAGGCACTCTTTACAGCACATCTACACTATAAACTTAGGTTGATCTATGTTAGGTCGACTTACAGGCACCGCAGCAATTACTGCGGTGGTTCATGTCCACGCTGTCCTCCCTTCTGTTGGTGGTGTGCATCCTCACCAGGGGTGCTTCCATTGACTTAAAAGGGGCAGTGGGGGACTGAGAGCCAGGGCTCTCAGCTCCATGCACAGATCCCCACTGGGAGCTGAGCTACCCCCCACCTTCAGCTCCCAGCTGGGAACAGGGCATCCACACTGGGCTTCTCGGCTCCCCTCTGGGAACGGGGCAGCCAAATGGACACCAGGCACGGATTTCCCTGCTGGAAGCCTGGCTCTGCCTGCCCTGGCTCTCAGCTCCTTGCTTCCCGCCGGGAGCATGGCAGCCAACTGGAATCTGGGCGCAGAGCTACCTGATGGACTCAGCCATGCTCCTAGTGGGGAGCAGGGAGCCGAGAGCCCAGGGAGGTAGCCAGGCTCCCGGCGGGGAGATCCGCGCAGAGTGTCTGGTCAGCTGCCCTGCTCATGGAGGGGAGCAGGAAGCTGAGAAGCCTGGTGCGGCTGTCCCATTCCTGGTGGGGACTAGGGAGCAGAGAGATCAAGGGGGCAGCTGGGCTCTTCATGAGAAAATCCTCACCCAGAGTCCAGTCAGCTGCCATGCTCCCAGCGGGTAGTGGGGAGCCAAGGGCCTGGGTGGCAGCCCGGCTGGGAGTGGGGAGCCAGGACTCCAGGGGGGCATCAGGGCTCCTCTTGGGGAGTGGGGAGTCTCGGCAACAGCCTGAGTCGGGAGCCTGGGTTGCAGCCTGGCTTGGAGTGGAGACTGGGCAGCAGCCCAGCTGGGGAGCTGGGAGCCAGCTTTCTTGTCAATTTCTCCAGCAGAATTACAAGAATGACAGCCAATAGATGTAAGTAGCACAGTATCTATCGGGACACTGTGTTGCCCTAACTACACCGACATAAGCCCTATGCCTCTTGTGGAGGTGGAGTTATAATGTCAGTGAAGTAGGGCACTTACACTTGCCGGTAGCAAGGCTGTAGTGTAGACGCTGACATAATTAGGTTGACATAAGTTGCTTGTGCAGTGATGGGAGGCAGGGCACAGACACATTCCATTACTGAGGGTGTGGAGTGGGGGCTGACTGAAAAAGTATGATGAGCACTACTGGGTTAGAGGGAAAGAAACCCTGACTGCAGGTCAATATTTAGTTACTGCGTTGCCGAAGGAATATTGATAGCTCTGTGCTCTGACTCATTTTGGATAAAATGCAAAGCAGTTTCAAGAACTGGTTCCATCGCCTACTCCTGTTAAAGCGAGAGATCACATTCCCTCATTCACCCATCTCACAAAGATCCCTTTGAGCTACCAGCTGCTTTCTTTCAGACACTTGACACTGCCACTTCCTTTTGGCTCGAACTTCCCAGTCTCATCCTGCAGGCACTACCACTCCCTCCTGAACAAAGTACCCCCTTTTCACGCAGGTACTACTGGCTGATTGGCTGTTTCTCCTCACAGTCTGGGTTCCATCAATCAGACTTACTGAAACTGAAAAACCATCAGATAACAGTACACCCCATACACACCTATACTTCTGGCCCAAAGACACAAAAATATGACCACAGGGTCTCTTGGCACACCTACCTCAATAAATTCACCAGGGCCCTCCATATTCTGTTGCCCTTGTCTGCTCCCACTCCATCCTAGCCAATATGCTCCATTTCTCTTAGGATCTCTGAAGCAATGACCAGTTCAGCATCTGTGAACAATGCAGGGCACACTACATATTGGCCAAGCATCCCACGTCAATGTATCCAGCTCAGGCATTCCCATTAACAGATTTTTTTGGGAGGTGGGGGAAATGGAGGTGTTTGGAAGGGGATACAACAATTGACCTCTCCTGTTGCATGTGGTTGGCTGTAGGATTCCATTGTTAAATCTGATTTTATGGTGTCCAGGAAGTTGATGCTGGTGGAGGAGTGTTCCAGAGAGAGTTTAATGGATGGGTGATGGTTGTTGAAGTTGTGGTAGGAATCTATGAAGGAGTTTAAGCCATCTGTCCAGAGAATAAAAATATCATGGATGTATCTCAGGTATATCATTGGTTTTGTGATGCATTTGTCCAGAAATTCTTCTTCAAGGCAGCTGTGGGGGGGCTCCCTGGACCCCGCACATCCAGTCCCACTGTCTGTTGTTTACCCTCTCTTCTTCCCTGGTTGGCAGTGCTTGAGGGAGCTTTGTCAGGGAAGCCACCCATGGGCAGAGGATAGCTCCTCCTCATCTCTTCCCCTTGCAAGAGGGGAGGATCTGGCCGGCACAAAGACCAGTCTCCCAGGCAGCCCCTAGAGATTCAACTCTAAGGGCTCAGTCTCTCAGAGTCCATTGCCCTTAGCTGGGTTTACCTTCTACCCCTCTTCCTGGGACATATTGCTTTGTTGTCGGTAAGGACGGCTTCAGGAGTGGTGTGTCTCGCAGCTATCTCCTCCTCAGCTGGACTACCTCTGTTACCAGCAGTCTCTGGGTGGAGCAGCCTTCTTCCTGTTCACCACTCTTTCCCTCTTTTAAGCTCCTCCCTCTCCAGGCTGAACAAATCTTGCAAGTGCATCTCATTAGCATGGAGCAGGCCCAAAGGAGCCCATGGAACAGACCCAGAGGAGCCCTTCACAATGGCCCATGAAGAGGATGGCATATTGGGGAGCCATCCTAGTACCCAGGGCTGTTCCCATGGTTTGGACAAAGTGTTTGTTGTTGAATGTAAAATTGTTATGGGAGGATGAAATGGATGAGTTTGGTGATGTGTTTGGGGTGAATAGCAGAGGGTTGTCCATTGTCTTGTAAGTATTTGAGGCAGGCAGTGATGCTGTCATTGTGATGGATGTTGGTGGATAGGGAGGTGACATCCATGGTGACAAGAATGGTGTTCTGAGGGAGGATGTTGATAATGTTGTGGGGTTTGTGGAGGAAGTCAGTTGTGTCCTAAAGGAAGCTGGCCCTTTGTGTGGTGAGTGGTTTGAGAGTGGTTTCTATCAGTCCCGATGTTCCTTCAGTGCCATGGCCAGCAGGGCCGGCTCTACCCTTTTTGCCACCCCAAGCAGTGGGCCCAATTGCCGCCACTGCGAGTGGCTGAAGAGATAGAAGCTGCTGCCGAGGATTGCCGCCGCTGCAAGCGGCTCAGGATAGAAGCTGCAGCCGAGGGCGGCTGAAGAGAGAGGCTGCTGCAGAATTGGCGCCGCCACGGAAACGCCCTAACGGCACACGGACCGCCGCCCCCCTTGCAGACTGCCGCCCCGAGCACCTGCTTGGAACGCTGGTGCCTGGAGCCGGCCCTGGTGGCCAGCTATGATGGGTCTGCCTGGGTTCCCTTGTTTGTGTATCTTGGGAAGCATGTGGAAGGTCCCTGGGATGGGCCCGGGAAGTTTGTAGAATTTATCTTGGAGTTGTTTGGGGAAGGAATTGATGATATCCTTAAGTTCCTGGGTAAATTGTGGTGAAGGGTCTTCTTTGAGTTCTTTATAGTTGGTAGCGTCAGAGGGTTGGCGGTTAGCCTTGGTAATGGAGTCGTCACAGTGGAGGACTACAATGGTGCCCCCTTCGTCTGCTGCTTTGATCTCTATCTGGTAGTTAGATTTCAGGGACTGTATGGCTATCCTCTCGGCAGTGGAGAGATTATGGTGGATGTGAGTGGACATTCAAAATCTTGTAAGGAAATGGGTGTCTAGCTGAGTTTCTGTGAACCCACCAAGTGACCGAGTTACCCTCTTCTGAAAAGAATAGAGCAACCGTTCGATGGGTTTGGTCATGTGGGCAAATTCCCGTGTGGATTAAATTGATTCCAGACTTTTTTCTGTTTGTGACATATGATAAGATCAATCCATGTATCCAGAGGAAAAAGGCTAGTGCATTAACTCAGCTCCCTGCACCCTCTATGCAAAAGCTGGTTTAGTGTACAGTAGTTTTTCCAGTTCAACCTGCTTTTGGAACTATTCCATAGATTCAACTACAGGGCTGCACTTATGTTGTTTTTATGCAGTTAAACCCCTCCAGTTATTTAAGACTCAGAAAGTGAGTGTGTTTCCAAATCAGATTCTAAGATCTGTGAAACAGGGACCATGGCTAGCTATGTGTTAGCATGTGACTCTAGTCTGCAATCAAAAAACAACCTGACTGTACATGTATTGGCATCCTAGAATTTGTTCATGGGCAGCTGGATTCATACAGGACTTAAATTAGCTCAGCTCTTGGAAAACCCCAGTGGGGAAATAAAATTATCTATCACTGGTAATCCAGCTAATTAAACATGCTTAACCAGAAATCTTAGACACATCCCAATGAATAAGTGTATTGAAATAAGAGAGCACTTATTCTTTTATAATTAGCTTATTGCCTCTGGAATGTCATAAGAGGAACTTCATAACAAACCTGATCATAGTCACACAGCAATGGTACCAGTTTCTTGCCTACACCATAAAGGGTATAAAAAAGATGTTTGGCGATACAGATACAGGTACAGGTACAGATACAGATGGTTGGTTATCTTGCATCTCCCATATTTTTGAAGGGGAAGTGATTCATTCTCTTGCAGAAAATGCAAAAATCAGTCAATCATGCTTGCATTCACTACAGGACATATCACATTTGTAGGATCTTGGCCATTAGAATGTAGATATCAGGACTGGCTCTGTGTGTGTAGAAGTGATCAGTGAACCTCAAAGTTTGCCGTTCAGATTTGGGTAAGGATCCAAAAGCTTATCCAAAGCTTATAAGATGGTTTATCCCCTGAACCCACTTGAGCTTGCAAAATGAGGCAGGAAATCTCATTGGAAGAAGCTCTCTTTCAGATTTCCAGAATCTCTCTCTCAGACAAATCCACAGCTGGTGTAAATAGGTGCCACTCCGCTGAAATCAATTGAACTACATTGATTTTACAGACTAACAAACAGCTCCCATAAGCTAAGATAATTTAGATCCTTTCATTCATTTGCTCATGAAACAGTGAAGGGTACCACTGAATGTACGCCTATGCCTATTTGCACCAACTGTGGATCAGGCCCTCCCTCTCTTCAGTTCTTCTGCAGCATCTATCATTTTAGCATCTAGAACCTTTGCTTTTGGCCAGGAACAGAAAAACTGCGGCAGTTGCTGCCCTGTCTCCTGGTCCTGTGATGCTGGTGGAGGAGATGAGAACTCTCTCTGAATACAACAAAGCTTTACAAAAGGTTCAGTGCAAGTTTGGGTCTGGAATGACTCGAGAGGCTGCTTCACATTCCTGAGCCAGTGCTTTCAACCCATTATCTGCATTAGTCCCACGTGGAGATCCACCTCTAAACTTGTGTGTATGCCCCTGTATACTGCATGGAAAGCATTATCCAGGAGGTAGGCACTTGGCACTGGAAAGTTGCAGGTGGCAAACTGGCAGAAATGGCATATTTGAGTGCTCACTCCACATCCAAGTTCATCAATTGTAAGCAGCGGCCTCTCTGCAATTTAACTCGCAGAACTGGACCTTTAACGTCTACACTGCAACACCCATGGCTGGCCCTGGTCAGCTGACATGGGCTTGTGGGACTCAGCCTGCAAAGCTATAAATTGCAATGGAGATGTTCAGGCTCAGAGCCCAGACTCTGAGACCTTGTGAGGCCGGAGAGTCCAGGCTCCAGCCTAGGTTGGAATATCTTGTATGGCCCACAACCCAAGCTCTTGAGCCCAAGTCAGCTGACCTGAACCAGCCACAGCTGTGCCGTGAGTCTTTTACTGCAGTGTAGACATACCCAAAATTGCATACAGGTGCAGCTGCCTAATGACACTCAAATGAGTGCAGCAGCTGGGCAGAGAACAGTGAACAGGAGACAGATTGGTAGAAGAAGGGGAAAACATCCAGGCTTTTCTTCACTTCTTCCACAAACCCTGTGTATCAGAGTTAGACTAAGCTTTTGGGGGCTGGGAAACAGTCATCTGCAAAGTTACACATTCTGCAAAGCTCCAGGTGCTATATGAATAATAAATATGCTAAAATCTGACTTGAACTGAATCTTAAATAATCCACATGTTTCATAAAATCTCTATGGATAGTAATTCCATGCTCTAACAAGAATATAACAGTAGGGATCTATTATCGACCAACTGACCAGGACAGTGATAGTGACGATGAAATGCTAAGGAAGATTAGAGAGGCTATCAAAATAAAGAACTCAACAATAGTGGGGGATTTCAATTATCCCCATATTGACAGGGTACATGTCACCTCAGGAAGAAATGCAGAGACAAAATTTCTTGATACTTTAACTGACTGCTTCTTGGAGCAGCGGGTACAGGAACCCACAAGGGGAGAAGCAATTCTTGATCTAGTCCTGAGTGGAGCACAGGATCTGGTCCAAGAGGTAACTATAACAGGACTGCTTGGAAATAGTGACCATAATATAATAACATTTAACATTCCTGTGGTGGGAAGAACATCTCAATGGTCCAACACCGTGGCATTTAATTTCAGAAAGGGGAACTATGCAAAAATGAGGAGGTCAGTTAAACAGAAATTAAAAGGTACAGTGACTAGAGTGAAATCCCTGCAAGCTGCATGGACATTTTTCAAAGACACCATAATAGAGGCCCAACTTAAATCTTTACCCCAAATTAAAAAACTCAGTAAAAGAACTAAAAAAGAGCCACCGTGGCTTAACAACCATGTAAAAGAAGCAGTGAGAGATAAAAAGGCATCTTTTAAAAAGTGGAAAGTCAAATCCTAGTGAGGTAAATAGAAAGGAGCATAAACACAGCCAAATTAAGTGTAAAAATGTAATAAGAAAAGCCAAAAAGGAGTTTGAGGAACAGCTAGCCAAAAACTCCAAAGGTAATAACAAAATATTTTTTAAGTACATCAGAAGCAGGAAGCCTGCTAAACAACCAGTGGGGCCCCTGAACGATTGAGATACAAAAGGAGCACTTAAAGACGATAAAGTCATTGCAGAGAAACTAAATGAATTCTTTGCTTCAGTCTTCATGGCTGAGGATGTTAGGGAAATTCCCAAACCTGAGCCGGCTTTTGTAGGTGACAAATCTGAGGAATTGTCACAGATTGAAGTGTCACTAGAGGAGGTTTTGGAATTAATTGAGAAACTTAACAGTAACAAGTCACCCAAGAGTTCTGAAAGAACTCAAATGTGAAATTGCGGAACTATTAACTATAGTTTGTAATCTGTTCTTTAAATCAGTTTCTGTACCTAATGACTGGAGGATAGCTAATATAATGCCAATATTTAAAAAGGGCTCTAGAGGTGATCCCGGCAATTACAGACCAGTAAGTCTAACGTCAGTACCGGGCAAATTAGTTGAAACAATAGTAAAGAATAAAATTGTCAGACACATAGAAGAACATAAATTGTTGGGCAAAAGTCGACATGGCTTCTGTAAAGGGAAATCATGTCTTACTAATCTTTTAGAGTTCTTTGAAGGGGTCAACAAACGGGTGGACAAGGGGGATCCAGTGAATATAGTATACTTAGATTTTCAGAAAGCCTTTGACAAGGTCCCTCACAAAAGGCTCTTATGTAAATTAAGTTGTCATGGGATAAGAGGGAAGTTACTTTCATAGATTGAGAACTGGTTGAAAAACAGGGAACAAAAGTTAGGAATAAATGGTAAATTTTCAGAATGCAGAGGGGTAACTAGTGGTGTTCCCCAAGGGTCAGTCCTAGGACCAATCCTATTCAACTTATTCATAAATGATCTGGAGAAAGGGGTAAACATTGAGGTGGCAAAGTTTGCAGATGATACTAAACTGCTCAAGATAGTTAAGACCAAAGCAGACTGTGAAGAACTTCAAAAAGATCTCACAAAACTAAGTGATTGGGCAGCAAAATGGCAAATGAAATTTAACGTGGATAAATGTAAAGTAATGCACATTGGAAAAAATAACCCCAACTATACATACAAGGGATAGAGAATAAGATGGAGAATATCTTATTGCCTTTATATAAATCCATGGTACGCCCACATCTTGAATACTGCATACAGATGTGGTCCCCTCAGCTCAAAAAAGATATACTGGCATTAGAAAAGGTTCAGAAAAGGGCAACTTTAAAATGATTAGGGGTTTGGAACGGGTCCCATATGAGGAGAGATTAAAGAGGCTAAGACTTTTCAGCTTGGAAAAGAGGAGACTAAGGGGGGATATGATAGAGGTATACAAAATCATGAGTGGTGTGGAGAAAGTGAATAAGGAAAAGTTATTTACTTGTTCCCATGATATAAGAACTAGGCACCACCAAATGAAATTAATGGGTAGCAGGTTTAAAACAAATAAAAGGAAGTTCTTCTTCACAGAGTGCACAGTCAACCTGTGGAACTCCTTGCCTGAGGAGGTTGGGAAGGCTAGGACTATAACAGGTTTTAAAGGAGAACTGGATAAATTCATGGAGGTTAAGTTCATTAATGGCTATTAGCCAGGATGGATAAGGAATGGTGATCCTAGCCTCAGTTTGTCAGAGGGTGGAGATGGATGGCAGGAGAGAGATCACTTGATCATTACCTCAAGTATCAGAGGGGTAGCTGTGTTAGTCTGGATCTGTAAAAGTGGCAAAGAGTCCAGTTGCACTTTATAGACTAACAGACGTATTGGAGCATAAGCTTTCATGGGTGAATACCCACTTTGTCGGATGATCATTACCTGTTAGGTTCACTCCCTCTGGGGCACCTGGCATTGGCCACTGTTGGTAGACATGATACTGGGCTGGATGGACCTTTGGTCTGACCCAATGTGGCCATTCTTATCACAGAATCATAGAATATCAGGGTTGGAAGGGACCTCAGGAGGTCATCTAGTTCAACCCCCTCCTCAAAGCAGGACCAATCCCCAATTTTTGCCCCAGATCCCTAAATGGCCCCCTCAAGGATTGAAATCACAACCCTGGGTTTCGCAGGCCAATGCTCAAACCACTGAGCTATATCCCCCCCAAGCACATTAGTCCTTTCTGGTGGCCTGCCATGGTACTCAGACCAAAAGCATTGTTGTCTGCCCCCAGCCCCTCACGGCTCCCTCTGAGCAAAGTGGGATGGAGGGAGGGGGCACAAAACTGGCAACAATAACTGTCATAGCCCATTTCTCCTCCATGCATTTCCTGCTGCTTGCATGTAGAACAGGACAGACAGAGGTGTGAAACAGCAGGAGACCCCATCTGGCAGAGCCAGAGGATCAAGTCAGGCCAAAGGACAGAGCATGGGGACTCCAGGTCTTCCCCACTTCAAGAAGTCCCCAATTGGGTTGGTGCTTAGGAAAGCGGAAAAGCAACAAATGGATGTTATTAATCCCCTTGAGCACCCATCTGCCTTTCCCCCCTTGTTGCTCCTATGGGGCTTAATATACCTTCAGCCACCTCTCAGCTGTACCTCCTTTAGTCCTAAAGTCACCTACATTCCACACAAGAATCGCATCCACCTACATTTGGAGGATAGATCCATGAATGACTATTAGCCAAGGTGGTCAGGGATGCAACTCTGTGCTCTGGGTGCCCCTAGCCTCTGATTGCCAGAAACTGGGACTAGACAACAGGGGATTGATCTCTCAATAACTGCCCTGTTTGGTTCCCTCTGGAGCATCTGGCATTGGTCACTGTTGGGTGACAGGATAGTGGGCTAGATGGACCATTGGTCTGACTCTTTCTTATCTTCTTCTGTACAAATTTGGTGCCACCTATTTAAGTTTATTTATCCCAACAATGTAGAATCCTGAGGCTGAGGTGGAGAGTGGAGAGTCATTTACACTGGGGATGGGGTGGGGATGACCCCAAATCGTAAGTTTCCTCCATAGATGGTATTGTTACATGTAAGGGGTTACCAGCTCGATATGAAGTTCTCCTGGAATTATCTTCTCTATCAGCTGAGTGCCTTTGGCGCTCCCTGGGCCCTTCTCTGCTCCGGGGCCCTGAAGACCCGCACAACACTGTGAGAAAGTTGGGGGCCTGTTTTCCCAGCATGGGGCCCTGGACTGAGGAGGGGAGAAACTAACCAAACTATCTTTCCAGTCTGGACTCCCGCTCGCTGGGGAAGGGCATGTGATGGGGCCCCATCCCCCCCCAAAGGTGCAGGGGGCGTGCGGGTCCAGCCACCCCCCGGGGAGCGGCAGAGGGGCCCCGCGGGGCGGCTGCCCCCCTGTTCTCTGCGGACAGGGTTATTTTTAGACTAGTGCAGCACTGGGATTTTCATCCCAAGGAAGATTTCTTATTTCTGAAACCTTTAATGTGATATTTTACATGGAACAGGATGAACAAAAAAATGCCACTGAATGTTTTGAAAATTGTCCACTGGCTACCTTGGTAGCAATGGCAGGCAGGTGGGGGCACCGGGAAACCACTTACCCAGCAACTGTGAACGCTGGTGGTTGAGCGGAATCAGCATGTCCCAAGAGAAAGCACAGAAGGGCATGAAACCAGCCCGTGCACGTGGCCCATGTATTTCCTCTTGCGGGAGAGAGGGTTCGTTTGTTTTTGTTTTAAATTACTATGTAACTATTTGGGGAGGGAGCCATGGAGAAAGGGAGGCCGCTGCTGGAAGGAGACGGACATCGTTCCACAGGGAAATCGCCGATAAAGGACCCTAGCAAGGCAGGGAGGAAGGCGCTCTGGCTGTGTCTTGAGTGGGAATTTACACCGAGCGATGACAGCCTTGTGGCTATGATATCACAATCAACTGCCCAGCGGATCAATGAGAATTCCGCTTTGGACAATCCGCGGCTATGACCTCACGGGGATTATTGACCAATCAGTTTTGCCAGGTCCCCCCCTGTGTGGTACGCTCGGGTGCCCCCAAGTGAGGATGAGAGTTTCGGGCAGCCGCCGGAGCCCAGCCCTGCTCCTGTCATGGGGGCAGCTGCTGTGCCGCAGCCCCACCTCCTGGCCCCTGCCCCGCGAGCCCCCGCTCCCCGGCGCGCGGAAATTCCGGGCTCCCCCTTCCCGCACCCTTCTTCTCTGGCCCAACCGCGGGCGGAGTTCCCCAGCCAGTGGCCCGGTCCGCCCCCGCCCCCCATGCGCTGCTCGCTATATAGCCGCAGCACCGAGCTCCTCCAGCAGCGGTGGAGCAGAGTCACCCGCGGCAGGAGCGAGCGCCAGAGCCCCGCGAGCCAGCCTGGGACTGCAGGACAGAGTAAGTCACCCCAGCGCGCCTTGTGCCTTCCAGCTGATCTAGCCCCCCACTAGTGGGGTCGGGGTCTTCTCCAGGGTGCCCGGGCAATATTCAGGGCCCGGGAGCCCGGATCCACCAATGTTTGGGGCCGGGTCTCCCCGCCTGCCGCCGCTCCCCCGGATGTCCCCTGGCCCCCACTTGCTGCCCCCGCTCACCTCCCCTGGCCCCGGAGCCTGCAGCTCACGCTGACTCTGCTCTGCCGGCTCCCCGCATCAACTGCTACCGTAGGGTCCTAGTGCCGCCTTATGGCAGGGCAGGCTGCCCTTCAGCTGCCCTTCTGCCCTAGCCCTGAGCCTCTCCAACGCCCCAAGCCCCTCATCTCCAGCCAGAGCCCTCATCCCCCCACACCCTAATCCTCTGTCGCAGCCCTGAGCCCCTCCCAAACCCCTCATCCCCAGCCCCACAGCCCTCACCCCTGCACCTCCTCCTGCCCCCAAACTCTCTCCCAGAGTCTGCACCCCTCACCCCCTCCTACACCCCTACCCCAGCACAGAGCCTGCACCCAAACTCCCTCCCAGAGCCTGCACCCTGCACCCCTCCTGCACCCTAATCCCCAGGGATCCAACATGGGGCTCCTGCTGGATTTTAGCAGTTTTGGTCCCAACTCTCAAATCATGCTAGGGAGAAAACAGTTCCTTCTACTTCACTGCAAAAATCCGGACTGGTCCTGCCCTGCCACATCGCAGCCCAATAACACTGGAAAGACATCCAGTGCCTGGATTCTGCCAGTTTTTATCCACAAGGGCCAGTTACGGTATTGCTGTATACTTCTGGACATACGCCAACACCTTGAACCTACCCCCTGATGTTTTAGCCCCCTTTTGAAGGTGCAAAGGTAACTCCCATCCTGGAATTGCTCTACTTGGAGAGCCCATCTCACCCCAGAACATCTCCTATCTTGTGGAATCCCACCATATACCTAGGAAGTGATCCCTTCATCCCCTGCAATGGCTATCGGAGCAGTTAAGTGGATGATGTTTTCAACTCCAGAGTTAACTATCTTCTTAATGTTTGTAGAGAGGGTGTCTCCTTGATGCTGTTTAATGATCCTTTGATTAAAGCATATGACTGAAAGTCACATCTGGTTCTGTTTCATCGTGCCCATGGAGAAATGGGGCACACATTTTATGGTCCGATGTTAGGAAATACTCATCACCCAGCAGCTCCTCTGGGATTCTCAATTAAGAGCTCAGCTCTTTTGAAAGTCTGGTCTCTTTATGTAAGGGTATGTCTTCACTACCCACTGGATCGGCGGGCAGCGATTGATCCAGCGTGGATAGATTTATCGCGTCTAGTCTAGATCGATTTCCCCCCCCCCCCCCCAAGTGTAGACCAGGGCTAACTGACCAACTGGGAGTAGAGCTCTTTTGAAAATCTGTCCCTTAGCCCTGGTCTACACTGGGGGGATCGATCTAAGTTACGCAGCTTCAGCTACGTGATCTGGCGGGTAGTAAAGACATACCCTTAATTTCTGTGCTTCACTTTCCTTGTCGGTAAAACAGGGATAATAGCTGCTTCCAAGAGCTAAATTTTTTTGCAACAGGGTGAGCGATCCAGGCAAGGAAGATGCTGTGTAAGAACAAAGTATTGTTAGAACTCCATGTCTACATTAGAAGTTGCCTGTATCCTTCTCCCATTCTCTTTGTTTATTTCTTTTAATAAAAAGAACAGGAGGACTTGTGGCACCTTAGAGACTAACAAATTTATCTGAGCATAAGCTTTGTGAGCTACAGCTCGGAATAAGTTTAGACAATGTTTCTAACTACATACTGAAGGAATGTCATGCAGATACACTAAGGAAGCTGTGTAGAAAAATAAAATGAATAATAATTTACCTTCTGCACACACACTGGTATTATTTATATATAGTACTGAGTTTTGGCAGGAGCCCAAAGTAAATCCATTACAGAAACCAGTTTTTAAACAGCTAGCCAGTTGGCTAATATCCTGGGTCCAGATTGTGCTCACCGATATACATGTGCCTCTCCCATTAATGTCCATGGATTTGTGTTCAGGTCTGAGAGCACAATAATAGACTAGACACAATAAATCGATCCCCACCTGCCGAGCCAGACAGAAATCGATCCCCGCTGGATCGATCGCTGCCCGCTGATCCGGGCAGAAAGGGAGGTAGAAGAAATTTCAGCTACTACACTTTCCTGAGTCCCCTGGTACATTTTATGATTTTTTTTTTTTAATTTTTCTCCCCAATGCTTTTTGAAAACTCCTCATTAACAAGAGAAAGTGACTTAGATGCCTTAGTCACATAGGGAAAAAATTTCAAAAGCACTTAAGTTCTATTTTCAGAGGTGATTTAGGAGCCCAAATCATTGGGACTTGCTCTCCTAAGTGCCTATTTTGCTTTTGAAAATAGGACTTAAACACTTTAAGAACTTTACCAACAAGCTCCAATTCTGCAGTGAGATGTGGGTATGTGACACCTGCCATTTTGGTTGACATCAGGAAATGATCTGGGGACTTCCAGAGCTCAAGGTGCCTAACTGGAACTGAGCAGATAAGTGATTTTTGGCTCGGTTGTGGAACCAAAAAATGCTGGGGGGAAAAAAATTAGGTTCATTTCATATCAAAACTAGATGTTTCAGTTTTTCTGTTTCTGAGCAGATGGTCATTCCCAAATGCCACTTCAGTGAGAAAGTGTTGAAATGAACCATTTCAACTTTTTCTTCTCCCCCCCAACTGAGTTTTTAATTTTGTTGAAACTATTTGCTGAGTTTGATCTGAATTTGCAAATAGTTTGGGTTGCCTCAAAACTGCATTTTGTCAGTAAATATATTAATTCCTGGAAAAGAATGTCACCCAGTTGTACTCACATCCTCTGTGGATCAGCAGATTTGGGGACCTGTAACACACACTCTCCCAGGGGTTGCACAGAGGTAAACAGACCCCTGTCCCTCTATGGAGCCCCATTGGAAGTTGACAGGAATACTTGCATGCTAAAACTTACATGTGTAAGTGTTTGTGAGATTGGGATCTGTCTGCACTGCAGCAGTCAGCGAGCCTCCCAGCACAGGTAGACAGATGCACGCTAGCAGGACTTAAGCTAGCACGCTAAAAGTAGTTGTATGGCTATTGCAGTTTAGGCAGCAGCACGGGCTCTCAAGCCCACCCGAGCCCCTGGCTCTGAGTGTGGGTGGCTAGTGTGAGTCTGTGCCAGAACCACAACATGTACACTGCTGTTTTGAGTGTGCTAGTGTAACCCACACACCTTCTGGGTGTGGTGTTCTGTCCCATCTAGTGGCACTGAGACCACTGAGAGAGAGAGTTAAATGAGTCTGCTCTACAGCCTTAGTTCAGAGCCAGCTGGCTTTTAGCTCATACACTAAGTTCCAGATGTCTCCGGTTCAATACTGCCTGCCGCCAACTGGGATCTGCTGGTGTTACACTAGCTCAAACCACACTAGTGCCCATCTGTCTACTGGGGCTGGGAGGCTCACTCCCAGCTGCAGTGTAGGCAATGAGCTAAGTGGTTATATTATAGGGGGGAAAGTGAAACTGACTATACACAAAGTGCTGTTATATGCACAAAGGAAGCGGACAAATTGGATGGGATTTTCAAAAATGCTCAGCATTACTTTGACTCTGCTCCCACTAGAATTCATGGTAAAACTGATTTTGAGTTCAGTGGAAGCAGAGTCAGGCCAATGTTGAGTCTTTTTTTTTTTTTAATCCAACCTTCGTTGCAATGGAACAGAAAGTTGGTAGACAGCTTTTCAAAAGAGCTCAGCACCCACCATGCTGAATTCTTCTGAAAGTGTCATGTGGCACTTGTATGTAAAACATGTCAGAGGTGTCTGCAGTGTTGTTGGTCCCAGGATATGAGAGACAACGTAAGTGAGGTAATAAATCTTGTTGGTCCAATGAAAGATATTACCTTACCTACCTTATCTGAGGCACATTTCAGACAGAAGGATACTAAGGCTGATGATGTCTCCTTTAAAGCCCAGAGTGTAGCAATATGGATTTGCTAAATATGGTAGAGGTTAGAGACACTGGGAAATTAATGCCCAGGCCAGCTCACAAGAGAGAGGTCTTCAAACAAAAGCCTAACAAGATCCAATGGCTGGAAGATGTAGCTAGACAATTTCAGACTGGAAATAAGGAGCTAAGTTTTCACAGTGAGGGTAATTAACCATTGGAACAACTTACCCAGGATTGTGGTGGATTCTCCATCACTGAAAATTTCTTAATGAAGATTGGTGGGTATTTTTCTAAAAGATGCTTTAGTTCAAGCAAGAATTAATTCAAGGAAGTTCTATGGCCTATGCTATGCAGGAGGTCAGACTAGATCAGTGGTTCTCAACCAGAAGTACGCATACCCCTGGGGATACGCAGAGGTCTTCCAGAGGGTACATCACTCATCTAGATATTTGCCTAGTTTTACAACAGGCTACATAAAAAGTATGAGCAAAGTCCGTAAAAACTAAAATTTCATACAGACAATGACTTGTTTATACTGCTCTATATCCTATACACTGAAATGTAAGTATGATATTTAATATTTGATTTAATGAGAAAGTAAGCTGTTTTTCAGTATTAGTGTACTCTGACACTTTTGTATTTTTATGTCTGATTTTGTAAGCAAGTAGTTTTTAAATGAAGTCAAACTTGGGAGTACGCAAGACAAATCAGACTCCTGGAAAGGTTGAGAGTCACTGGACTAGATGGTCACAATGGTCCCTTCTGGCCTTAGACTCTATGAATCATTGGTGGTGGCTTCTAATGAAGCCGTGAAATCAGGTCTGAAGCTGTAGAGCTGGTCAACACTCAGGTTTGGCACCAATTTAACTAAAATCAATAGAAAAAGCAGTTTAGATGAAGGCTCGTTTACATGAGACTGGTTTCAGAGTAACAGCCGTGTTAGTCGGTATTCACAAAAAGAAAAGGAGTACTTGTGGCACCTTAGAGACTAACCAATTTATTTGAGCATAAGCTTTCGTGAGCTACAGCTCACTTCATCGGATGCATACTGTGGAAAGTGTAGAAGATCTTTTTATACACACAAAGCATGAAAAAATGGGTGTTTACCACTACAAAAGGTTTTCTCTCCCCCCACCCCACTCTCCTGCTGGTAATAGCTTATCTAAAGTGATCACTCTCCTTACAATGTGTATGATAATCAAGGTAGGCCATTTCCTGCACAAATCCAGGGTTTAACAAGAACGTCTGGGGGGGGAGGGGGTAGGAAAAAACAAGGGGAAATAGGTTACCTTGCATAATGACTTAGCCACTCCCAGTCTCTATTCAAGCCTAAGTTAATTGTATCCAATTTGCAAATGAATTCCAATTCAACAGTCTCTCGCTGGAGTCTGGTTTTGAAGTTTTTTTGTTGTAATATCGCAACTTTCAAGCCTAAGTTAATTGTATCCAATTTGCAAATGAATTCCAATTCAACAGTCTCTCGCTGGAGTCTGGTTTTGAAGTTTTTTTGTTGTAATATCGCAACTTTCATGTCTGTAATCGCGTCACGCGATTACAGACATGAAAGTTGCGATATTACAACAAAAAAACTTCAAAACCAGACTCCAGCGAGAGACTGTTGAATTGGAATTCATTTGCAAATTGGATACAATTAACTTAGGCTTGAATAGAGACTGGGAGTGGCTAAGTCATTATGCAAGGTAACCTATTTCCCCTTGTTTTTTCCTACTGATTTAGTTACATTGGTCAATATTCAGTTTTTGCACCAGCCCTTGACATGAATTCCTTAAAGTCAGGACTGTAAAGGAAAATGTAGATAGTCAGCAGAGTTTACTGTTGTAACTTATCTTGGGTTTCTGAACTCCTGTAGAATAGAGGTAAATGGATTTCTTTAAACAACAGAGATGCCATAAATCTCATCAAGCCTGTATCATCAATAGGCTGGAAGTAAACATGAAAATAAGACAAATTTGTGACAATACTTGCAGGCACCAATGTGGGAGGGGGGAAATAAGAAGGTGAGAGAGCCAACAAAGAATCTTATAAGAAAACAAATCTAGCAGGCTTATTTTCCTGCTTACTAAGTCCTTTCTCTGGTTTGCCAGGGCTCATCCTAAATAAATGTGCTATAATATCCATATGGCAGGAGTCAGATTACTAGTTTTCTGAAGGTTCTGTGTTTGTTTGGGTTGTTTTTTGGCAAGATAAAAGTGGTAAGAGCTCTTTCCATGTGGTGTCCAGATCTTCAGAGTTTGTCCTCCGAGATCTATTTCAAGCATTTCCCCTGCCGTCCACTCACAACACACCACACCTCTTCCACTCCCCAAAACCTCAGTGTTGCTACTTTTCAGGAGCTGAGAAGTCTGAGGAACACAAAGCTATTTGCACAATCCAGAGAATCCAAACACTTTGTGTGATGATCCTTTGACTGTGTTCCTCAGCCACTGACACCAGTCAATAGCAATATTGATCCTAACCTTATTGTTACTTAATATGGAACGGCAGAGGGTTCCATTTATGCTCCCGACTGTGATTCTGGCTATGATGGACTAAGTCAGAAATAATTATGCCCATGGATGTTTCCACGCATCACTGGGGCACCTTTTGAAATGGTGCCACTTGGAGATCTCTGTTACTAATGAAGTGGAGTCTATCTAGATTGCATGCTTCTAAGGGAAGTGGCATCAATTGCTGATTCCTGGGGTGGGAGAGGAGTTTGCTCCATTTCAGGGAAATGATTCAGTATTTCAGAACTTCTGTAGGTCGCTGGCTTTAGCCAGGAGGAGCTTTAATACCACCAAATGCCACCTCGCTGTTACACAATGCTTTTCAGCAGTGGACCTCTAACTGCTTTGCTAAAGAGGGAAACTGAGACACAGAGAGGAGAACTGACTTGCCCCAAGTTACCCCCAAACCAGTGGCAGAGCCAGGAACAGAACCCAAGTCTCCTAATGCCTAGTCTAGTGATATAGCCATTAATTTACACAGCTTCCCTTTGGGAAAGTGCAGTCAGGTGAAGTGTAACTGTGGTGCTGTATTTACTGAGCAGGGAAAACCAAACTACAGCGGAGAAGCAGGTGACCGTGTTCAGAGGCTCTTGGCTTGTCTGTTTAGCCTGGAGTAGGGGAGAGTGGAGTGGCCTGCATTCCAAGTTCGCACAGGTGGCTGAGATGCCTTGGGGATTCCGGCAGCATAAATGAATGCAAAATCACTAAGAGCTACGCATTTTGATAATGACTGGGACTAGTGAAAGAGTCAAACATAATTGACTGTGCCCCCTAGCACTAAGCAGTATTTACAGGTTTAGGGTAAACCTAGTTCTTGATATTTAATTACTTTTGTAATAATCATTTAGCTTTTTACAATCTTTAAAATCCCTGTATTTATATGGTTTATTTTGTATCACCCACTGCTGAAATGCAGCCCTCTGGGATAGAAGGCTGGAGCCATAGGACTTTCCATTGTTTTGGTTTTTAACTTGGGCTTGTGCCCTTTTATGTTTGTTTATTATTTGTTGATCAGGTTTTTAAATTTTGCTTTTTTTTAACCTTAGAAATATCAGGAACATCAAGTCTGGTTCTCTCTGGAGGACTTGTTTATTGTCAGAACATTCTGCATGTTAGACCAAGCCCTTTAATTGAAGGACTGGAGAACTGCTAAATGTTTTCACAAGCCCATCCTTTATCCAAAATGCTGATTTGTCATTGAAGTTAAATATGTTATACAAACAAAGTCATTCTGACTACAAACTGTTCTCACATTTCCCTCTCTAGCCTTGTAGTGTCATTTTGCTAGTTCTCCAGCCCTCTGAGACAAAAGCAAGGTTTATTGTTGTCAAAACAAGTAAAATTCTCTTCAAAACCTACCTTTCAAGTCTTCATCAAAACAATAAAAGCATAAGCCCCATTTTTTAATTTGCATGTCACCTTTGAGGGCAGCAAATGGAGAAATGTCTTTATCCATTTAGAACAAGAGGACAGCTTGCTTGGAATGCCAGATGGGAGTGAAGTTACTCCTAACTAATTCTGCAGTTGAACAAACAGAAAAATACGTGTGTGTGTGTGTGTGTACACCATATTTGTTCCTGATCTCATAGGAGGTATTAATTTGGCCCAGCAGATCTAGATACAAAGAAGTCTTTGTTCTGGAAAACAGAGAATAGGATAATAGCCTTCTGATAATATAACCACGGGGCATCTGTCTAGATTCTCTATTACAATGGCATCCTTTGAAATAAATGACAAATGAAAGGGGAAGATGTCTTACACCATAAGAACCATAAAATTGGAGTTGATGTACCTTATTGAGTCTAGCTATAGTGAATTGCAATGGTTATTTACCAAAAAATAAAAATTAAAAAAAATCCCCACGTTTCTTTTGATTCCAGAAAAGGAAATTGTATCCATTGTTTAAAGTCATAATTAGTATTATGTTAGCGATAATGACAACATCCTTAAGAGCCTGAGCATCAGACTTCCCATTTTCTCTTCCTGTGTGAGTGATGCCACAACTGTCATGAAGACTGATTTGAAAGAACTCCTGTTCCAGCCCTCTGTTTCTGGCCATTGTGATGACATTCCTGCTGGCAGAAGAATCGGCACATCTGCCCCTAGGATTTCCTAGAGTCATTCACTTATTCCTATTCATTTGGAATGCTACCCACCCGGCTTTAACTTTTAGCAAACCTTTGTGGTCACTTGCAAATGAATGAACCTGTTAAACAAGGTGTGCCTGGTAATTTTCATAAGCCAATTATCTTGGGTTGATTTCTGCATGTGTAGACTGGCAGTGGCACTGAATATAGCCAACGGGTTTTTGCATTAATAAAATTATCATGTTTCTCGCATTCTCTAAAAGCAACCTGCATTATTTCTTCCAAATCCTGAATCTCGCCCCAGAGGTCAAAGCAGAGAAGGAATACACCTCTGTAAAACCGAATGCTGTAAAGCTGCCCTTTCCCAAGTGCCTGTGAGTCATAAGCTTGTGTCATACGGTCACAGCAATCAATTTGACGTTCTAGAGTAGTTATTTTTGGATGATGACAATGTCAGTTATCAGAATCAAAACAAAGCCATATTCTTCCAATTGACGTCCCTACACGTCAGTGCTTGTATCAATAGAAGCTGCATGTAGGGGGGTGATTACGCATATATCCAAGTACGTGGCCCTAAATCTTACAGCATAAACTGAAGAAGAGCATTGGGAGGGCTTGATATTATACGTTCATTTGTTAAGGGTGTGGTCATAGGCAAATTCTTCCCCCACTTCTAACCATGCAGCTGCCCATTGTTCTGATGCTACAGTTTCACAGCATTACAGATGAAAAGTGGCCAGTCTGCCTATAGCAATGCATTAGCCAGGACCTGCGTGAGAGCCAAAGAGTGGTGTTGGTGGCAAGGGCTAGAAACTTAGCATTGGTTTGGGTTGCTGGTTTTTTTAACTAATTATTTGTATTGCAGTAGTATCTAGGAGCCCCAGTCAGGGTCAAGGACCTTATTGTGCTAGGTGCTGTACAAAAAGCTGATGGCTTTGGTCCCTCATTCACCAGAGAATGCTTCCTACTCACTGGTAGGGAGTGGATTTTTCAAATACTGGATATTTTACAGTACCAGACATTGCAGTGCTGATTCCAGTACCACTGGAAATTCCTATATGGTTAGGGGCCTGCCTATCTCAAGAAACTCCCCCTTTTCCTTGCCATAGGAGGATGCTCTCACTGTAGAAAATCCGAGTTGAATTTGCTTCCCATGCTATTTCAAGCTAGTGCCTGGAGGTCAGCATTTGTGCTATTTAAGGCCCATCTCTTCTGAGGGCGTGGGAGCTAGAGATTTGGTTTATTTGTGTGGGAATTTGACAACAGCCAAGCTATATCTTTTTAGAGACTGTCGCTGCACCAAGAGGCTTGCTGGAATGGAGGTCTTTTACATTCCAGAATACACTGAAAAGGGACCAAAATAGTCTATAGTGCATCAGTCATTGCAGGGATGGATCCTGCTCTGTTTGGACAGCATAGAGTACAAAGGGACCCTGACTCTGACCGGGGTCTTTGGTGTTTAAGGGAGACTAGTAATAAATATTATCCTAATGCAGGAGAATTCATGCCCTGCAGACATTAATATTACTTGATAAGATTTTTTTCCTAGTACGTGCCTGAGTCTCCTATACATTATAAATGGGATTTTCAAAAAGCTCTCAACATTGGCTGAAGTCAGAGAGTTTTACTATTGACTTAACTGGGAGCAAAGTTGAACCTATCCCCGACTTTCCCCAACAAATGCATTTGCACACCTAGCTTGTCTGATTTTTATGATTGTGCTTACAAATCAGGTAACTGCATGTGCAAGCTGCCAGTGGCAACTGGTGTGTACCATCAAGGACAGATGTGCATGCATTTCTTTCTTCATAGAGATTAGAAGCAGGCCCAGATTAGGTGCAGGACTGGGCCCCAGGTGTCCCTATATTACAGACTGTGTGTACTAACCTCGCTGAGTTCCTTGTTTCCACCACACTCTGGTGGAAAGACATGTACTTATGTATTTATACAGACTCCTGAAGATTTCCAATAAAGAGAGCTCTGAATCATTGCTTTCAGGTTCCACAGGAGTAAATTCACCCACTTCAGCGTTATTAATGTCAACAAAGGTGTTGTCTTGGGCCCTATCTAATGTTCTGCAGATTGCCTGCTTCAATGCTCCCCCGACTGGCGCACTCTTGGGCCACGTGCTCTAACTCTCTCAGGGCAGCCCACACATGTTTAACAGCAGATTACAGTAGCAATTTTCATTTTGGGGAAAAGGCCTTAACTTTGTGTCACTGACGTGGTTTTTTTTGTTTTGTTTTGTTTTTTATGCAAGCATTTGGGCCTGACAACTCCTTACTCTAATTTACAGGCTTAAAAAAAGATGATAAAAATGATGCACTTTTTCAACAGCAGTCCTGTTGGGATGGATAAGATTTCTAAGGACTGCGTCACTGGAGTAAAGCTGCCTGGAAAACCTTCCACATCATCAGAATCCGAACCAGATATTGTGTCTATTGAATCAGCTGTGGAAGAGACCCAGCCAAAAGATCAGATGAAAACTGAAAGCCAAGGACAAGATTCTGTTCTCGGAGACTCACATGAACCTTCCACTGAAGCCAATGAGAGCTGTCCTCATTCATCTGAGTGCAGAGATAGTCCCAAAAAGAAAAAGAAGGGAATAAAGGGAAAACTAAAAGATGCCTTTTCCAATTTTTGGGGTGGTCAGAAGATAGAGAATCTAATAGAAAACGATGGAGCATTGACAGGTACAGTATGCCAGTTCTATCTATATATATGGCCACCCCACAATCATTAGTGTATTTTATCCGCACAGTGCCCCTCAGGGGTGGGGAAGTATTATCCCCTTTTTACAGGTGAGGAATGGAGGCATAGGTCAGATTAAGTGACTTCCAGTAGATTTCCTGTGAAGTCTGTGGTTGAGGCAGGAATTGGACCAAGGTCTCCCAAATCCACTAGACTATCCCTTCCTCCTTTTAAGCAATTAGTATTGTGTAGTCTATGTCCAATGTAAATGTCCAACCCTGGTACAGATAACAAACAGGCTTGGCAAAATGTGTGTGCGTCTGACCACAGGATATACGTCTGGAGGCCAAGCAGGTAGGCTGGCCATTCTAGCATCCATACAGCCTCGAGGCTAGCTGGAAACCACCTGTTGTCAGCTGTTACTGGAAGCCACACCATCCCCAAAGCCAGGCTTCTGTAATGGATGTTGTAGCACTGGACAATGATGATTGACCTTTACTGGGAGGGGTATTCTAACATAGCGGCTTCTCTGGTCCAGAGTATAGTGCCTGAAGGAGGATTGGACACTTTGATGCTTATCTACTAGCACCAAGTATTTATATTCTCAGGGTTTGTCTATATGAACACTTAGTTTGTGGTGAGCTGGGGTGTAAATCTACCCCACACTAGCCTGCCATGTATGAAGTGTCTGTCTATGTGGACCTTGCTAGTGTGCACTGTAAATTCCTTAATGCACATGCATTTTGACTTACCCCGCTTTGAAACGAGTGTCAATTCAAGCACATCCTGGAATTTTTAGTGTGCAGCAGCAGGGTCCACATGGACACTTAGTGCGCAGCAGCAGGAGAGATTTATACCTCAGCTTGCTGCACGCTCCGTGTTCTTGCAGACAAGCCTCAGGCATGGCATGGGATGAAAAATCAGTTTTCCCTGCGGTTTTTTGTTCTAGTGTCCAGCTCTTGGTACAACAGCGAGTACTAACAGCTGGACACTAGATTCTGTGTACTTGCCAACTGTTTCTATCATTCTGATCCACAATCCTAGTGGAAATCTAAGTTCAGGAGCAACAACAGTTTGAATTTTTCTCTAATATTGGGACTTCATGTGCCAGGTTTTTTAGTTACTGTTGTATTCTGTTTGCTTATGCTCGTTCTTCAAATGTCTTAGTATGCCCGTGATCCATGTGTCGAATTCCCAGTGACATCACTGGGTGTGACATGACTGGAATGAGCAGATTGCCTTCACTGTTGGTCAGGGGTACTATTAATGGCCTTTGAATGATTTGTAGTCTTTCTGGTGACTAAGGTTTTGACATTTGTTCCCTCCAAAGTGATCTTTGAGGAGCAAGCGGACACGGGTGAGACCTGAGGATGTATTGTCTCATTTCCACTCCTCCCCATCCCTTACACACACACACTTTACAATAAAGAGCACAACTGGCTGAGCTTTTGGTGTGTCTGCATACGCTTTCCCGTAATCGTCAGTGTTCCTGCTTTTAAGATGCAGGTACTGCTCAGTTTAGTAGCCTGGATCTTTTCTACTGCTAGATGGATGGCAGAGGGTTAAAAAAAAAACTTCAAAACTCAACTGGGAGATCTATATCTCTCTATCTATAAGCCCTTAGTAGAACCTCTAGTATTTTAGCATAAAACAGTTGGCAGCACATCCAACCCCTGGATTTGTAATACGTTGGCACAGCCTGAGTCACAGTCATGTCTAGCGAGAGAGATGGCAGGAATATTCAGAGATCTCTAAAAGTCACCTGAATGACGCTTTGCAGTGAAGTCTAAGAATCTGCATTAAAAGGGCTGTATAACTGAATGCACTGTAGTATTGTGGGGCCATTTTTGTAAAGAAGATGGGAGCCTCTGTCATAAAGCATTTGGGTACAAAAATTGCTCTTCTTTTGACAGCTGAACAAATCAGAGAGCACCTTGAAAGTGACCATTTCTTCGATGCCACTAAACAGCTGATTGCTCTGGAGTGGGCCCTCTACAGCAACTTAAATGGCAAGAGTGAAGAGGAATTGTCAAGGGAGCAAAGCGAAGTGGAATCACTTTATGAACTACTGAGGTGTAAAGTCTTCAGCATCATAAAGAATTCGATAATCCTAGCACCAGCTAATCCAAAGTTACTACGGCATGCCGTGTACACAATAGAAGAACAGGAGGTGGAGGATGAGAAATACAAGTCAGAGAAGCTACCTGACAAGATTGTGAGTTACAGACCCAGAAAATGGAGGGAGGTTTGGATGGACACAGTGAAGCAGTCTGTAGCTGATCGTATGAAAGACATCCAGCGCACTAGCTGTGCTGAGAACCTGTCTACAACTGCTCATTGCCTCCTGCACATGGGAAGGACAATGAAAGAGGATATGACGACAGTGGTGGAATGCATTAAACAACATTACCATGCACAGTTTAACGTGTGCAGCACATATGCAGAATGTTACCACAGCTATTTCTCGTCTCAGCTGCAGCAGATTGCTGACTTTGAACTGGGAGATAAGGACACATATCTCCTCCTCACTTGGGTGCAGAACCTTTATCCAAAGTAAGTGGTGATTATATCTGTATGTTTCTCACTAGAGTTGACTGATCTGCATTCATGTATTCCCAGACCATACATGGATGGGGCCTATCATCACTTAGTCCATTATCTTTGGTGGTTTTGCCAATACCAGATTTTGGATAGTAGATTCCAGAACCAGTCAGTAAAGGTGATTTCTCTCTCTAGACGTTTAGAGATGGTGTCTGAGCAAAGTGCATCCTAATAAGAGAACACTTAGGCTTGGTTTAAACTTAAAAGTTATGTCAACACAGCTGAATCCGACAGGGGTGTGAAAAAACCACACTCCTCACCAACATAGCTATGCTGACAAAACCCCTATGTAGATTGAGCTATGTTGACAGAAGATGGCTTCTGTCGAGGCAGCGAACATTGTGCAGGGAGGTGGTATTCCTATACCAACCGAAAAAGTCCTTTAATCCGTGTAGGCTGGGTGTACATGAGAGGGCTTTGCTGACACAGGCTGCATGGTGTAGACATAGCCATAGAATAGGGGATATTTATGGCAAAATCCTTCCCTTGCTGTAAGCAGGCACACTGGGAAGTGGGTATATCTTAGGAATCCATCTGAAGGTGTATAAGCCATCCTGCCAGCGCAGGATGGGCAACGGCAGCTGGGAGACACTCTACAGCATAATTTACTGCTGGTCCCAGAAAGGAGCAGGGTTCACCCACCTCTAGAGCAGGCTCCATGTTGCAGCATGTGTACAAGACACCTAGGGGTTACATCACCCCCCATGCTAGCAGACCATACCGCTCTGCAGGCTGGTGAGAACTGGCAGGTGGGCCCTCTCCTAGTGCCTTGTGGCAAGTCCTGCCATATGGATGTGTGCACCCTCACGTGCCCCCATCAGTCACACCCGCATGGCCCAGGGCAGGAGTTTGCCTGCAGTTATTAGCAATGTACAGCATCAAGTACAATTTTTACAGTATCCAATTCAGAGAGTAATTTTGAAACTCAAACACCTCTTGGGTGTCTTGACAGCCGTGCCAGGTTATACACTGTAACTTAACAGCCTGCAGGTCGCAGAAGATGCCTCTCTGTCTATGCTCTGTAGTGGATCATTTGCCACCATGTACAGTTACACTTTAACACCCTGCTCCTGTGCACTGAGTCATGCCAATTACACTCCATTGCTCTTCAGCCGATTCAGCGGGCGTCCAAGTAGTCAGGGAGTCCCCTCACCTGTCCCTGTGGCTTAAATACATAGGATGGTATTTCCCAGGTCTTGTATTGTGTGGTCCGTGGGCCTGACGCTCCACTGATGTAAATTAGCATAGCTCTATTGGCTCCAAAGATGCCCACATATTTATGTGTAAGTTGGCTTCGCTCCACTGATGTCAAGTACATGGCTGATTTTTGGACTCAATGGTGCTATGCTGATTTACCCCAGCTGAGGACCTGGCCTGAAATCAACACCTGCCGTTTATTCTAATCCCGTGGGGAGGATTTTTCACTTCCCCTCAGAGTGCCACAACAGCAAGCTTTCAGCCCAGTGGGGCTGGAAGGGGGTCAAGTCCATTGCTGCCACTCTTTAATCAAATAGCTCACTGCATCCAAAGGCCTGGGAAGGCTCCCTGTCCTGATCACCCCTCCAGGTATGCGACTGAACTCTTCCAGATTCTCCTTCTCCAGCCCAGTCACCTCCTCCTGGGGCAGTGAAGGACCTCTTTTCCTTGTGGTCCCTCATTCAACTGCAGGCCTGTGCTCCTGAGAAACACGACGTGAAGTCATCTGGGAGGGTGGAGCATGTTGCTTAGGCATTACCTACAATCCCTGTGTACTGCAGAGGGTATGTCTACACCGCAGCTGGGAGGTGTAATGCCCAGCTCGGGTAGACATACATGGGCTAGCTCTGCTCGAACGAGCACCTAAAAGTAGCAGTGTGGCCGCAGCAGTGTGGGCAGTGGCTCAGATTAGCCACCTGAGTACAAGCCCACCCGGCCCCGGGGGTACAGCTCAGGCAGCTAGCCCATGCCACCGTTTGTGCCACCCTGGCCCCCGTGCTATTTTTAGCATACTAGCTTGAACAGCTTGTGCATGTGTGTCTAGCCACACTGGCAATCGCATCACCCAGCTAGTTTGTAGACACTCCCTGAGTTAGGAGGGCAAGGACTGGAACCCAAGTCCAGCAGAGCATTAGCCAAAGGACTGTTATCAGGCCAAACCACCCCATGCTTTGTAAAACTGAACTCCTCTATAGCACTAGACAAACCAGTTGCTCTGCTGTTAGATATGTTTTGTGAAGAAGTCTTGTTTCTTATCACAAACTGTAAATACAAAAGCTGTGTTACTTTATTTTAAAACCCGAAAGTCTTTTCTTCCTAAGTGCTGCTTTGCTGTAAGATGATTGAATTGAGGTTGATTTTAGAATTTTTCCAAAAGCGCTGCTGCACTCGGGCTCGAAACGTTGATAGGCTAGCCACGTTTTAACTACTTTCATAAGATGCAACGTGTGATTAAATTGGTATTGCTAAATATGGATGAGAGACTTTGCAGACACCTTCCCTAAGACTGCAGAGACGGTCAGTGTTTCACGTCCAGCCTAACCTACTTCCCATGTTAAACACGCCAACCGTGCAGTGGGGGAGGGTACACTGTGCAAGGCGCTCACCTGCCACTGGTAAATGAGGATATGTGATGTCCCTGGGCATTTCATAGAACACCACAGGATATGTACACCAGGGATGAATTTACCCCAGTGGGTTGAAATTCTAAAAGCAAGTCTGTTTTACATACACAAAACCCTCACCGTGTCCTATCACTCTGAGTGACTTTATTTGAATATATGGAGATGTAAACCAGATGATTGTAGATTTCCTCTGTGAAAGATTTTCCTCAAACCATGCCTCTCACCTAACAGCCTGAGTGAAACGTAGTGGTCACCTTTAGCAGAGGGCAGGCTTCTGGGCCCAGAGCCTGAGCTGATTCTAAGGAGTGCTCCGTGCAGCTGAGGAGAAGGGAAGATGTAGACAGTTGGCCTTAAAGTCATCATTGTGCCTCCCCTCCCACCCAAGATTCTGGACACTGGTTGCTCCCCTCACAAAACAGGTTTAAGTTAGTTGCCTATGGCCCCAAGGGGCCATTTCACCTCTCAGGGAAAAAGCAGAGTGGAGAGAATCCTTGGCCAAGCCTCCTGCAGCAGCAACAGGAGATGCAGCAGCAGGGGAACCACACCAGTGATTCATGTTGCCTCGGTTTCCCCTTGCACTGGGTGAACCCTCCTGCAGCTGGCTACACAAGTTTTAGGGCAACTTTGCAACAGGGAAGCAGCACAGCTCTGATCCCTAGACGTTTAAAGGTGCAGCACACGGGAGGAAAAAAAACAAACCATGCAAGCCTCCCTCAGCATATTGCATTCAGAAAAGTTCTGGCATAAGCCAAAATACGTGGCGTTGTTTTGAAAACCGATTGGGTGGTTTCAGGAGTAATTTGGGGCGGGGAGAATCAGACAATGTTGTTTCAGTGCTCCAAACCACTGGATTAGGGTAGTTATCTAGAACACTGGCTGTTTTCTTATACAAATGCCCTATGAAGGATAAACCGTAGAACTGAGTGAACGTTTTTGACTGAACTTTTTTCAACAAAAAATGCAGATTCTGCACCTTGGCCATCTTCCCCACTCAGCTGTGCCTGACACAGCACTACTGCTGCTAAAGATCTGGCAACAAGTTTCTGAAGTTGTAGAAAAGCAGCCCATGGATTGTTGCGAGTAGTACAATGTGGTATTTGTGAAGTGATGGTTCATCTATAAATGTGGACATTGGGTAAATCACTAACATTACTCACTGCAGTTCAAAAGGGTAAGGCCAAATTTGCAAAACCTGCCCTCAGTGTAAGTCTCCTTTGAGGCTGATGGAGTCATTCCACATTGACACCAGGGTAGCAGCCTATTTCTGCCTCCATGTCAAGCCATCAGTCCTCCCTTCAGTAGGCATTTCACAGAAAGAATAATAGCAGGATATGAGACACCAAAAGCAGCCTTTTAGAGATTGAAATTTTAAAAACAACTGCTTGTCCAACATTACTTAATCACTAAAACCCAGTGTCCCATCAGATAATTCAGCTATTGAAGGAGGAAGGGTTGCTTTTATTTTCACTGCTTTGAATTCTCCCTTTCCCACCAGACCTCAACTGCTGGCACAAAACTCAACTCCTGGTTCCATTTAGGCTAGAACACTTCTGCACTGTTTGAATTCCCACAGCAAGCTGTGCCAGTGTCCGTTATTGTTTAGTGGCACGAACGAACTATAACTGGAGACTTGGGCTACAAAGCCTGGGCGCTGCCTCCTTTCCTCCAAGGCTTGCCTGCGTTTAACGGCAACACATTTTTACATCTGGTTTTCACTGATTTCTTTAGCAATGTTAGATTTATGTAAACCAATTGTCTTTAATTACACTGACTCTACAAAATGTGGTTGTTTGTTTGTTTGGCTTTTTCATTCCAGTGACATAAGAAAAAATTCCATTTTAGTGAAAGAGTTGGATGAAGCCAAACTGGGGAGCCTTTTGCCACCCAAAATGATCAAACAGCTTGAAGCTACATACCTGTATAATGAAGCGGTGAGAGTCTGTTCATTCCTTTCTTACCTTTATTTCTGTGACACACCTTAGTGAAGCTTTATTTTGTCCAGGGCACAGTTACTGTGCATTGCTCTGCTCTCTGTATCATTTTACATACCTTTCAAGATCAGACATGTTAGCTCAACCTCGCTAAGCGGGTGGGAAATGAATCATGTTCTCTCTTGCACAAAGACCTACATAACAAAATGCTGTTGTCTTCATGCTCAGCACAGCCTACGAGCCTTGGGGGCTGCATGGCTATTTACACAGTAAAACAATTATCCTAGCTCTGGAAGCCTTACCATAAGAGGGAATAAACAGTCAAAGATTTTTTTGGACCCAATTTTAAGTAAAGCATGGAGAGAGGGCTCAGTTCTCCTCTCCTAGCCAGGTATGTCCAGTGTAGCTCTAGTGGCATTACTCCTGACTTAGTGCTGTTGTCAGAGGAGACTCGTACCCACAGCATTTGTGAAAGCAGGTTGGGTGCATGCAAAGGTGTGCAACTGTGCAGACCTGCTTTTTGAAAACCTAGCCCTTAACTGTACTGAAGAATCTTTGCAGAAATGGCATAGAGGCTGTTATTCTTGGGTTGCCCCCCCGCCCTCCCAAAAGACCTCAAGTGGTGACCATTCTAGTAATCACAGTGCTTAGAACCTTTTGATCAGTCAAAAACATCAGGCTAGAATTCCTGGAGACTTGTAAGTAGAGAGGAAGTTCAGTCTGGAGTTCCAGTCTATAATCCCTTCCAGATGTGAGCTGGGACAGGCAAGTTGTTGAGCAAACAGAATGCAGCAGTAGCCTCTCGGTGTTAATTACTGTATGCACTGTGCGGCTCTGCAGTTATCCATGTCAGGAGCAGGAAGGGTCAGCGCTGAGAAGCAGCCACTATATGCAGCATGCTTCTCCTCCCAAACTGGCAGCTAGTCAGGTGCAGATGTGCCCAGAAGACTGTGCTGCTTTTTGTAGCATTAACTTCTGCACTCTGGGTGGTAGAGAAGCCATGAGGGAGACTGAGCAGGACTCACAGCACTGGAGCTTCCATTTCCCATTCCCCCGGGAATTGGGGGCAATATCCTGTACACCCTCCAAGCCTCTCCCTGACGAAACATTAATTGGAAACACTGCAATGAGCCTCACGTTCCAGAGTTCTTGGATGCCCTCCCCTGAGCTAAGCACAGGAGGGTACAATATAGTCTTGAATAAAGAGGGCAGGATTGGGCCTTACGGGTATAGGGTTTTTACATGGTACCGTCTGAGAGACTCGTGTAACTGGCAGAGAGTAGAGTTTCAAGTTCCTAGCAGGATTTGATGTAAAATTCCGTTAGGCCAGACAAATTACGTGACTGACCAGTAAAATGTAGCCCACGAACTGTGAGCACTAAAAACCATGTACATGGGCTGTGGTAAATGTTGTTTCTTTTCCTTCATTCTGTCAAGGCTTCTGTCAAGAACTGGCTGGCCAAGAGTTTAGAAATGGAAGTAAAGAGGTGGACAGAAGAGAAAGAACCGGAAAAACTGGATGGACGTTTTCATAGTGAATTAGCCATAGATGTCATCCAGGTAACAAAAATGCACTGAAGTGCATTGTTTTACTTGATCCAGGATATAGTTAAAATTAAATAACTGTCATGAAGGTATTAGGATTTGAAACTAAGTACAATCCAGTCAAGAAGCTCTAGATATCCAAATAAAGGGAAGACCATGTAATCCTATGGAAAAATCTCTCTAGGTATTTATGACATCACTATAGTATCTCTGCACATCCTAACTATCAATAGATTTTTATCCTCAATACCCCTGTGAGGTAGGGAAGTGCTGTTATCCCCATTTGACAGATGGGGACTGGAGGTACAGGGAGACTAAGTGAGTTGCCCAAGATCACACAGGGAGGCTATACCAGAGCAGGGAATTGAACCCAGCTCTCCCACAGCCCAGACCAATGTCCTATCCACTAGGCTTGCCTCAGTAAGAGGCTGTGGGTTGATTGCATGGGTGGTTATCCATTAGGGACTAGTGGGTCCCTCTGCTCTGCAGTCCTGGGAAACTCCTCTTCCCCACACCTCAAACATGTTGAGGTGGAAAATCCTGCCGTTGTTTGACATGACAAAAGGGAATGCATGTGTGTAACCAAAACTGAACCAGTAGGACCTCTTGTACACAAATGAGCAAAATAGAAGTTATTTGTTGAGGAACTTGGCTGAGTTTCAGGTTGTGTTAGACAAATCAACTCTTGTCCTTCATCTTTTCTTGGGTAGGACTCCCCCCCCCCCCCCCCCCCCCGGAGATGATTAGAAGATATTTTTCAAAAAGTGTGTGTGTGTGTGTATTATTTTTATATATATATATATATATATATAAAAATATCATTTGACACTCTGTTCCCACTTTTTCTTCCTCTGAATTGCTATTTAGTGTCTCCTTCCTCTTCATCTTTGTTTTTGATTGAAATCAGAGGGTGCAAATATTGCATTATTGTCCAAAATAAGTACAGTTCCATTGCTTATTCCTAGGACTGGCAGTGTGGTCCAGCAGCTAGGACCCTGTGCTGGGACTCAGGAGAGACCAGCATTCTGTTCCAAGCTCTGTTGTGTGACTTTGGACAAGTCACGGCACCTCTCCCACTTCTCCACCATCTTTAGTTATAGGCAGCTAAAGCAGGCAGCTGCCACTGGCTCTTGCTTTGTGTTTGTGCAGTGCCTATCGCATTGAGCACTAATCTCTTCTAACACCAATGACTAATAAGAAATCCGCATCAGCCACCTTAGCAACTCTCCTGTGGGTTCTTTTTGGTGGGAGAGGGTTGTTGTAGAAGTTTGAAGTTGACCATTGTTCAATTTTATGTCTTAGACTATTCATGGAGGACAAAAGCGAGCTGCAGAAATTACACCTGAACTGGGCAACCAACTGTCCATCGTACTGTTGGTGGAGCTGTCAACATTTTTGAAAAGGTACAATAACAAGCTGTTGCAGGAAACAGCTTTCTAAGCGCAAGAGTGACATCCAGTTGCAAAGTTACTGATCATGATTTCTTCTTTCAATCTCTCCCTTTAGCTACAAGAAAGCCTTAGAAGAATTTAAAGAAAAAAACAAGCAGCATGGCTATTTCAAGGCTATGATAATTGCAAATATTAACAACTGCATGAATTTTAGGTAAGAGTCACAATGAAAATGCTTAACTTGTTGCTTTGTAATCAATCCGGGTGACTGTAGCTTTTGGAGGTAAAGAGCATTACAGAAGCAAACACACTGAAACCTTTAATTGTATTTAATATTTATATACAGATTTAGAGAGAGAGAAGCTACAGTGCAACTTCCAGTAGCTAATATCCAAAATGCTTAATCAAATATTTACATTATATTCTTGTCACCCTAATTATTTAGCTAGTGTAAATTAGCATTGCTCCAGGGAACTCATTCATGTGTCATTTTGGAGCAGCTGAGAACCCCACCCAAAGATTTTTGGCTCATAAAATAGTCCTATTATTCCAGATTTCAAATATTCCTATTGAGTGCAAATTCTGACAACATAGGGGTCATGGAATCAGAATACCAGGGTTTCATTCTTTGTTCTTACACTGATTGATCATGGACAAGTCATGAGTCTCCAAGTACCCATCTGTAGAACAGATATGCACTTGGGTTAAAAGAAAAGTGCCATTTGATTATTTAGGAACAAGCAGTTTCATGCTATTAGGACAGTTTCCACAACTGCATTTTCCTTTATCCAAGCTGTGCATCATTAAATATTTTGCTACAAAACTAAGGTACCCTCTGGCTCTCCTAACAGAATGGAGATATTATCTATTATTTTCATGAAATAACTGAAAAACAATAGACTGAATCCTGCGTGAGAGGTCAGAGCCTGAGTCAAACTGTTCAAAAGGCATAAGGACATAGGTGCCGAGTTTCTATTCTGCTGGGGGATGCTGCCCCTGGCTCTGCCCAGGCCCTGCCCCCACTCCACTCCTTCCACCAATGCCCCACCCCTGCCCTGCCTCTTCCCGCCCAGTTCTGCCCCCTCCCCAAGCGCACTGCACCCTGGCTCCTCTCCCCTCCCCGCCAGTATCTCCCAATGCCACAAAACAGCTGATCTGTGGCAGGTGGGAGGTGCTGATCTGTGGAGCTGCAGGTGGATGGGAGGCGCTGGGGGAGGGAGAGGTGTCAATGGGGGGGCTGCCAGTGCATGCTAAGCCCTCACCATTTTTTCCCCCATGGGTGCTCCAGCCCCAGAGCATCCATGGAATCGGCACCTATGCACAAGGCTGAGGAACTGAATCCTATGGCCCAGCCTGTAGTAGCCAGTGTCCACCAGGGCCACAGGAAGGAGCATCAGATATTGCCTGTTGCCACTCATTTCATGAGGGTTTGAGTCCATGTATCTGCACTGTGTGCCCCGTGAACCTGCTACAGCTCAGCTCACCCACAACTTCGTTCCTGCACTCCTGTGCCAAGAACTGCCATCAAGCTGGCAAGGAGGTATGGAGTTCCTGCAGTGGCCGAGTCCCATGTAGCAGGGGATGTCATTTCCACTGCAGTTTGGCCTTTACGGGGGGCGATGGCAGGGCTTGTTGAATCTGCCCTTTTGCCATCCACATATGCAGTGATAATTTACATGCACATCCAATAATAGAACAATTGCCAGACAGACAAATTAAAAAGTCATCGTCATGTAATCAGTATCCCTCCCACTAACACTGACCATTACTTCTACTCTAAAACATAGAAGCCACTCAGAATTCTAGTTTACTTTTTGGGTAATGACAAAAACTTGATGTCCTGGTGCTAAGTTGCATTTACGGACCTATTAACATCTGCTTCTCCCACTAGCGTTCCTCTTTTTGTGTAACGAATCTCTTCCTGCATCTTGTTTCAGAGACCACACGGAGAAAACCACGACATCAGCACAAGACAGCACCAGACTGAAAATACTTGCTACGCTTCGTGAAATAGAGAACAGTGGCTATGATGAACTGCTTCAAGATTTGTTTCTGGAGTTAAAGGTAACCTGTGTGAAGTACATGAATAAATACCAAGCATCTAGGGATGTAATTGTCTCCTATGAAATAGTCCTGTAGAGGAAAAGTCTAATATGGTACTGATTTGATTTGGGACAAAAAAGTAGGGTCAACATAATTTTCCCAGAATTCTTTTTTTGGGGGGGATGGAGGGAGGGAGGGGTGCGAAACACACAGCAACCCAGTATTCCAGGTTTGTACTGCACATCAGAGTATCTGAGCACATTACTTCGCTGAGGTCGTCATCATCATGCTGTCTTTATCAAAGCAATGAATACACCACTTCAGGTTGGCTGATTTAACTGAATGGGAAGTTTACAGTCTAAAGAAAAATCTGAGCTTTTCTCAGCTATTAGAGAGGGTCCACAACCAATCACGCCCAAACTTGGGAAGAGATCAGAGCCAGATCTGAACTTCAAGTCTCAGCCCCCACCTTCATTATTTAAAACTCAGTTGGTTCCCAGTGTTTTAGTTCTCAATCCCGAAAACAAATGTAACTTAATGAGCCTGAGTACTGTAGTCCCATTGAACTAACGGGGACTCCTCACATGTGCAACATTACTTACATACTTGTCTGCAGCAGCAGGGCCTTTGCCTGTAAATTCCTGGGGATAGGACACATATCTAAAGATGATCTGTGAAGCATTTAAAATTGGACTTATTCACTTTTTGGCTTCTGGGCTTTTCCTTTCTTTGAAATAAAAGGCTTTTCTCCACTTCTTGTTTCTAATTAAAGAAACATCAGGATTGTCAAATCTCATCTTCCCTGCTTTTCCTCGAGGACCTCTTGGGAGGTCTCAGGGATGTTCATTGTGAACTCAAACCTTAACTGAGAGGACCAAGGGGGGTGGACTCTTAAGGAAGACAACCTCTCTCCAGTGTCATTATTGGGGGGGTTTTTTTGGTAAATATCTATTTAACTTCCAACAAAATACAATTTCTGATTAAAATCTCTTCCTTCAACTTTCATTCCCTTGGAACTCAATGCCATCAGTCCTTGTCAGTCACCATAGAGTAGACAAGATGCAAAATTCTAATTTAAGAAATGGAAACAGAAAGATTGTTTTTAATTTAAGCCCTTCAGGGCCTCTATCCTGTTCATCAGAAGGAAGCAAAGAAGGGCACAAGCCCCATTCACCTCTTCTCTTTAGCAGGCCATCTTTAATTTCTCTGTACAGCACCATGCACACCTGTTGTATAAGATGTTAAATCTCTATGTACATATTTGCATTTAGACTTTGCTTTGCAGAAGCTGAACAGCATGTTCTTTCCTCAGCCTATTTTTAGAAAGTTCACACAAAGTAAATGGCTTTCGTGCAGTGAAACGATGGATGAAATCATTCAGGCCACCAGCAACCACCTTTCAGAATTCAAGACTCTCCTCGACCCCTTTTACCAGGTAAGGTCAAAGGGAGACATTGAAAGAATTCTAGGGAATCCAAGCTTGGCTTGTCAACTAGGGACCATTGTGACGCTCAGCTGTATGGACTCACCTCGGTTTGGCAAGGGGACTGGGTGGGCATGTTGGCAAGTGCCAGCTTAACCCCATTTAAACTGGAGAGTTTTCACAATTGCGAATCCCACCCCCAAGGAGGGATTTCCATTACTGTGCAGATTACCTAAATCATGCCAACTCCTATCCATCAAAGCCAGATTCACGTAGCGCCTTCTTACCCTGGTTTCTTCAGCATGATGGCCAAACACATTAGAGAGGCTTCAGTGTTCAGGATGCTCTTCAGAATAAGGCCTTGTCTACACCAAGGATCTCGGCTGTTCGTCCTCCAGCCCCAGCATGGCTGCACATGTGCAAATTAGTTTATAGTGGCTTTGATAATCCTAAGTATTTGCAGGGGTGATTGCAACAGGAGCCAATCTCAAGAACAGGCCAGGTCTAGATGTTGTGATTTGCAGTGCAAGCTTCTATCCTCAGCCACATCCAAGGCAATTTTAAGTGTCCAAGTCCATATTTCTTGTGGTTATACAGCAAGCCTCAAATAGGACTATGTACAGTCCCCATGTAAGAATTCTGTTTCCTGCTTTTGTCTCACTAATATCTGAACAAATTCAGTAATATATGTAATCAAATAGGGGACCAGGAGGAGTTGAGGCAGATTCCTGTTTCCCTACGATATTTCTACCTCTCATGCTTCATTTTTCAAGCATCACTCATTCCCAATAGGAAGTCCCCATTCTGGGAAAGAGCCAATTCCCAGACATCATTGGCTTTGCTTACGAGGGGCTGGGAGGGTTTGTGCACTGGGTAGAACAGGACTCCAGACCAGCCAGTAATAGGGAGGTGAGCGAGTACTTCGGAACTAATGAGAATCCAGCATGGCTGTCCAGGTGTAACTGAGGGTGGGAATTTGGCACACCATGTTTTAGCATTGGGACCATATTGCCCTCGATCCACATGTACAAACAGGGGCTTAACGCTGTTCAAAGGTGTCACAAACAAAAATTCGAAACAGACCCCACCCTTTTCCAAGTTCACCTATGCTAAGAATTCGAAACAGACCCCACCCTTTCCCTGAGTTCACTTATGCTAGCCCAGGCCATCCTCTCGTCCCGTGGTGAATGTCACCTCCATTCCCTTTCTTTCCTCCCCTAACTCATCCAGTTCCAAGACTGCTCTTGACTGTTCCTTGATGGCTGGCCTTAGAAAGAGGCTGCACATCTGGAAGTCCTCTGGGTGAGTGGGCAGGAGCTGTTACCTTCTCTAAGTGTTCGCCTCCTGCATCAGCTCCACCAGGGACAACTGTAGAACTTGGGACTGGGAGCAACTGAAAAGAAATTCCCCAAGATTGTCCTCTCCGTGACAGCAGTGGGAGCAAGTCTGTTAGAGGTGAGGGAGGATTGTCCCTCTGTTGCTACTCTTTGGAACCATCTGAGTCTCTATTCCCTGCCCATTCCTCCTGTCAAGTCAAAGACGAGTGCTTGGTGCTTCATTGTAACTCCACTTCTTCCCCAGTTGCAGGGCTCAGCCCCTATGTCCCCACCCCTCACCACCATTGGACTTGGATACACAATAGGAGGGGGCTATGGGGCCCTGTATGTAAGTGCCATTGAGATAAGGCGTCAGATGAGACGTCAGACATCTGGCATAATCTGTAGCCCTCGCAGTGGGTTCCATGCATATGATCCTACTGAATTAATTCCCATTTCCCCTCCCCAACAGGGCATTATGGAGAAGATTCATGGTCACTTGGTGAGAGAATACATTGTGAGGCTAATGAAGAAGAAAGTCAGCTTGAAAACCCCAGAACTACAGCAAAACTTGTCAAAACTCATTTCAGCTCATGCCTCCCACTTGCAGAGCTTCTGCAAAGAGAAGGTTAGTGTTGGCTCATCATGTCCACTTTAGAACTTAGTCCTATGAACTTCTGAAAGGAGTTTTCTTCAGCCTCTAGGATTAATTCTTCAAATGCTATTTAGTTTTTGCAAGTGGATGTTAGACGAAAGGGGAGTTTTCCGAGACTAGGGGTGGGTCAAGTTGGAATATATGCCTGGGGACTGAAGGTTACACAGTTTACAGGGAGCAGCAAAAGGGCTGCCAAGTACAATGCTGATTTCCCACTTTCTCCTGATTTCATGCAATTGGTTCCTTTCCTGTTATGCTCAGTTTACACAGATTTAAGTTTCTTTATCTAATAGTTCTCTATTGTAATACCAAGGTGCTTCAGTTCTGTGGCATAAATACATACACTGGGTATGTTTTACATGCAACTTTCCCCTTTATTTCCCTGGACTCTGCTGCTTTTAGTCTAGGCTGGGTCTGGAAATGCCAGTATTTATTTTCAGAACAGTGTATTGGGTAAGGGAATTAGTGATCAACTCACACTTGTTTAATCTCAATCCTATCCCTCCTTTCATGGCTCTGCAGTGAACCCAGGTGGCAGGGGGGATGGTGACTATGAAAAGCAGGTGGTGTGGGAGGGAGGTCCAGACTCTTCATAGGTAGGGTTTCCAGCAACTGGAAAGCAGGTCTGCTTCGGGCTTTTTTTTCCAGGGGAATAAGGGAAGGGGTTTAGCAGATAGTAGAGAAGTCAAAGATCTGGCACACATCCACGGATGCAACATGCATCTGCCACGTAGGTTAGGTCACTGCATATCTCCAAGGGTAACCAGCAGATTAAGTAGCTGAGAAGAAAATCATACTGGGGAGTAGCAGCTAGGGAAGAGTGATCTGAGTACAGCTTAGAGAACAAAAATCTAGCTAAATAAGTTTTTCAAAGTCTGGGCACGGCTAAATCCAGTTTAGAACAGTGTCTCTGAAAACTATAGGGCATCATTTCTAATTACTGCTTAGTTCCTTCCTTGATAGCCAACCCAACTGTGTTAGAAACTGGTTTAGCTGGTTTAGCATATTTAAACAGCGTTTCTTAATTATGTCCCCATCCCATGCAGATGGGGTTTTGTATTACCAATGGACCTGTATTACAGACTGTTTACTCTAGTTACTTTTTTCTAATAGGGGTCTGAGGCCACATGGTTGGATTCTGCACTCCCAAAACTGGCTGAAATAATCATACTTCAGGATTCAAGTGCCATTAAAATAGAAGTTGCTATACTTGCTAATACATACCCAGATATCAGGTAAGAGGTACTGAAGAATATTTGTGAACATTAATAGGAACGTCCACAGTAGTTCCATGAAGATACTTGAGTATTAGATGAAAAGCAGCTAGTTTGTGAGCACCAGCTTTTCTAGATCAGGTTCAAGCACTTCAAGGCCTGCTACAAAGAGAGCAGAGAGTTCATCATCCATGCTGAGTGCCTAGGAACACCGCTGTACGTTGGGTAACAACTCCCCTTTTAGCAAGGTACAGTTCAGAGATCTTGATAGGAGGTATTTTTTTCCCCCTAAATGTTCCTGATCTCTTTTCCAAAAGACAGATCCAAGTTCCATAATTCAGCTGTGCCACCACTGATTTTATAGCTCCAATTAGGTGTCCTCCACTCCACCCTTCAACATGTAATTTTTTGTGACTGTTTGTTTGGCTGGTGACACATCAGCTGAAATAAGCTGTGTTAAGCAAGACACCATCTAGAATCTACACATTCTGAGCCAGGTATCCGGGGGGGTAGCCGTCTTAGTCTGTATCCACAAAAAACAACAAGGAGTCCTCTGCCACTTTAAAGACTAACAGATTTATTTGGGCATATCTGAAGAAGTGAGTTTTTTACCCACAAAAGCTTATGCCCAAATAAATCTGTTAGTCTTTAAGGTGCCACCGGACTCCTTGCTGATTCTGAGCCAGGTTTCTCCTCTTCGTGTCAACTGAGGGTGGGGGATGGTGCAGTGGTCAGGGTGCTAGCCTGGGACTTGGGAGACCAGGATTATATTCCCTGCTCTGCCACAGACTTCCTGTGTAACCTTGGGCAAGTCACTTAGCTTCTCCATGTCTCAGTTATGATCTACAGAATTGAGATTGAATTATTTGTATTACCGTAGTACTTAGAAGTCTCACTCATGGAGCAGAACTGCATTTTGATAGGTGCTGTATAAACACAGAACGAAAAGACAGGCCAGCACTTCCCCTACCACACAGAGGTACTGTGAGGATAAGGACAAAGGACATTAAAGACCTTTAGGTGCTCAGATGATGGGGCCACATAAAAACCTAAGATAGTGCCACTCTATGTATCTAACACTGGATCTTTTCTGTTCCCTAGCAAAAAGCACCTTGCTGCCATCTTGTACATCAAGGGAAACTTGCCGAACAGTGAAGTAAGAAGCATCCTGAGCATCCTGGATATCAGCACAAAGTCCACCACTTCCTGTGAACCACTGTTCTCAGCTATAAGGATTTCCTAGGCTTGATCCCAGCACTCATACTCTATGGGACTATTTGCTAAGCTAGTAAAAGTCACAGCATGGGGCCAGATTCAGCAGGCCTCATGCATGGGCCATGCAGCTAACCAGTGCATCAGCATTTCTCTGCTGAAGTCCTTTTTTGTCATTGTAAGATTGACTCCCCTGTGGGAAGAGATTTGCTCTGTGCTTAGCTACGAAGGGATGGAATCTGATAGAGGGGTTGTGGCCTAGTTCTCTGAACAGCAAACAGAGCTCTCAAATCCGACACTGACTCCCTCTGAGGTCTCAGGCATATCCCACTATGCCTCAGTTTCCCCCTGGGTACAGTAGTACTCCACTTACTTCCCAGGAGCATTGCAAGTATTACCTAGCTAACTAATTATTTAGATAAGATCTATAAAGCATGGCTTGTCCTCTGTGGAGGAAGAGGCTATTTACATTTCATTTTTTTCTTCCAAAAGCTTAGCAAAGTGATTGGGAAAAAAATAATTTCAGAGTATGCTCAGTAGACATCTGCTAGGTTTTCTTTTTAATCAGAGGCTACGAAGCTGCATTTTCTATTAGATCAGTAAGATGTGGTGAAGGGGTCAGGAAGGAACAAAGTCTGTCCTCAGGCTAGCTTGCAGGAACAGTTTGGATAAGGAACGTTTTAAAGGGTCTCATTGAAAGTTGTGACTGCATGTGTTTCAAAAAGTGAAATGTCCTTATCATGGACAAGAGAAAAGTCACAGCACAGAAAGCTGCCAATCCTGGGACTTTAGGAGCTTTCTGCATTTTGTAAAATCCAAATTTTAATTTTTTTAAAAATCTAGGTTTCTGCACCTTCCTTTTGTGAGGCTACAGTCAGCACAGTGTAAACTGATGGGCTGCTTCCCAGCTAAGCAAGCCTTGCAGAAAGCATACCACAGCAGCCAGCCAAAGGTGGGACTTTACCACTCCTATACCCCATTCACCTCCATGAGGTGTGAATTTCTAAGCCTGCTTGGCAAATTAGCATCCAGTCCTGCAAGTGCTTTGCACGCAGAGCTCCTGTCCGAGTTCTGTGTAGGATTGGGATTTTAAGTGCTCACATTTCTGACTTTCTCCTGTTTATATTCAGTAGTTTCCAGTGCTATAGATTAGGGGTTTCTATAGCTAATGATACATTGTAATAGTTCTTGTAGCCTAAGGCCCCAATTCAGCAAAGCACTTACCTTGCTTACATCCACAACATTCAGCAAAGCATGCATTTCAGTTCTCTTGCTTTCAATGGGATTTGAACATGTGCTTTAAGTGTTCAGGGGCCTAACTGCATAAATGCAACACACATTTTGTGTTGTTTTGTATAAAATCTCTCTCTCTCTCTCTCAGTTGCCCTCTATCCTGCTGTTGTTGGTCTAGACTAGAGCTGGAAATACTAATCTTGGGTATGTTTTGAAAGCAAGTTTGTTTTCAAGACCATCTTTTAGCCAGAGAATTACCTAAATATCCAAGTTGTTGAATCCAAGACCTTTACCCTCTGTATCAAACTGTAGAAAGCTCATCTGCGAGGAGGATGAATGACTATGGAAACTGTGAAATGGCAGTTGCAGACAAAGCATACTGGCATCAACGTCCCTATAAAACCACCTTTAAATGTGACCACAATTTGTGTATGCTGCATGTAAGCTTCTGCTTTCTAACCCTGAGGTTGTATTTCCACAGGTGCTTGTAGGTCATTGGTGTATTTTAGAATCCAATTTTATTTTCTCTAATTAGTTATCTTTGTATGTAATATTTATATTTAAACAATTTTAAAATTATGCTGGAAATGTAGCTGACTTACCTCTGGTTGTGTGTATGTACCATAGGCATGGGTAACCCTATGGTATTCCTTCAGAGATGATTCCCCTACTACTTGCACCCTGATGAATGTTAGGTTAGGGTTGCCAACTTTCTAATTGCAGGAAATCCCACCCCTTCTCAGAGGCCCCGCCCCGCACTTACTTAATCCCTGCTTCCTCTGTCACTCGCTCTCCCCCACCATCACTCGCTCGCTCATTTTCACCAGGCTGGGGCAAGGGTGTGGGAGGGGGTAAGAGTTCTGGCTGGAGGTGCAGGCTCTGAGGTGGGGCCAGGGAAGAGGGATTCAGAGTGCAGGAGGAGGATCAGGGCTGGGGTAAGGGTGCAGGAGGGGATGTGGGGTGCAGGTTCTGGGCCACACTGACCTCAGTTGGCCCCAGCATTTCCCAGGGATGGAGGAAGTACACGTGGCTCCTGGTAAGCAGTGGCATGTCTCTCCAGCTCCTAGGCAGATGGGCAGCCAGGGGGCTCTACACCGCCCCCACCCACAGGCACTGCCCCAAGTGCCGGCTCTACAGCTCCCGTTGGCCATGGTGTTCCTGGCCAATGGCAGCTGTGGAGCTGATGGTTGGGGCAGCGCACAGAGCCCCCTTCACCGCCCCTCCACCTAGGAGCCAGAGGCACATGCCGGCCACTTCCTGGGAGCCACGCAGAGCCAGGCACGGAGCCTGCCTGCTCAGGGTACCCAACCAGACTTTTAGCGGCCCTGTCAGCTGTGCTGACTGGAGTTGCCAGCATTCCTTTTCGACCGGGCATTCCGGTCAAAAACCGGATGCCTGGCAACCCTATGTTGGAGTCAAGTGCCTAGTACATTGAGGGTACTACTGGAATACAAATAAAAGAAGCTGGTATTGCAGGGCCACATGCTATGTGTGTGTATTGTTACTGCATACTCTGCCTTATTCATTTCATACTGTAGCCTGGCTTCCTATGGTCTTGGGAGTAGGGACTGTCATCTCCTGTATGTTTGTGTAGCACCTAGCACAGTGGTGCCCAGCCTAGGTGTAACTGAACTATAAGCGTTGAATAATAAAGACAGATCAGTATATTTTCTGAGGATACATTTGTGACAGGTTGGACCCCCTTAAGATGCCACCTGATATGCTGAGATAGCACTGAGCCTGCCTCTTATGCCATCTTGGGCACCCTTTTTACCTGTCTTGCTGAGCTAGGTTATTAAGCCTCCTCCAGCAAACACACAGGAGGGCCACACCCAACTGCAGAACGAAACACACAAACAGTTCTGGGAAGGATCATCTTAAGGGACTTGCCTCAGCACACAGGTGTCCACCTCCCTGGGAATGCAGACCCAAAGATATATTATGAAATCCGCCTCCTCCCTCAGTGTGGAGAAAGGTATGCACAACTTCTCATGTCCCCCCGGTTAGACATCACACAAACTGGGTTTAATAATAAACAAAAACAATTTTAACTGTAAAAGGCAGATTTTTTAAGTGGTTAAAGAGATAGCAAACAGAACAAAGCAGATTACTAAGCAAACGAAACCAAACACGTAAACTAAACTAGTTACCAATAATATTTCTCACCCTAGATATTGTTGCAGGCAGATTACGAAAGTCTTGAAAGGCAGCTGCACTGGTCTCCCTCTTGAGACCTCAGGTATTATTACTCACAAGCTAGGTGTCCTTCCAGCTTGGGTTCAACCCTTCTCCCCTCAGTTCAGTTTTTGCTTCCAGGTCTTTTTCAGTGTCTCTTTTGCAGGGGGGGAGGCAGAGGAGAACCATGATGATGTCACTCCCCTGCCTTATATAGCTCTTGTGTAAGGCGGGATCCCTTTGTCTTCTAGTGGAAAACCACTGGCATTCCAAAAGGGGAGGAGGGGTATCCAGGACCAGGTGACTTGGACCCTGGTCTCTGCATGGCTGTGGCAGCCATTGCTTGTAGGCTGTCTCCACTGTCCACAGGAAGACTAAGCTCTTTCACAGTCCGTTGTCTCTGCTAATGGCCCATGAGCCCTGTCTGGCTTTTCCATTGTTGTACCTGAAGTGGTAGCAGTGGGCGTCACCCAAAGTACAATAGTTGAAATAGAGATACATAATCAATATTCCTAACTTCAGATACAGAAATGATACAGGCATACAAATTGGATAATCAAATTCAGTAAATTATAACCTTTCCAATGATACCTTACAAGACCCATCTTGCATAAAGTACATTTCAGTTATGTCATATCATAAGCACATTTTCATAAAAAATATGGAGTGAAACATCACAACACTTAATTCTTGTTATTCATGCACACCCATGTTTCCAATTTGTATTCTTGTGTGGCTGAAAGTACAGTTCACCACATATTGACAGGTTTCAGAGTAGCAACCATGTTAGTCTGTATTCGCAAAAAGAAAAGGAGTACTAGTGGCACCTTAGAGACTAACCAATTTATTTGAGCATAAGCTTTCGTGGCTACAGCCCACGAAAGCTTATGCTCAGATAAATTGGTTAGTCTCTAAGGTGCCACTAGTACTCCTTTTCTTTTCACCGCATATTGTCATTTGTGCTCCTAGGCCCAACCTCCATGCTGAGGTTGCTAAACTTCCATGGAAGCAGTCTCTGACTCCCTAGTTACTGTCAAAAAGAAGATACACTGAAAGATGAAAAGTTGGCTAGAGGGATCAGCCACCATTTCACTGCCACAATTTACAACTGCCCCTCCCTAGAGATGGCAGTCACATGCGTGACTGATCCTAAAGGACTAAACACCGTGGGTCAATCAGGCTCTCAGTAACAGACACAATTCCAATTGAAACCGATGGGAATTGTACCCATTTTAACAGCAAACATCAGGTCCCAGAGAGCTCGACCAGCCATTACTGAATGTTGTCAACATGGCTGAAAAAGCAACACCATAAAAAATTTCAAATGCTGTGACAGTTTTTGGGGCAGCCAGGACTGTCACCCCCTGCCACCAGTGTGCGGGAGTCTTGCCTGGGCCTGGCTGGGTGTCAGCTCCCTACTACCAGCACCCTTTCAGCTACTCAAACACTCTCCTCTGGGCTATGCCATCCCTGTCTTCACCTTGCAGGTTAACAATAGATGCCCCCCCATCCCCGAGTCCCTTTGAATCATTCCCCTGTGAACTCCAGCCCCTGACACTGGCTACTCACAGAAGTACCAGCTCCTCCACACCCAAAGGTGCAGTTTACCCCAATTCACAGTTTTATCTTAAACCACCACTCCTGTAAACTACACAGCACTTATAATCAATCCAAAGTAGGTTTATTTAAGACAATGTAAAGATTTAACTAGAATTGAGAGTAAGTCGTGGAAACAAATGGTTACAATACAAGACAAAAAATCACAGAATGTGAATCTGGATCTACACTTATCAATAGTTCCCTTTCCTACCTCATAAAGTAGGGTGTTCCCCTCCTCCCCCAAAGTTCAGGCTGTTGCAAAGTTGGCTGGTTTCCCAAGAAGCAGGATATTCATGAAACACCGCCCCTCCACAAGGGGGTTTCTCAGTGAAGAGTGCTTCGCCCACCTCTACGTTATACTGAAAACAGCCTTTTATTTCTATTCACAGACAGGGTGAACCCTTGTCTTACTGTAAAGTTCCCTTTTTAGCTTCAGGTGGTTTTGGTTGTTTGCATTTACCTCTGATGGTCTCCTAGTGAAAGTCCTAGTACTGTGCAAGGCGAAACGTTGAGCCTTGCACTGCATCACCAACCAACCAGGGTGATAACTCCAAACCTGATGGAATGGACCATCACTGAGACACATTATCCCTGGTGACTATTTTTACTCCAAGTGCATAAAGCATACTTTCAATATAAATACATTATTTCTTAAATATTACCTGTACATACGTTCACAATTATTACAAATCTTGACAAGTTATGAGCTTTCTGTAGATACCTTGCATATTACTCTTTATGCATAAATATCCTGTAAGATGTATTTGGTGAAATGAGTTTATCAGGTCTGAGGTGAGAGTTGATTGCAACTCAATGTACCTACTTACATATCAAAATCTGGGTGCAGTACTGACTTTTTAACATTCAAGCACGAATGCTCATAGCATCTATTAGCCATTATATGGAAGTTTATATCCCACTTAGCCAAAGAATGTTTTACTTGATGTAAACAATTTTTTGCAGTGCTTGATGCTGTCCAAGTTTTGGTTTACAGTTCTGTTAGTAACTAAACAAACATGTCAACTGTTATGTTGGCCTTAAAAGTAAATATTCCACTTAAATAAATGCTTAAAGGAAAATAGCAAATCTAAACATCTGAAGGGAAGGAACAAATGATCTCTTGCACACATTTCATATGGCATGAGCAATTGCCTTGTACGAGTCCCCTTATAAAAATCTTCATTTTCACCTTTAGCGAGCCCAGGAACAAAAGAGTCTTTTAATTTTATTGTCTGACCTGATACTTATAATGGCATTATTTATATGTAGCATACTTCATACACATTTTTCAAGGCACACTTATGAGGATACGTGAGTGGCTTGATTAGATATTATCACAAATAAACCAGCGCTCTTATAAGCTAAATAAAATCAACTTCTGTGGTCAGTAACGTGGCTTGTTTAGTTACCATAGGACGTCTATTGATACTGGCATCTACCCACACTTGGACATATAGTTAGTTGATCATTAAGATTAGATAAAGTAGCATTTCTCTTCTGAAAAACTGACTTGGGGAAAAAGTATGTTCCTTGACCCATGGCACTGTATTCCCATGCCACAGATTCTGCTAAGGCAGAGGGAAGAAATGAAAAAACATGCTTAAGGAGGAGTGGGCTGGGGAGAACTCAACCTTTGTGGAAGTAGGGGCAGACACTGGGAGACACCCAAGGGAAAAGAAACTTGGAGCAGATTAAATGCCAGTTTTATTATTTTACATTGTTAACAGTATCATTCACAATGATTTCTTGTTAAAAAGCATAAATCATAGATGAGGAGGGAAGCACTGCCTGTTCTCTGGAGCTCCTAAGTAGTGAGATCTAAACACCAACCTTGATCCAGAGCCTAATACATCCCTCACTAGATCCTGCTGAACATGGGACATGCAGAAACATTTAAAAAAATACAACAGCTCAATTCAACAGGCCTCTATCAAGCAACGCTCACATTAAAATCAATGGGAGTTCTGCTAAAATAAAGATCATTGACTCTGGCCCCAACTGGTTCCTGACTCTTAGAAAGTCTCTCCAAAGCTAAGGAAAGTCAGCAAGGTCTCTGGAGCTGCTGCCAAATCTAAGAAGTTTGTGATGAAATTAAAGATTGTGTGTTTGAGATTTCTGGGCAGCTGAGCAATGAGTTGTTAAAGCATGTTTCTGATGAGAAGGCATAAAAAATAAAAATAGAGAATGCTTTGTCAGATCCAGTCAAGGCACTTATGGGCTCTGGAGCCTAGAAATAAGGGTTAGAAGCCAGAAGCTTTGAATTCTCCCATCACCAGACTAGACTGCTTTGCCAAGTTTTGTTATGACTTGGTAGGATTCTCTCTTGCCAGATTTAAGTCTATATGATTTATTCAGATATAACCCTAAGCTTACTACCAGGCAAATTGGTTGAAATTTAGTAAAGAACAGAATTATCAGATACCTAGATAAACAGGATATGTTGGAGAAGTGTCAACACGACTTTTGTAAAGGGAAATCATGCCTCACCAATCTATTAGAGTTCTTTGAAGGTGTCAACAAGCAGTGGCCAGGAGTGACCCAGTTGATATCATGTACCTGGACTTTCAGGAAGCCTTCACCAAAGGCTCTTAAGCAAAGTAAGCAGTCATGGGATAAAAGGAAAGGTCCTCTCATGGATCAGTAACTGGTTAAAAGATAGGAAACAAAGGGTAGAAATAAATGGTCATTTTTCAGAATGGAGAGAGGTTAAATAGCGGGGGGGGGGGGGGGGGGAGAGTCCCTCCATGATCTGCACTGGGACCAGCGCAATTCAACATGTTTATAAATGACCTGGAAAAAGGGAGAAACAGTGAGGTGACAAAGTTTGCAGACGATGCTAAATTACTCAAGATAGTGAAGTCCAAAGCGGACTATAAAGAGATGTAAAGGGACCTCACAAAACTGGGTGACTGGGCAACAAAATGGTAGATGAAATTTAATGTTGATAAGTGCAAAATAATGCACATTGGAAAACATAATCCCAACAATGCAAACTGATGGGGTCTAAATCAGCTGTTACCACATAGTGGAGTCATAGCGGATAGTTCTCTGAAAAGGAGCATTCATAAAAGCTAATAGAATGTAAGGAACCATTAGGAAAGGGATAGATAATAAGACAGAAAATATCATAATGCTGCTATATAAATCTGTGGTATGCCCACACCTTGAATACTGCATGTATTTCTGTTCACCCCATCTCAAAAAGTATACATTAGAATTGGAAAAGGTATAGAGAAGGGCAAGAAAAATGATTGAGGGTATGGAACGGCTTCCATATGAGGAGAGATTAAAAAGACTGGGACTATTCAGCTTGGAAAAGAGATGACTAAGGGCGGGGCTCTGACATCAGTCTAGAAATCATGGAGGGTGGGGAGAAAGTGACGAAGGAAGTGCTATTCACCCTTTCACACAACACAAGAACCAGAGGTCACCCGATGAAATTAATAGGCAGCAGGATTAAAACAAACAAAAGGAAGTACTTCTTCATACAACACCCAGTCAACCTGTGGAACTTGTTGCCAGGGGACGTTGTGAAGGCCAAAAGTATTACTCAGTTAAAAAAAGAACTAGATAAGTTCATGGAGGGTCGGTCCATCAATGGTTATTAGCTAAGATGATCAGGGATGCAACCCCATGCTCTGGGTTTCCCTAGCTTCTGACTGCCAGAAGCTAGGAGTGGATGACAGGGGATGGATCACTCAATAATTGCTCTGTTCTGTTCATTCCCTCTAAGCATCTAGCACCAGCCATTGTCAGAAGACAGGATCCTGGGCTAGACGGACCATTGTCTGACACACTATGGCCTTTCTTATGTTCTAAAATTAAAAAATGAGTGTGGCACTGGCAAACAAGGTGCCTGCTCATGCCAAGCTCCCCACGTCTCACTTGCATACTGAACACCACATAGCTGGAATCAGTCGGGTTCACCTACATGTTAGTACTGTCAAAACAGGCATAAGCAGCGAGTTATATGGGCCCGGGGTGCCCGGGCTCCAGCAATATTCAGAGCCCGGGGGAGCAGCTCCACCAATGTTCGGGGCTGGGTCTCTCCCCCGGCCCCACCTGCCGCCCCCCTGCACCTCCCCCGAGTGTCCCCCGGCCTCCCCTTGCTGCCCTGGATCCCCAGGAGTGCAGCGTCCCTGTCTCTCTCCAGCACCTCCATGCTGCCTCCCTGCATCAACTACCGCCGCAAGGTCCTAGTGCCCAGCATCCAAAACTGCCAGGACAGACTGACCCTGAGTCTGCCCTTCCCCCGCAGACACTTTCAAGGGAGCAAGCAGGAGGTTCCCGGAGCAGCTCCAAGGCAGAGGGCAGGAACAGCACACGGCAGTGGGGGGAGGGACAGCTGAACTGCCAACAATTGATAGCCTGCTGGGCGGCTGCCGCACAGGGAACTTAGGGGAACTGATGGGGGGCTGTCGGCCCACCCTGGTTCGAAGCCCCCACCAGCTTGCGCCAACGGGCTGCTCTTTCTGCAAGCAGTGGACAGAGCAGGTGGCTGCCAAACAATGTTATAAGGGAGCACTGGGCAACTTTAAATGATCATGTTCTCTAATTCAGAGGTGGTCTGCGGATAGTTCCCTCTAAGGTGCGCGCCTGGCTGACCGCACATGAGAGAATGAAGGACCACCCACCTAATTAGTAGAGCTGCGCAGGCGTGGCTCCTCTAATTAGATGCCCAGCAGGCTATCAATTGTTGGCAGTTCAGCTGTCCCTCCCCCCACTGCCGTGACCATCAATGTCCCTCCCCCCACTGCCGTGACCCCCATTGGTTCCATCGAGACCAATGTTCGGGGCTGGGTCTCTCCCTGGACAAGATGCACATGTAAGGGGAGGTGGTGGCCTTGGGAGGAATAGGGGGTAGGTAGGTAGGAGGGAGCAGTGGTGTGTGAAGAGGGGGTGGGGGGAATTTGGGATGTGCAGGGCTATGGCGGCCAGAGAAAGAGGCTCCAGGACTGCGGCTGCTGGGGAGAGACCCCCTTCCTTCCAAGTTTCAGCTCTGTGGCTGCTGTGGCAGGGGAGAGACCCCTCCTCCTTTCCAGCCAGAGCTCAGGAGCTGCTGCAGTGGGGGAGAGTGGGAGAGAGACTCCCCCCTTCTTCCCAGTCACAGCTTGGGGGCTGCTGCGGCAGGGGAGAGAGGGAGAGACACCCCCGCACTCCTTCCCAGCCCCAGCTTGGGGGCTGCTGCGATGGGGGAGAGAGGGCACATCCATCGCATTAGAAAGGTTATGGCTACTGATATTAAAATACGAGTTGGGTGCTTTTATGTGTAGAACAAAAAAAGTTAACTATTATTTAGGGTTTTTTTTAATATCGCACTTTAATCCAAAGCATTTTAAAATAGTTAGCTAATGGTACAAACAACATTTGGAGGGATCATTAAGTGGGCTGCCAAGACCCTCAGCAATTTTCAAGTGGTCCGCGGTAAAAAAGTTTGAGAGCCACTGCTCTAACTGATCCACAATGTAACAAGAAAGCAACGTAACAAGAAAGTTAACTGGGACAACTTTAAGTGAGGAGTACATTGGCTTACAAGGCAGGTGTTGGGGGAGGGGGAGTGCGGGACTTGGACCTGTTCTGGGCACCACCAAAAATTATACAAACCTGCCGTCCCTGAAAACAGGTACTATAGTTATAAAAATGTGTTTAGATTGTACTGAATGTTTGTAAATTGCTACATGCATTACTCTCACTTATAACATCTGTAAACCATATTGTAAGGTAATATTTGAGCACTTGTATTGTAAGCTTCTGTAACTGTGTAAGTCACCAGACAGGAGAGAAGCATTAACTAGTGTGAAATGTTAGACTCCAACAGAAGGTGTTATGTCCTGCCTGACAATAAAGGCCCATCGACACCAAATGAGCTATTGTGGAACATCAGGGAACAAAAGACTGTCCATTGCTTCTCTTCCCCCCCACCCTCTCTGAAGAGGAGACATGCAACTGAATTCCTCCCAACAGCTGAATCTGCAACTCAAAGCAGAACGGGGGAAGGAATAAAAAGCCCTAACAGGGAGAAAATGTATCTCTGGAAGGTGATAATAATAAGGTGATAAATAACATCAACATGGATTTGTCAAGAAATAATGATGTCAAACCAACCTAATAGCTTTCTTTAACAAGGTAACAACCCTTGTGGATGGAGGGAGTGGTAGATGTGGTATATCTTGATTTTAGTAAGGCTTTTGATACTGTCTCGCATGACCTTCTCATAAACCAACCAGGCAAATACAGCCTAGACGGAGCTACTATAAGGTGGTTCCCCAGGTAGTTGGAAAACCATTCCCAGAGAGCAGTTATCAATGGTTCACAGTCAAGCTGGAAGGGCATATCAAGTGGGGTCCCGAAGGGATCAGTTCTGGGTCTGGTTCTGTTCCACATCTTCATCAATGATTTAGGTAACGGCATAGAGAGTACAATTCTAAAGTTTACAGACAATACCAAGCTGGGAGGGGTTGCAAATGCTTTGGAGGATAGGATTAAAATTCAAAATGATCTGGATAAAGTGGAGAAATGGTCTGAAGTAAATAGGATGAAATTCAATAAGGACAAATGAAACATACTCCACTTAGGAAGGAACAATCAGTTGCACACATACAAAATGGGAAATGACTGCCTAGGAAGGAGAACTGCAGAAAGGGATCTGGGAGTCATAGTGGACCACAAGCTAAACATGAGTCAACAGTGTAACACTATGGCAAAAAAATAAACAAACAAAAACAAAAAAAAAACCACCACAGAAACATCATCCTGTATTAGGAGGAGTGTTGTAAGCAAGATACAAGTAGTAATTCTTCCACTCTACTAAATGCAGATAAGGCCTCAACTGGAGTATTGTATCCAGTTCTGGGTGCCACATTTCAGGAAGGATGTGGACAGATTGAGAAAACGTGATCTATAAGGAAAGATTGAAAAAATTGGGTTTGTTTGTTTAGTCTTGAGAAGAGAAGACTGAGAGGGGACATGTTAACAGTTTTCAGGTATGTAAAGATTGTTACAAGGAGGGTGAAAAATTGTTCTCGTTAACCTCTGAACATAGGACAAGAAGCAATGGGCTTAAACTGAGGTAAGGGAAGTTTAGGTTGGACATTACGAAAAACTTCCTAACTGTCAAGGTGGTTAAGCACTGGAATAAATTGCCTGTCATTGGAAGTTTTTAAAAGGAGGTTAGATAAACAACTGTCAGGGATGGTCTAATACTTAACCCTGCCTTGAGTGCTGGGGACTGGACTAGGAGACCTCTTGAGGTCCCTTCCAGTGCTACACTTCTATGATTCTATGCTGCTTGGATTCTCAAGGGCAAGGTTTTTTAGGTAAAAGCAAGAGATCCCCAAAGTGTGGCCTGTGTTAGCTCTAAAGGACATATAGAGCTTGCTTGTTATAGAAGCTTTTATTACCTTTTGAAGCTCAAGACTGGAACTCATTTGTGTGTATATATGTTTACGTGCTTTTACCTTGTAAAAACTCTTATTTTGTTTCCTTGATAATAAATATTTAGATACAATAGTTTATTATAGGAATGTCGACAGGTGTTGTCTTTGGTGCAAAATCTAAAGTGCAATTGACTTGGGGTGAGTGACAGGTCCTTTGGGACTGGGAGTAACCTGAATATTGCTGTGATCTTTGGTGTAATGGACCATCTGTCACAAAGGTAAGCTTACCTGGGTGGCAAGACAGATCAGAGTACCTAATGGGACTGTCTGTGACTCCATGTTTGGGCTGTTATAGTGCCTGAGGAGTTAGATTTCACCAACCGATTATCAAGTGTAAGTATAGAACTCACAGCCAGTTTGGGGGTTTGCGACCTGTTTTCCAACAGTCTGTGCTGAGGCTGGCACCCACGCTCTTGAGCCACGGTAGCACAGCTTGACAATGAGCATGCATGGACACAAGCTGCTGGTATCCTGACATTTAGGCCTTTCTGCATTCAAAGGTACACCACTTTAACATGAAATCAAGTTAGAGATCAATCTAGTTAAAATGATGCAACGCTATAGGTGGACATTCATAATTCAATCTAAATCTGGTTTATGTCAGTTCAATTCAGTTCTACATCAAGTTCAACTAAACCAAGCTAAACCAGACAATCAAATTAAGAGTGTCCACACTGGGTTTGGCATCATTTTACCTGGATCGGTTTAAAATTTCACCTTTAGTTAAACCGTGCAGGCTGCAATATAGACAAAGCCTAACTGTTACAATCCACTAGCAGCCTAGCAACTCTCACACAGCAGCCTAGCAACTCTCACACAATAAAGTAAATTAATTCAAATCAACCAATCAACCAAAGCAGCGGATTAGTGCCAACAACTACTGCATGGATATTTTTTGCCCCGATGACTGTGTCCTAGGAAGTCTTCATGTCTCCTAGTTGCACAGACAGGCATAAATTCAGTTAATGTAAACAAGACATTATAGCAGCATTTATGTGTCCCTCACTGTATTACCTAGTGGCACTTTACATAATTTAGATTCACAGCAAACACTTTGCAAACTCAGGGAGCAAATGACCTTATGACCTCACAATGCTAAACAGAGATGAAGAAAATTTCAGGAGCAGACTGGATGCTAGAGATTCCAGATGTGGCAGCTGGCAAAATCCTGATCAAAGTGGTGCCTCGGAACACTTTAGACAGAGGCGTTGGTGTGATGACTACATACGTGTTTCGTAAAGAGGATATGGCCACACCCTCTATTATGGCACTTTTAAAATATTGACTATATCTTGTGTAGTTAGCTGTAAGAGACGTGTCAAAATAGGCGGCAGCTTAATCCATCGCCTTTGTGAATAATTTAGCACTGCAGCTATTTGAACAAAGAACATTGCCCCCACCAAGTGAAGCAGTGATTCCACAAGTCTAAGAAAAGCTCTGAATCTTGCCAGCCCCATTGCTATGGAGATGAGAATGTACCTGTAGAAATGTGTTAGAATACAAATGCTAGTTTGATCACATGTGTCATCTGGGTGGTTGATTTGAAGGCTGGGTAATTACACTGTTTGAACAGATGAGCTCTAGAAATGTAAACATTCTTGATTATGGGTTACAGTCTCCCTGGGCTTTAGAAATTGGGTAACAATAGAAAATCCTTCTTTTTTTGTTCAGCCTAGAGATCTCCTCATTGGTCCTTTGACCCACCCGGTCAGTTCCTCCTCCACGTTCTTATGTATTACAGTAGGCCCTACGCACAGTAGGCTCCTGTACTTTGACTTTTGAAGCTCTCCAGTTCCCTCAGTGCCTCTCCTCTCAGTAGTCACTACTCTGCCCTTTTTCTCTCCTGTGTTGCTCTGCTTCTCTGTCTTCAGACAGACCTTTCTTGCTGATCATCCCTCTCTACAAACCCCTCTTCTCGGTCCTTGGTCCCGACCAGTGTGGTCCCCGCCCCTGCAGCTGCTCTTGCACTCCAGTATCACCCACCCTTTTGTCTCACATGGCAAGCACCCCAACGCTTTCCCTCGTTCTCAGTTATCTGCCACCCTTTCCTAGGGGAGCAGCTGACGTTTTCAGTCAAACCTCTCAGCTCAATAGCTCTAGTTTTCCTTGGCACTCTTTGCCCTTTCTCTACCTTGTTGCAATTCCCTCTGAATCTTTTAATTGCTTCTAGTGCCTACCCATAGCAGCAATTCTGGCCTGGGTCTCCCCCGGGATGTTTTTTGAATCCCCTCTTAGCATTCACGGGTAGTTCTTACCCCATGCGTTCCCTGTGACCTTCCCACTGCACTCTTGAACCATTCCCCCATTCAGCCAATGTACGCAATGCAGCAGAGCATGGAGTAAACTGTGTCCTAATACGCCATCTGCTTTAGGAGAAGGAATGAACCACAAGCTCCGATAATATTTATCTAACTAGGACAGAGCATTCAGACAAGAATAACTCCTGCTGGAGACTGACATGTTATTCAATCTTCAACAAGTAAAAAGAGTGAACTTTGAGCAAAAAAGCTGAGCTCTCCAAGTGCTCATTAATGTTGGAATGCCTGTGAGAGAAAGGAGATTAACCGGAAAAGGGAGGAGATGCTTTAACTCAAACCATATGATAGAAAAAAATATTGATCCTGGAGTCTCCCAGAGTTGCCAGATCCTATCCCACAGGCACCAACCCAACCCATAAACCCCACAGATGAGACTACTGAAGCTTGACAGCTCAGCCAAGAACAAGAATAAAAATGATTTTGTAAAGGCAGCTTCAATGTCCTATTTAATAGGGACCTATTTCTACTAGATTCTGTTCACTCGGTTCCATCATGATCCCACCTACTCACATATCTTCATTATTTTTCTGAACTATGCTTAGCACAATAGGGTCCTCGTCCTTGTCTGAGATTTCTAGGAGTTACTGTAATACATAGGAACATAAGGCATAGGATGGGAAAGGACCTTCTGAGTCATTGAATCCAGTCCCCTGCTATCACAGGCAAACCAGTCACATCCCATTCATAAATGTAGCAAGCTCCATCTTAGAATTAGTTAGATTGTTTGCACCCCTCCCCCGCCATTGGGAGGCTGTTCCACAACCTCGCTGCTGTGATGGTTGAAAAACCTAATTTCCGGTCGAAATTTACTCCTAGCCAGTTTGTACCCATTTGTTCTTGTACCAGCTTAAATAGCTCTTCCCTCTCCCTGATGTTTGACCCCCCAATGTATTTATACAGAGCAAGCAGATCCCCTCTCAGCCTTCGTTTTGCTAGGCTAAACAAGCCAAGCTCTTTTCGTCTCCTCTCTTAAGATAGGCCCTCCATTGCCCTGCTCATCCTAGTAGTCCAGCTCTGCACCTGTTCCAGGTACAATTAATCTTTTCACAGTATTCCAGATGAGGTCTAACCAGTGACTTGTAGAATGGCATTATTACTTTTCTACATCTACTGGAAATACCTCACCTGATACATTCTAGGATCGCATTTACTTTTTTCACAGCTGTATTTAATTGGCAGCTCAGACATCCTGTGATCCATGAATACATATAATGTAAGCACATAACTTGCAATCCTCATCAGCCTCAGTTAAGTCTCCAGTGCTTTTTAAAGCTTCTGATCCACTCTGAGCCTATTCTTCTAATTCCCACTTTTGTAATTCTAAGGTTTACAAAGCCCAAAGGGAGGGAACTGAAATGTGGAAGATGAACAAGAGGAAGTGAAAGTGGAGGCCTAGCCCTAATGCTGCCCCTTTCTGTGCCTATCTCTTGGATCTGAATTCCAGCCCAGCTTTGACATTTCATCCCCAGCAAGCAGGGCTGTTATTTGCTGTGTATTCGGACAGCCAAACTTTACCAAACTGATGGCCACGTGGCAACATGTCAGCAGCATGAAGGCAGCCCCAAACTTGCATGAAACAGACTAGGTTGAAATTGCCCTTAATTGCTGCAGCCCACAGAGATGCCATTAATTAATGGCAGCTTCAACCTATTCTGTTTCATGCAAATGCTCCATCTTGGAGACATGTTCCATCTTGGATCCAGATCACAGACATTATTAGAACAAGTCCATCCTCCAGCACATGTAGGCTATAGTTCCCAGTTAGGAGCCAGGCATGCTGGGAGCAGCTGTCTCCAAAGGCTGCACCTAATTAAAGTGGGAGTGTCACTGTTTTTGACCCAGTTAATCATTTCCAAAGTTTTCAGTATTTTCTCTCTACCCCTTTTCTAGCTCCTTCGCTGTCTGGTTCGAGCTGGGGGCTGCTGGTACTGCTCTAATGGGGCCCAGTTCATCATTGTCCTGTGGTTCCCCTTGCATAAAAGGGTTGTAAAGCAGGCATGACCCTCCCCCCCCACAACCTGAGGAATATCCCCAACATAGGGAACCTCGGCACCACTTCCAAAGGAGCCCTTGGTTCACAGGGCATTCAGGGTTGGGCCAGAAAGTGGAAGGGGGAGATTGTTAGCAGGTAGGGACATGGCCAGAGTGAATCTGCATCCCTGTGGTTCTACAACCCGGCAATAGGAACCATTGTATCAGGGGAGCAAATTAGGGTAACCTTAGTAGCCATTGAGAGAGCTAAACCATCCCCTGGCAGTGTCTACTCTGGGCAGCTCATAAACAGGAGAAGCACTCCCCGCATCCCAGTGACTTTCCTAGGCTTCACTGGGAACAGGTGCAAACTAGAAGTTAGCAAAACACTATATGGCACTAGCAGCAAGCACAAAGACAGCCTTAGCAGTAAGGCAGTATGAAAAACGGAGGAGTTGCCCTAGAGAAACAGGGCTACATAAACAGAGAATGCATCAAAGGAAGTGCAGCCATCAAAGCTCTCACAGTGTTTATAGCTATGCTCAAAAGCCTTTTGTGGGTCTTTGTTTAACTGCCCAACTCAGGATCCCCTACTAATCTGTTAAAATATCACGAGGGCTAAAGTGATATTGTGGAATGTATGAACCAAACATTCCCATTTTGTTTGATTTGATCTCCCTAATAAAAACTCCCAAGGAGCTCAAATTGCTTTTATGCAGGGGAAACACTTCTCCAGATGAGCACGTACAGCATGAAACCCACAGCAAATTGGTTAAAGAGAGGTCAGACCCGTTCTTGCTCTACAAGCTGAAGCTCGTGGTTCCAACTAGAAAGCCAGTCTGGGAAAGTACTGTAATTAAAGATGTCGGCCCCAGTTCTCAGTTCCATCGTGACCCTCTTATGCTGGCTGGGCCTGCTACGGCCTGCAGAAAGGCCGGGGGAGATATTTGTGGGCTACACGATTCAACAATGACGATCCATTTATTTATTAAAGATCAGAATTGGATAGATCTTTCCTGACACTCATCCCCCTGACGAGCTTTTCTGGATATCTGGGGCTGATGAATGGCCTACAGTGCTTCCCCATTGCTAATGGAGGCTAAACCATTTTAAATTCCATTCCTGCCAAAAAGTTATTTATCATTTCTATGACTACCATGTGCACCCAGCTGATAATGGAGTAAATGCCCAGCAGAGCTTGGAGACAATACAAATTCTTATCAATGTGCACTCTCTGTTATCAGTGCACAAATGGGAAAGCATGTATTTATCTGCTGTATGTTAACCAGTGAAGGAGCAAAGCTTCACTAAAGTTAAATCCTCCTTTCTAAATCAGACTGAAGCAAATTGTATGAAGTGTCTGTTTTTCAAAGGGAATTTGCTAGTCTACTAGCATTGTGGAAGAGCCTGGGAAGTAAAAAATACAGCTAGTAGATAGCATACGGCATTCAGCGCAATACTAGCCCCAAACTCTGAGTATGCTAGGCAGCAGTGCACCCCTTGGGTACCTTTTGGAATACTGCTGGAATATAAGCATAGGTGATGGAGACACACAGTCTGTTCACATATGTTACATGCTGAAGGATGAGAGTAATGTGGCTACACCATTATTAATCAGAAACTGACTGTGCCTCTTTTTGTTTTAAAGGCAAGGCTTCCCTTTGGTAAGGCCCCACAGGTCTAGAACTCAGGCCTGAAATGCTACTAGGGAGTGGGCAGCTCCATACTGCCACCTAGCAACAGCTGTAACCTGGTCACACACCACTGCCCACAACCCTCTGTGGACTCAGACCACGGGAAGTTCCGCCTCAAGGGGTCTGACAGGGAGCAACCTCATGGCTGCTGATTGACTCCCCATCCTATATAAACCTAAGGGCATTCCAGGAAGCATCCAGGCAACAGTGTGGATTTACTGTAGCTGTCATGGCCATTCCTTGCTCCTCAATTCCTGGCTTCGACCTCAGCTTGATTTGGGATTTGTCTTCTGACTCAGACCCTGACCCTTGATATGGACCCTGGCCTGGAGCCTGATTACACTCTACTCCATGCCTCAGGGTTGCTCCTGCTCCAACCCTTGGTCCTAACTGCCCGTGTTGGGATCCTGACACCTTTAAGCCCAACCTAACATTGGTTGATTTTTTATGTGTGTTTGATTTTTTGGAATGGCCAATGAAGTGCACAGCTCCCCACAGAGAGAATCAGGACACAGAAATCGGGGTTCTGAAAAGAGACTTTGGCACAAAAACTCCCCCCCCCCCCCACTGCACAGGGCCAAGATGTTATGCCTCATTGTGAAGTACCTCCACTACATGCGAGCCAGCCACTACAGACCTGTTATATTCTATACAGGTTCTCATATGATGCATATAACCTCAATGATATTATTACCTCAACACCAACCAGCAGATTCAGGTTGCACAGTTGCAAAGCACAACAGGACCAAGTTTAGACATTCCCAAACCCAGACAGGCAGACAATCAAGGTCCTCTTTCAGCAACCTGCAGGGAACCTTGAGGGAGGAGCACAGGTTGCAGGAGGGAAGAGTTTCAAGGAGGCACCAAGAAGCCAGTCTGTGTGCAAGTGGCTGGAATGCTAGCTGCAGTTACAGCACCTCTGTAAATAGTTCTCTTAACAAACAGCGTTAAGTTTTAGAAATATGGAGTCTTCATGTTACTACCCAACACATGGTACAAAAAACATGGTAGTAGTAGGCACTCTAGTGAGGCCCACACCAAGGAAGACTGTGATTTAGGACATTCTGCTACTTCTGGGAATGGTGTGGGCCCACCCCTGCCTGCCTGACCTCACATGCACCATCATGTCACACAGGGGAAATCATTTTGAAGAGCACACTGCTCCATCCCCGCGGGCATGATCTTACTTACACACACGATGCATGCGAGTTCAAGCTGGCGGGAATGGAGCAGCACATGCTTCAAAATGGCATCTCCCATCCAATACCAAAAACTATCTCCCGTTCTGTTTAAGTACCACATGGGGAACAAATTGCCCAAAAAGAGAGCTGTCCAGTTCAAAAATCAGACAAGTGGTGTCCCTACTGTGATTAACATGCAAACAAAGCAACACCTAGAAACAGAGCAAACAGGCAGCATGGAGGGACTCCAAACACAAGGCTTGCTGAATTTGAAGACAAAATACTTTGGACAAGCATGGGAGCAGGGGAAGCAATAACTGAGTCTGTATGCAGAGCTGACCATGAGGAATAAAAAGGCTTGGCAGAATTCAATTTTACATTCTTTTAAATAATTGCGACAGAAAATATCAATGTTTATTCTGAAGCATTTTTTCCCAAATTTGTATTGTTTTAAATTTTCAGTTGTGTGAAATTATGGTGGGGAGGGAGGGTCAACATCACACGTAAAAATATACAAAGTAAATATCTTCAAATCGAACTCTAATCAGTTCTCAAACATTCTTCTTACTCTGCCTATCTGTACATTTCTTTTATTATCAATGGAAATATTTTTTCCTCAACATTTATGATAAAAATCTAATCCTTCCAAGCATAGGGATAAAGATGAAAAAATGAGGTAAAGCTTTTTTTACTATCTCTATAGGAAAACAGGGCAAGAAGTGAGAACCATTGCCAGGAATAACGCCCAAAACTCTGGAACAGCCGGTAGAGGTGTTTGAGGAGTACTGAGACACCAGACAAAAATGAGACTGTGGAGAGATATTGGGGTGTTTTTTTAAAAAAACATGATACGAACAAACAGAAGAGAGAACAGATACTTACATTGCAAAGTGGAGAACTCTGTCGTCCACATGTAACTCTGGAAACATAAAAGATTCCCTGATTAGGGGACAGGATAATTTGTGGGACACTTGATTCCAGCTTCCATGAGAGAACCAGATCTAACCCCAGAAAAATGCTTCCAAATAGCAAGGGCAGATGAACTGCCTGGGGAAAGTATCAAAACAGCAATAGCTACGAGTGCAGAATAGGTACACAAGCTCAACCTAAAGGAGCCCGATAAGCAGGACAGAGATGGAGTGACTGAAAATGTGAACATCATGGTCCAGTGTACATACTGCAGAAGGCAACACAAAAGGCAGAAAGAAAAATGCCCAGTTTATGGACAATGGGGTACAGGGTGTGGAAAATAGAAGCATTGTCTGTGCCAGTGCTGAAGCTACCCCAGGAAGATGGGAAAAAGCAGCAGTATGTGCAGTGATTGAGGATGTAGAGACTTCTAGTGAAGAGGAGAATATCTGTAGTGTGACTTGGAGCCTCTTTGGGATCTGCTAATATACACGCACTACAGAAGAAGGCTGCCAGTCATTTAATTGCCATATTTATAGCTATGCTAGCAGAACAATGACTAATTCAATCCCAGATGGATTGCTGAGCCAGCTGCAGAGTAATCCCAGCAACACTGATAAACAACAATATTATACTGCAGAAATGTGACCAAGTGCTGGTGATGTACAAGAAAACCATTCTGAGGCCAGTGGGCAAGTACACAGTGTTGAAAAGAAACCCACAAAACAAGAGATTATCTCTAGGAGTTTATAGTAGCTGACACATAGGAGTATCTCTCACAGCTAGGCAGTGCAAACCATGGATTTGGTTGCAATACAGCACCAGAATATCCCCAGCTTGAGAGAAGAGGGAGAACAGTCACTGTGGGCCCTGTCCAGCTTTCTAATAGAAAATATGGACAGAGAGCCTCAGCTAGCAGGAAACCTGATGTAGGAGAGGCAGAAGAAATGAGGTGCACATGCAACACAAAGGACAAACAGGACACCACCCAACAGAACGAAGGCAGCAACAGGATGGAAGCAATCCTGCAATAACAATCATAACACAAACAAGTGGGATAGTGGTTTAAAGCCTATGAAGCTTAGCAGGCTGCAATGGGTTGGTGGTAAAGGCCATGAACTAGTAACTTCTGGCCCCAAGTCAGTAAATCCTGTCATAAAAGACAGAGCAGAAATTGATAAAAGGAAAGATGAATGTAGCAACCTGCATGGAATTTGGAGGGAGGAACACAGGTTGCAGGAGGGAAGAGTTTGAAGAAGACACCAGGAAGGCAGTCTCCTGTGTTTACATGGCTAGAATATTAGCTGCAGTTCCAACATCTTTATACACAATTTTCTTAATAAAGAGTCAGTTTAGTTTTAGAAATATGGAAACCTCTCCTGTTATTACTTAGCATGTAGTACGTGAAACATATTTTAAGTTCAAGGCTTAGTCATAGATAAGGCTGCGAGTCTGTCACAGAGGTCACGGATTCCGTGACTTTCCGTAACTTCTGTGACTTCTGCAGCAGCTGGTGCTGGCTCAGGGGCTGCCTGGCTCAGGCAGGCCTTGAGCCAGCAGCCGCAGTTTGGGTGTGTGGGAGGGGGCTCAGGGCTGGGGCAGAGGGTTGGGGTGTGGGGCAGCACTTACCTTGGGGTGGGGGGCTCCCCAGGTCCCACTGGCATGGCCCTGCAGCTCCTAGGTGGCAGAGGGATCAGGGGGCTCTGTGCGCAGCCTGCAGGCCCCACCCCCACAGCTCCCACTGGCTGTGGTTCCCAGCCAATGGGAGCTGCGTAGATGGTGCTTGTGGGGGGGAACAGTGCACAGAGCCCCTGAGCCCCTCCACCGCCTAGGAGCTGCAGGGTTACATGGGGCCAGGTACGGAGCCTGCCAGCCGCACCAACCATCCCCGCCTCAGCACCAGTGGGGGTCCTGGGCCACATGCTGCCTCCCGGCTTCCCCTCCCCTGCCTGAGCACCAGTGGGGGTCCTAGGACACGTGCTGCCACCTGGCTTCCTCCGCCCCCCCCCAGCACCAGTGGGGGTCCTGGACCATCTCCTTCAGCACCCATGGCACCCCCAGACCAACCTCCCCCAGAATACCCCAGCCCCTCACGCCCAGACCACCCCCCAGACCACCCCAGCTCCCCACCCAAGTTTTAGTTAGGTTTAGTTTAATTTAGTTTTAGTAAAAGTCATGGACAGGTCACGGTCCGTGAAGTTTTGTTTACTGCCCATGACCAGTCCATGATTTTTACTAAAAATACCTGTGACTAAAACATAGCCTTAGTCATAGACCACAAATAATCTCTGGGTAGTGCTTTACAAGCCCCAGCATAGTCGCTCACCAACTGAATTTCATAATGCTCATTTGCGTGGTCCCAAAGGGCCACATGTTCAAGAGTCTAATCTGGCACGCTCAGAAACCGGGATGTGGATGCATGTGGCCCGAGCCACTGTTAAACATGGGCCTGAGCTGCAAAATTCATACCTGACCACAGACGCCAAACCCATCCCTAGCTCCCAGAAAAAGAGTTTGGGGTGTTTGTCCACTAGAGGAGGGAAGATGAGCCACAAAATCCCAGTGTGGATCCGATCAGCATCTGCCTCAGTTTGGAGGTAGGAAGATGCCAGGTGTCTGCCTGGTATTCTTCTCCAGTTTCCACACTCCGTTCAGGCAGCTAGGCAGCTGACTACGCACCCTGTACACAGATACCGGCTGGGCACCACATCTGCCCTCTCCACAGAGGCCAGGCTGCGGTCAAATATTGAAATAGCAGCAAACACCGGCACAGTCCAAACAAGCTGCAGTCCAAGCTGACAGAGCCAGTTTAACTCTGCAGTAGCGAGCAGAGGTAGGGCATCTTCTGCCATTAAGCTGTCACGGCACAGGGTTTGGGAACCCCAACTGCAGATTTACAAGTTCATCTCAAACATGCTATATAGACCCCAGTACCAGGAAGAACGAGACTCTACCTTGAGCCCAGACCAACATCCATCTACATGCGTCCAGAAAACAAAGGCCCTTTCAGGGCTAACCAGTCATAGCTCTTTTTCCTCTTACCCGCATTGGTTATTCTCTTTCCAGAGCAAGACATTCCCTGAGAGACAGGGATAGGAGCTGCTCAGCACATATTAGCCCTACCACCAACTGCTTCCCATTAGGTTGAAGTCAGGTGAATCCACAATGAAAATCAGTAGGCCCCAGTTATTCTCTCCCCAATGCAGAGATAAATGTCAATCAATGGAGAGAAAAGTGGAAAACAAGAAGAGTCAAGAAATTAATCCAAACTGAAACTACAAAGCAAAACAGCTTTCACATACACAGCACTCTACTGATGTAGGGCTAGAATGCAGGGGATGAAGTACCTTTGGGTTATACTAAGCACGCCATTAATGTGCTACGCTAATACTGTGTTAACTATGTGTTGGATCATAAGGCCTAACAGTCTAAGCTTACAAAGTCATCTTTTCTTACCTCAGCCAAGAATCCTAGTGCTCTAACTAAGGCAGGAAAGAGATGAGAGTAGCTCATCCCAAGCATATCTGAGCATTCTGGGCAACAGATCCTGCAGGAGGGAAGGGACAGAATGCTGAGCACCTTCACCTGAGCCTACACTCAGACAGTGCAACTCCAATTAGTTGCCCCAGAGCACACCTGCCTATGGGAACTGCTCCCAGTTGATAGATTGGGATGGGTTAGAGGAAGCTGAAAGGCTAATTAATTCATTAGTTCAGAAGGCACAAAAGGAACAGGAAGGAAGGGGGAAGGGGAAAGGGGAGGAGGGCAGCGAAAGATCTCCCTTCACCTAGTCTAAGGAGCTGATGGCTCCATGTTACTGGCGGGATGAAGTAGTATAGTCTGTAGGTGGGTGTTTTCGTCCATCCTCCCCGTAGAAGGAAAAGGCCTGGGTAGAGACTGTTGAATCGTGGAAGTCAACGAATGGCTACGCAGGTGGTATCGGAGAGAAGGCTTTGGATTCTTTGACCATGGGATGGTGTTCCAAGAAGGAGGAGTGCTAGGCAGAGATGGGCTCCACCTAACGAAGAGAGGGAAGAGCATCTTCGGAAGCAGGCTGGCTAACCTAGTGAGGAGGGCTTTAAACTAGGTTCACCAGGGGAAGGAGACCAAAGCCCTGAGGTAAGTGGGGACGTGGGATACTGGGAGGAAGCACGAGCAGGAGAGCGCGAGAGGGGAGGGTTTCTGCCTCACACTAAGAAAGCAGGACAAACAGCAAGTTATCTCAAGTGCCTATACACAAATACAAGAAGCCTGGGAAACCAGCAGGGAGAACTGGAAGTCCTGGCACAGTCAAGGAATTATGATGTGATTGGAATAACAGAGACTTGGTGGGATAACTCACATGACTGGAGTACTGTCATGGATGGATATAAACTGTTCAGGAAGGACAGACAGGGCAAAAAAGTGGGGGAGTTGCATTGTATGTAAGAGAGCAGTATGACTGCTCAGAGCTCCGGTATGAAACTGCAGAAAAACCTGAGTGTCTCTGGATTAAGTTTAGAAGCGTGAGCAACAAGGGTGATGTTGTGGCAGGAGTCTGCTATAGACCACCGGACTAGGGGGATGAGGTGGACGAGGCATTCTTCTGGCAACTAACCGAAGTTATTAGATCGCAGGCTCTGGTTCTTATGGGAGACTTCAATCACCCTGATATCTGCTGGGAGAGCAATACAGCAGTGCACAGACAATCCAGGAAGTTTTTGGAAAGTGTAGGGGACAATTTCCTGGCACAGGTGCTGGAGGAACCAACTAGGGGCAGAGCTTTTCTTGACCTGCTGCTCACAAACCAGGAAGAATTAGTAGGGGAAGCAAAAGTGGATGGGAACCTGAGAGGCAGTGACCATGAGATGGTCGATTTCAGTATCCTGACACAGGGAAGAAAGGAGAGCAGCAGAATACAGACCCTGGACTTCAGAAAAGCAGACTTTGACAACCTCAGGGATCTGATGGGCAGGATCCCCTGGGAGAATGACATGGGGGGAAAGGAGTCCAGGAGAACTGGCTGTGTTTTAAAGAATCGTTATTGAGATTACAGGGACAAACCATCCCGATGTGTAGAAAGAATAGTAAATATGGCAGGCGACCAGCTTGGCTTAACAGTGAAATCCTTGCTGATCTTAAATACAAAAAAGAAGCTTACAAGAAGTGGAAGATTGGACAAATCACCAGGGAAGAGTATAAAAATATTGCTTGGGCATGCAGGAGTGAAATCAGGAAGGCCAAATCACACCTGGAGGTGCAGCTAGCAAGAGATGTTAAGGGTAACAAGAAGGGTTTCTTCAGGTATGTCAGCAACAAGAAGAAAGTCAAGGAAAGTGTGGGCCCCTTACTGAATGAGGGAGGCAACCTAGTGACCCAGGATGTGGAAAATGCTAATGTACTCAATGCTTTTTTTGCCTCTGTCTTCACGAACAAGGTCAGCTCCCAGACTGCTGCACTGGGCAGCACTGCATGGGGAGGAGGTGACCAGCCCTCTGTGGAGAAAGAAGTGGTTCGGGACTATTTAGAAAAGCTGGACGAGCACAAGTCCATGGGGCCGGATGCGCTGCATCCGAGAGTGCTAAAGGAGTTTGCGGATGTGATTGCAGAGTCATTGGCTATTATCTTTGAAAACTCATGGTGATCGGGGGAGGTCCCGGACGACTAGAAAAAGGCTAATGTAGAGCCCATCTTTAAAAAAGGAAGAAGGAGGATCCACGGAACTACAAGCCAGTCAGCATCACCTCAGTCCCTGGAAAAATCATGGAGCAGGTCCTCAAGGAATCAATTCTGAGGCACTTAGAGGAGAGGAAAGTGATCAGCAATAGTCAGCATGGATTCACCAAGAGCAAGTCATGCCTGACTAATCTAATGCCTTCTATGACGAGATAACTGGCTCTGTGGATGAGGGGAAAGCAGTGGACGTGTTGTTCCTTGACTTTAGAAAGCTTTTGACATGGTCTCCCACAGTATTCTTCCAGTAAGTTAAAGAAGTATGGGCTGGATGAATGGACTATAAGATGGATAGAAAGCTGGCTAGATTGTCGGGCTCAACGGCTCCATGTCTAGTTGGCAGCCAGTATCAAGTGGAGTGCCCCAAGGGTCGGTCCTCGGGCCGGTTTTGTTCAATATATTCATTAATGATCTGGAGGATGGTGTGGATTGCACCCTCAGCAAGTTTGCAGATGACACTAAACTGGGAGTAGAGGTAGATACGTTGGAGGGTAGGGATAGGATACAGAGGGACCTAGACAAATTAGAGGATGGGGCCAAAAGAAATCTGATGAGGTTCAACAAGGACAAGTGCAGAGTCCTGCACTTAGGATGGAAGAATCCCATTCATCGCTACAGACTAGAGACCGAATGGCTCGGCAGCAGTTCTGCAGAAAAGGACCTTGGGGTTTACAGTGGACGAGAAGCTGGATATGAGTCAACAGTGTGCCCTTGTTGCCAAGAAGGCCAATGGCATTTTGGGCTGTATAAGTAGGGGCATTGCCAGCAGATCGAGGGACGTGATCCTTCCCCTCTATTTGACATTGGTGAGGCCTCATCTGGAGTACTGTGTCCAGTTTTGGGCCCCACACCACAAGAAGGATGTGGAAAAATTGGAATGCATCCAGAGGAGGGCAACAAAAATGATTAGGGGACTGGAACACGTGACTTATGAGGAGAGGCTGAGGGAACTGGGATTGTTTAGTCTGCGGAAGAGAAGAATGAGGGGGGATTTGATAGCTGCTTTCAATTTACCTGAAAGGGGGTTCCAAAGAGGATGGATCTAGACTGTTCTCAGTGGTAGCAGATGACAGAGTGAGGAGTAATGGTGTCAAGTTGCAGTGGGGGAGATTTAGGTTGGATATTAGGAAAAACTTTTTCACTAGGATGGTGGTGAAACACTGGAATGCGTTACCGAGGGAGGTGGTGGAATCTTCTTCCTTAGAAGTTTTTAAGGTCAGGCTCAACAAAGCCCTGGCTGGGATGATTTAATTGGGGATCCCTGCTTTGAGCAGGGAGTTGGACTAGATGCCGTCCTGAGGTCCCTTCCAACCCTGATATTCTATGAAAGGACCCAATAAATAAATTGTACGAGGTGTTTTACCAGAAGGTCTTTGAGCAATTTGTGGGACTACAAAGTAGGTAGGGGCAAGTCCACCCTGCCACAGGGGCCTGCAGCTTGAAATTCCACTTACAGAAGGTGATGTCTGAGGCAGGGCTAAAGGCATCGTTCTAGTCAGAAGACACAGTCCAGCTGCTAACACCCACAGTGAAGTTATAAAAGGTCAGGTCCAGAGGAACACTGAATGTGGGTCTCCGAGGAGACATGCTGTTATGGAGATGCTGCCTGGGTTGGAAAGCAGATTGGTCTTTCTTGCCTATTGATAGAGAAGGGAAAGGGTATTTAGGAAGCAGCAGATTCAAAAAATTGATTTGGCCTATTGGCTATAGAGGAGAGTATGCCTATGTTTAACAAACCCAGAGAGTGGGTGTCTCTGCATCTTCCCTCCTAAGAAACAGTTTATTATAGATGGTCACTGTCAAATAATGAAAACAGGATGATGTGAATCCCTGGGTGGGATTGTTTAGGAGGAATATGCAACTGCACAAGTTCTGTTTCTCCTCCAAGCCAGCAGTTCTTTAGTTGTTAAGGCTGTGGGTATTTTATTTAATTGATAATTAAGACCCTACTTCATTTGTGATATTGCAGAAATTGCCAATCCTGCACTATTAAGCTTCCACCACAATTTTGGTTTTAATTCGTATCTCAGTACGGACAAGTCTTCATAAAGCAAAGACAGGGTGTGAAAGTGGGGTGCACAGCACTAACAGTCTATGCCTGTGAAATGTAAAAGGCTGAAGTGACTGGACTCGATTCTTCAGCAGTTGTGTTAAGACTTTGTCTTCTGCATTTTATATTGTACTGGTCACTTTTTTTTTTTTAATGAATGTAATATAGTTGCAGCAAAATGTCTGGTTATCAAAAAAAATTATCAGGCCTACCATAATATTTGAGTGTTTATATCATTCCAGCAAATTTTTCTTAAACAAATACTCAGGTAATTTTCCAAATTACCACGATAAATAAAGGTCCATTATTATTTTTCTGCGATTTTTTTCCATGTCTTGTCTACACCTCAGCTGCAATTATTTAAATATCATCCCATGATTCAAGTAGGGCCTTAGCTATAATTGATGGCTCCTCCACTACAGAAAGCTGTAATGGAATGAGCTAATAACCAAAACAGGTTAAAGTTCAGCATTGTCAAAAAACTTAAGAGGGCCCAAATTCAAGCATTATACAAGCGGGTGTGGAGCTGCAGTACATCAGGGCTGAATCTGATCTGTTATTCCTAAGGGAATAAATAAAATTTGACAGGGGAAATGGGTTCTTTCTGTCAGGGAATCCTGATGTTACAATCACCTCTGCTACAATACATGCAGAAAATCAGAACCAGGTAACAGCTAGCCACGTGGCAAGTTCTCATCACTGCTGCTGACTGGCTAAACCTGTGCTGCACATCCTATTGGGTGTGTTATCCTGTCTCACTTGCCCACCTGTTTGTCTCTCCCACCTGTTATGACTTGTCTTTTAGGCCCTGCCCCCAAAGAGTTTATCACTTATTATGTTTGTACAGCACCTAGCACCACCTGGTTTGTAGGTGTTTCCGCCACATCAATCCTAAATAACAAGAGTGGGAGAATGTAACTTGTAGCATTGCAGTATTACATTGCCAGATTTTATTATTTCAGGGTATTTCAGTTACAGGCATTCAAAGCACCAACTTGTTCTTTCTAGTATATGAGTTTGTGTGGAGGAAAGATTAGAGGACACGGGGCTTTGTTTGTTTTGGAAACCCTCCAGAGTGGAAGTGCTCTGCCCGCATGTGTGTTTTATTTGCTTTATATCTCATTAGCAGGAAATACTGGCACTTTCAACCCTGATGAATTCTGATTATACTAACAATAGCCAGGAGAATTCCTGCCAGGAAGTGGAAACCTGAACATCCTACACAACCCAACACAACAGCTCATGAGCTGAACTAACATGTCCTCACCCTGCAAGGACTTGTGTTGCAATTATTAATACTATTTGAACGTATTAATATGGGAAACCACCAAACACTAATTTAATCGTAAATTCCTTTATTAAATCCAAAGGCCAAATTTATACAATTACTCTAGACATGCCTAAAAAGCCTAACTAATAAAAAATGTACTACATCCAAACAGTAACAAAACATTATAAGCATTTGATCAAGATACTTACAAATGGACCAAACCCAGGGTGCTTAGACCCATATTGGCTGGGTCCAGTGTTGTCAGGCAGGTATTAGCAATGAACCCCTTTGAAAGTTTACTTTTTATACCCTTTAATGGACAAGCGATATCATTGCCAATTATTGACTTCAGCTAAAAAACAACTTGAGACAATTCACCCTTATTTTCAGTCTTCATCCAGACAAGATGACTTGCTGCTTACAAACAGGGAAGAATTGGTAGGAAAAGTAGAAGTGGGTGGCAACCTGGGCAGCAGTGACCATGAGATGGTTGAGTTCAGGATCCTCACAAAAGAAAGGATGGTGAGATGGATTGCACCCTCAGCAAGTTCGCAGATGACACTAAGCTGGGGGGAGAGGTAGATATGCTGGAGGGTAAGGATAGGGTACAGAGTCACCTAGACAAATTGGAGGATTGAGCAAAAAGAAATCTGATGAGGTTCAACAAGGACAAGTGCAGAGTCCTGCACTTAGGATGGAAGAATCCCATGCACTGCCACAGGCTGGGGATGGACTGGCTAAGCAGCAGTTCTGCAGAAAAGGACATGCAGATTACAGTGGATGAGAAGCTGGATATGTGTCAGCAGTGTGCCCTTGTTGCCAATAAGGCTAATGGCATATTGGGCTGCATTAGTAGGGGCATTGCCAGCAGATTGAGGGAAGTGATTATTCCCCTCTATTCGGCACTGGTGAGGCCACATCTGGAGTATTGCATCCAGTTTTGGGGCCCCCAGTACAGAAAGTATGTGGACAAATTGGAGAGAGTCCAGCAAAGGGAAATGAAAATGATCAGGGGGCTGGGGCATATGACTTACGAGGAGAGGCTGAGGGAACTGGGCTTGTTTAGTCTGCAGAAGAGAAGAGTGAGGGGGGATTGATAACAGCCTTCAACTACCTGAAGAGGGCGTTCCAAAGAGGATGGAGCTCAGCTGTTCTCAATGGTGGTAGATGACAGAACAAGGAGCAATGGTCTCAAGTTGCAGTAGGTTGGACATTAGGAAATGCTATTTCACTAGGAGGGTGGTGAAGCACTGGATTGGGTTACCTAGGGAGGTGGTGGTATCTCCATCTTTAGAGGTTTTTAAGGCCCGGTTTGACAAAGCCCTGGCTGGGATGATTTAGTTGGGGTTGGTCCTGCTTTGAGAAGGGGGTTGGACTAGATGACCTCCTGAGGTGTCTTCCAACCCTAATCTTCTAAGATTTGCAACTTCCTTTCCTCCTTATCGCTTCCCCTCCTTCTTGCTGACCAACACAACAGCTTTATCATTGGACCTGGGTTCACATGTGAGATAACACTGGTATGCCGGGTGGGGAAGGGGCAGGACCGTGTTGGCTCATTTTATGACAGGTTCTCTTTGTTTTATTTAAAGCCATCTGCAGTCACCCATATCAGTCAGAGGCCTTCTTTTTAGAAAATTCCCCTTGTCTCATTAGTTACTCTTTGAACCAGACATCCTCCTGACTTCTGGCCTTATAACTCATTATTTTCAAGGCCTTCCTTCTACTTGCTAGCCAGCGCCTTTAGTTACAATGCCTTTCCTTAGCCAACTTTAAACTAACTTTAATTTTATACTTATCCTACAACTTGCATGCGTACTTGATTTTAAACACAAGTAGTCCCATTGACTTCATCAGGACTATTCCCCTGTGTAGAATTAAGCATATATAATAGAATCTCAGAGTTACGAGCACCAGAGTTACGAATTGACCAGTCAACCACACACCTTATTTGGAACTGGAAGTACACAATCAGGCAGCAGTAGAGACTTAAAAAAAAAAAAAAGAAAAGCAAATACAGTACAGTGCTGTGTAAACTACTGAAAAAAATAAAGGGAAAGCTGCATTTTTCTTCTTCAAAGTAAAGTTTCAAAGCTGTATTAAGTCAATGTTCAGTTGTAAACTTTTGAAAGAACAACCATAATGTTTTGTTCAGAGTTAAGAACATTTCAGAGTTACGAACAACCTCCATTCGCGAGGTGTTCGTAACTCTGAGGTTCTACTTTACATAAGTTTGTGCAGGACTAGGGCCCAAAATCCTGTAACACAATATACACTCCTGTATATTAAGGGACTATAAACAACATGATAGCGCAATTGCTATTAAAACACAATTCAGTCTTGTAGTGCCGAGGGGGCCAAACGGTACCTTACAGTTGTTTATGAAGCACATACCATAGTCCTAGCAGGCCAGATTTATCCTTGGAGTAAACCTGAAGAAGTCAATGAAATTACATCAGTGCTGAATTGGGCCCATTATGTATGTTACCAGTTTCTTCTGTAAAAATAGTTTTACAAGATTTGTTTGGCTGTATTTAATTTTTCCAGAACAACTCTCTATTTTAGATGGTCCTTTTGCCACAGTGCAGAGCACATCACTGTTTCGAATGTATTTATCACCACACATCTCTCTGAGGTAAAGCAGAGCTATAATTGTACAGATGAAGAACCAGGCACAGAGAGATTGGTGGTATGTTTACACTGCAGTTAAACACCAGTGGTTGGCCTGTGTCAGCTGACTCAGCCTCATGGGGCTTGGGCTGCAGGGTTTTTTAATTGCAGTGTAGACATTCGGGCTTCGGCTCGACCCCACACTCTGGGACCCACCCTCTTCATGGCGTTCAGAGCTCAGACTTTAGCCTGAACCTGAATGTCTACCCTGTAATTAAACAGCCCTACAAAACCAAGTCAGCTGGCACAGGCCAGCCATGGGTGTTGAATTGTAGCGTAGACATAATCCACCTGACTTGCCCAAGATCACACAGGGGGTCTGCAGTAAAACAGAGAACTGAACCCCAGGTTTACCCGAGTACTAGGCTAGTACCTTAACCACTAGATCATCCTTCCTTTTCAGTTATGCTGAAATAGGAAGTTCTCAAATGGCTGAATGGAACAGTCTTTCCCCCCACTATTTGAATAGCTTCAACACTGTGCTGTTTGAGGTGCCATCTCTAGGATGTGTTTGATTTTAAGACCTGATTTCTTATCATTAAAGTTCTCGTGGCATTTTGTATAAGAGATGGCCTGTTAGCCCTAGAGTTCAGCCATATTCCAAGTAATTAATTACATTTGGCCTACCTAAAATTTCCCCCGCAGAATAAATTAGATATAGTGTTGTTCTTCACTTACTGCCCTATGTGGCTGCATAATGCTCCTGTAAGCTGTTAAAGAGCTGCCACCTTGCTTTTAGAAGTGGCTGCATTTCAGCGACAGCTGAAATGACTAATGTATAATTTGGACAGGGTATAAAACTCGTGCAATCTTTGTTTGTCACAGTGATCGCAATGGGATACCAACATGAGTGTTTCTATTTTTAATGTCACTGTTGTTGGGTTAATGTTAGAGCATTTCCCAGTGCCTTCCTCTGCCCTCTCACTCATTTCCCTTTACTTGATTCCTTTTGTTTGAGTGGTTCTGCCCTTCCCTGAGGCCCGTGAATCAGCCTCACGAAGTTTGCCAGTGAGTTTTCGGGTTTTTGCGCCACTTCCTCTTGTCCTTTCAGCCAGTCCTCCTGTCTGTGGTACAATTCACACAGAGACTCTGGCACCGTCTTTTGAAGAACCAGATGTTTAAAAGATGTAAAACCTGAAGATGTAGATAGACGCTTAGTGAGATTTTCAAAAGCACGTAGGCAGCTGCAGTTGTTGAAGGTGCAATAGCAATAAAAATGGTTTGCTAGATCAAACAGACTGGGTATTGCACATCTCTCACTGTTTACACAGCGAAGAGGCTAGAGCAACTGAAGACCATTAATTCCTAGAAAATGTCTTTCTGCTACGGAAAGTCTAATTACAATGAGCTGCTTTACTTTATAGCACAATCTCCTTCCTGGAACACCTAAATCTTTGTTCCAGTAAGTGGTCTATTTGTTGGAGGGCTTTATACAAACGGCAGTCTGAGCCATTGGTACAATGATTAACTTTGGCTTGGCGTGGTTTGGATGTAAATGATTTTTTCCAGACTAGAACATGCAAATTACAAACTGCAAAAACACCCTGATAGGGCAGAGGAAATTCCAAGCACAGTGACTAACTGCAGAGTCTCGCTGAGAGGGGAAAACTCATCAAAAGTAGGCTGGGAAACCATTACAATTAAGAGACAAAACTGAGATACAAGCTTTGTGCCTGGTCTTGCTGCTACTCTGCGTGCTGAATTCTCACAGATTCCAAACCAGGAAACTCAGTCACTTCGGTTCAGTTTTAAATTTGGGGATCCATTTGAATCCAAAAGTGAATATTAAAGTCAGGGGACACAACACAAGCAGCCCCAAATCCTCCCCACCCCCCCAATTTGTATGCATCCCTGTACAATTATAAACTACCAACTTTTGAACAGCCCAGGACCTAAAACAAGGGCGCTCAAACTGATTCATAGTGTAGCCCACATCTTAATAGAATGATTGTTGCATGAACCCCATTCACACATAGGTAGGCTGCCTCCCATTCACAATTGCATAATGTTCCTGTGGCAACTAAAACAGCAACCCATATAGAAAAGTAATATTGGGAAAATATTTCATATATTTGCAGCTGTCATTAATACCATCAGTGCATTGTCCTCTCTGAAAACAATTAGTGGCCCTCTACTTTTGCTCTTCATTTCATCTCCCCTTCCCACCTGTTCTGATCCTCTCTCTCCCCTGCACATTCTCCTTTGCTGACTGGTTCCTTTCTCTTCTATTTACTCACCATCATGCGTAGTGGGTAGGATAGGCAGGGGAAGGCTGTGCCTCCTCAAACAGCCCAGTGTGGCCCCGCCCATGCTCTGCCTCCACACCCCCTTCTGCCTGCTTCCAGTTCCCTTCCCGCCGCCCGGTGCCCACTCTTCTGTGGCGGAGATGCTGGGGCAGGCAGGGTGGGGGCAGTGCGCACAAGGCCGGGGGCTGGGGGCACACCACCCGCCTGTCCGTCCGGCGCTGGGGGTGGGGGCGTTCTGGGGCTGGGGGCACTGGCCACCCCCAGAGGGGCTGGTGGCTGAGGGGGAGGAGGGTGTTCTCGGGTTCTGATGGGGGAGAGTGTGGAAGGGGAGGAGCGGGGCAGAGGGGGAGGAGCCGGGGGCTAGCCTCCAAAGGGTGTGTTCACCCGCCGCCTAGGCTCACCATGCTTGATTGTTTCACAGCTATGGTCTAAAGCAGAACAGGGAAAATCTGGCTGCTGAAGTGTAGGGTTGTGATGAAATTACCCACCCGGTAAGAAAAAGGAAGCACTGAGTAGGAAGTGGAGAAAGGGAAAGTAGGCCTATTTCCTCTTGGCACCATGTGCCCTAACTGCAGAGCCAAGTCCACATCAGAGCTAAGGGCCACATCATTCAGTGCTTGAGTGACGACCGCAAGGATCTGCATGAACAGGCCAACAACAGCAAAGAAGGGAAAGAGACTGGCAAGAGAGTGGAGAGCCCTGGGAGCCCTGAGATGGGTATAGGGCATGATACCAGAAGGGAGAGCTCCTTGCCCATATTCTGGAGCAGGACTGGCCCTGTTACTTGGTTAGGAAAGCGAGAAAGTTGCTCACAAGGGTCATTGTGGCTCCTCCACATCCAAGGAAGAGAAGGAAAGATAACAAAAGATGTAAAACAGAAACATTATAATCTCTCCCAGCTGCTGAAGGTATCCAATCTGGCTGGTTCGAGCTCCATTCTGCTGGGATGGCTTTCAAACGTAGCTATCATTTCTTCCTAAAACACTGAACCGGCTCCAAGCCTTGCTTGGACTCTGTGTGTCTAACAGGCGACTCCAGCATATTCTAGCTTTTGAATTTTGTTGGAACAATTAGTCTGGTGTTTGAGGCAGTGGGCGCAGCGTGGTACAATGTCCACTCCCTCTAGCTAGCTAAAGAAACAGCTAGCCCCGTAAATTCCATTGCATTTCAAATAACTAAACACCAAGATTAGTTACCCTTTAAAGAATGACACATGTGGATCTATCCTCCCATTAACATTCCAGGGCCTGTTTGTAATTCACACTAAGGCCCCTTTACATTGCATCAGATTTCCATAGGGTGCAGGTGTACAGTGCTGCCTGCTCACTTTTCTGAGTGAGTTAATGGATAAAATCTCTGTGGCTCCTAAATGGAACTTTCAGGACAACGCCCAGCACATCTACAAAACAATCGACAATGGCACGTACCAGTGCATCCACAGTGTCCGTATTTTTAACAGTGAAATTACTACAGAGGAAGGTTGCTGTTTTGAGTAGTTTGAGCCCTGGAGATAGGAACTCCTGGATTCTACTCCCAGCTCTGACAATGGTTCCCTCTATAGCCTTGGACAAATCACTTAACCCTCTTCTCATTTTACACATCAGTGAAATGGGGACACCTATCACACTGGGAGTCTTGTGAAGGTGAATAACACCCATTATGTGTAATGCCAGCCATGGAAAGGAGTCAGGCGGCTAAACTAGTAGCTTCCCAGAGCCAGAGAGTTACCCGAGAGCTGTTATTACATGAGCACTGGAAATTGTAAGGGGTCACTCTCAGGTCCTGCAAAAGCTTTATCAATCACACTCATTCCTGAGGTTAGGAAGTGAACTGGAAAATAAAGCAACATCCACCTTCATCATTGTCCTTTCTAAAATCTTTCTCTCCTGCTTTTCAGTGTTGCCATTAGGGGCAAAATACTAATGACCTTAATCTGGAGGAGGAAATATATTTATAAAATACTATCAGCCGTGTCCATTTTGGTCAGCAGAGAATCCTGAATCTTCCCCTTGTTTAAAGAAGTTCTGGCCATGTGTACAACTAGAACTATTCCTCAATTTCTGAGGCTGAAAATGTTTACAAGAAAAATAAGTGCACCCTGACATCTGATGGTGAGGTGTGGCAAGTTGTGGAAAAGAACTTCAGGGGCTGATCTCATTTGCATAGGCACACCCACCCCGCCTAGAATGAGGCCATAGCTGCCCAAATGGTCACTTTGGCTGCTGTGGGATCCCCAGTGTCTCTGTTATTGGGGCAGGAAGAATAAATTGTTATTACCCTGATTATGGGAATCAAGGACAGTGGAACTGTACTTGGCCTTTTGTTATGATGGAGGGACTCGCCATCAACTAAGTAGCACTCGCTAGGCAAGGGACATGGGTTCCAAAACTCTGTGAATTGAGAGAGAGGTTGGGGACGGGGACGGGGACGGGGACGGGGACGGGGACGGGGACTGGGACTGGGACTGATACTTATACTTGGTGGCATGGGCCCCACATGCTAATTGCACTTCCTACTCTCTCCACTGTGGAATATCAGAGCTAATTTTGATTCCATTAGGAGTCTAGTTACAGGCTGCTAAACTGAATTCACTTTGGGCTAATGGTGCACCAGCACTGAGGCTCCCCTACTACAAGCTGAAAGCCCAAAAGAGCTAAACTTACTAAGAGCTGAAATCACTGAGTGTTGTGTTAAGTAGTGGGGGAGCCTGAAGATATAGGATGGAGCAGTTTGTGGGACAGCGAGCAGAGCGGCTTGTGGAGCAGAGCATTGCAGTTTGCAGGACGGTGAGCAGAGCGGCTTGTGGAGCAGAGCCTTGCAGTTTGCGGGACGGCGAGCAGAGTGGCTGGTGGAGCAGAGCAGTTTGTTGGATGCCTGGAGCAGCTCATGGGGCGGCTGGCAGAGCGGAGCCCCATGGAGAGGTGGGGCCATCAGCTTTGGACCATGTAAGGTGCCCCTTAACCCCCCACCCCCCATCTCCACCCAGGTTGGGAGGTAAAACTCTGCAGATAAACTTTCGAACTCTGGGGCTGCCCTGACCAGGGACAGAGACTTTTGCGTCTTTGGACTTTTGGGACTTTGGGTGATTTTGGGTTGCTGGAATCAAGAACCAAAGGGAAAGGACACGCCCCAATTTGCTTGGGGTGGGTTATGAATCCTGTTGGTGGTGTTTCCCCAACATAATGCCACATTGTTTCTCTCTGTTATTAAAAGGCTTTTTGCTACACTCAGACTCTGTGCTTGCGAGAGGGGAAGTATTGCCTCTTGGAGGTGCCCAGCGGGGGTGTTATATATTTGTCCCAGGTCACTGGGTGGGGGCTCGAGCCGGTTTTGCATTGTGTTGTTGGAATGGAACCCCTAGATACTGAACCCGGCCCTTGTTGCTGCCAACTCTGACAGCCAGAAGGGTTACATAAGTATTCGTGTTTCAGACATTCCAAACACCATAACAAAAGGATTTCTTGCTTCGGTCCCTTGAGACTACTAGTCTGTGGGAAATTCCACTTTTACTTCAGAGTTTCAGGTCACTGCTGAGGTCTGGATTTTAAGAAAGCGATATGAGATGTAAAAGTCTTTGGTAGCCAGAGACATCAGATGGAGAAAGTTTGCCTGCCAAGCTGAATTCTATAGTCTTTTTGAAGCCATCCCGCTTCCTGGTTTGTTGGTTGTTGCGGTGCTGCATAATGAGGCATTTGAGAGATCTGCCACAGCCTGCTCCAGCCCTACTCTCTGAGTGGGCATCAGTCAATTCTAAAGGGGACTGAACCGCTGTATCCCACTGGCTGCTGAGCTCCCTAGGACTGGGTAGTGACTGATCACTGCTCCTGGCTCTGAGTCACTCAGACGCACCTGCCAGATGCAGACCCCATGTTTGACACCCTTCTTGTCCCCGTAGTAAGGCTGCCTAAACCCTTGAACAAGTGACTCGGCCCTCCCGAGCCCCCAGTTGCTTATACCTTTTCCCTTCAGTGTCCGCCTGGCTGGGTGAGCTCTAGTTACACGCTGCAAGGACCACGTGACTGTTCAAGTAAGGAACACGTAGGCTAACTCACATTTTGAGTTGTGCCACCCTCACTCTGAATATTCTGCACACCTCTCGTTAAAAAGCAGCTACCACCTTTACAAAGGTACAGGGTAGGTGGCAACACACCTGCCAGGGTGCATTATACTTACAGAGATAAATCGGATGAGCTGTTACTGTGGGAGGTTAGGCTGTGCTATTGGAAGCTATGCCTTTAAGGGCTGAGCTTCCCAGACAGAGTCTGGGCAGGGCACTGCGAAGCTCAGGTTATGCATAGCAACAGATCCAATTCCTCAAAGGTATTCAGACTCCCAGTGATCACTGATCCCCCCAAGGACAGTCAAAAGGCCTGGTGTATCTGAGGAAAAGACTCCATGTTTCCCAAGCCATTATGTTTTTTGCAGTGAACAAATTACAATCTCTGGCCACGGTGTAGATGAATGAGTAACACAGGCATTGACATATGATCAAACTAATAATCCATCTAGGCCAGTATTCTCTTTCTGACAATGGGCAGTGCCAGATGTGCCATGAGAAGGCCCAAGAAACCCCTGAGGACAATTATGGACAAACTCGCCCCTATGGAAAGTTTCTAACCCCAGACAGTAAGTGGATGGCTTATGCCCTGAAGCATGAGGATTGAAGTCCCTTATTCATTTTTATCCTAAGAATAACTGCTTAAGAACTACTTTATTGTCCTTAATTAATATAATCCCAGAAGGAAAGGGTTAAGGGCCTACTCCTGCTTCTATTGAAGAGACTCCCATCGACCTCAATGGGGTTTAGAGTAGGTCCAAAGCCATCCAGGTATAATTAATTCAATGGGGAGTTTCCCAGTTCATTAGAATAGGAGCAGGAGCCAGGGCCTCTGTGCCATTTGGGAGGAATGAAATACTGTAGGAGGGTTATGTTTCATCACAACTTATGGAAAGGGTTATAACTGGGAGCGCAGCCAAGTGTTGTGCAAGTCTGGAGAATAATGGTTGGTACAAGAGACAAATGCATTCTGCAGGGGTTGGGGGAGTGGGAGATTGTTTATGCTGTGACACTGCAGAGTCAGACATTATTACCTGTTCTCTTTCCCTGCTCTGAGGTGAGGTGCAGTCACACCGGAGAGGTGCAGAGGATAAATGGGAGTGGGTGGTAAGCCTGATTTGCATTTCATTTCTAGATGACAGCTCCTCAGATTGTCTCAGTTCGGCAGCATCTTTGGGATGCCAAAATTCATGCCAGTGGGATACATTCCACAATGTCCTGTTATGAGAAATAACCACCTTGTGGGTTTACATCTGGCATTTTAATCATCCTGTGACATAAATTTACCACAGTTTTTATAGCTGCGCATGGATTTACAGGAGCTTGTGATGCACACACCAAGGCAGCCGTAGCTGGGGAATCGAAAAGACAGTGGGGATTCAGCTAATAGCAGGAGGGTGATGGCTTCAGAGTGACACTTTAAAAGCAAAAACAACGAGGAGTCCTTGTGGCACCTTAGAGACTAACAAATTTATTTGGACATAAGCTTTTGTGGGCTAAAACCCACTTCATCAGATGCATGGAGTGGAACATATAGCCCACAAAAGCTTATGCCTAGATAAATTTGTTAGTATCTAAGATGCCACAAGGACTCCTCGTTGTTTTTGCTGATACAGACTAACACGGCTACCCTCTGAAACCTATTTCAAATGGGTTACTTTGGGTGTCACCCCAACTAGCCCTTCATGTACAACAATAAGAAAGCCACACAGTGTTAGTGGCCAAATAGCAAAGACAATGGACTGTGAAAAAGCTTAGTCTTCCTGTGGAAGCTCGAGACAACCTACGAGTAATGGCTGCCACAGCCCTGCAGAGACACGGGTCCCAGTCACCTGGTACCGGACCCCTTCTTCCCTTTTGAATTGCCATTGTTTTTCTACTGGAAGACAAAGGGTTCCTGCCTTACACAAGAGCTATATAAGGCAGAGGAATGATATCATTGTGGTTCTACTCTGCTTCCCCACCCAAAGAGAAACACTGAAAAACACCTGGAAGCAAGAACTGAACTGGGGGAGAAGGGTTGAGCCGAAGCTGGAAGGGCATCTAGCTTGTGAGTAATAATACCTGAGGTCTCAAGCTGCAGATCAGAGCAGCTGCCTTTCAAGACTTTCTGCACTCTGCCTGTAACAATATCTAGGGTGAGAAATTACTATTTGTAACCAATTTTGTATTATAGCAATACAAAATAATAATAAATAATATAATTTGTATTAATTATACAATTATTATTTGTAACCAATCTTCCTGTGGTGGGAAGAACACATCAACAGTCCAACACCGTGGCATTTAATTTCAGAAAGGGGAACTATGCAAAAATGAGGAGGTTAGTCAAACAGAAATTAAAAGGTACAGTGACTAGAGTGAAATCCCTGCAAGCTGCATGGACACTTTTCAAAGACACCATAATAGAAGCTCAACTTAAATGTATACCCCAAATTAAAAAACACAGTAAAAGAACTAAAAAAAAGCTACCATGGCTTAACAACCATGTAAAAGAAGCAGTGAGAGATAAAAAGGCATCTTTAAAAAGTGGAAGCCAAATCCTAGTGAGGTAAATAGAAAGGAGCATAAACACAGCCAAATTAAGTGTAAAAATGTAATAAGAAAAGCCAAAAAGGAGTTTGAAGAACAGCTAGCCAAAAACTCCAAAGGTAATAACAAAATGTTTTTTAAGTACATCAGAAGCAGGAAGCCTGCTAAACAACCAGTGGGGCCCCTGAAAGATCGAGATACAAAAGGAGCACTTAAAGACGATAAAGTCATTGCAGAGAAACTAAATGAATTCTTTGCTTCAGTCTTCACAGCTGAGGATGTTAGGGAGATTCCCAAACCTAAACCGTCTTTTGTAGGTGACAAATCTGAGGAATTGTCACAGATTGAAGTGTCACTAGAGGAGGTTTTGGAATTAATTGAGAAACTTAACAATAACAAGTCACCCAAGAGTTCTGAAAGAACTCAAATGTGAAATTGCGGAACTATTAACTATAGTTTGTAATCTGTTCTTTAAATCAGCAACTGTACCCAATGACTGGAAGATAGCTAATGTAACGCCAATATTTAAAAAGGTGATCCTGGCAATTACAGAGGTGATCCCGGCAATTAGAGGTGATCCCGGCAATTACAGACCAGTAAGTCTAACGTCAGTACCAGGGAAATTAGTTGAAACAATAGTAAAGAATAAAATTGTCAGACACATAGAAGAACATAAATTGTTGGGCAAAAGTCGACATGGCTTCTGTAAAGGGAGATCATGTCTTACTAATCTATTAGATTTCTTTGAAGGGGTCAACAAACATGTGGACAAGGGGGATCCAGTGGACATAGTGTACTTAGATTTCCAAAAAGCCTTTGACAAGGTCCCTCATAAAAGGCTCTTATGTAAATTAAGTTGTCATGAGATAAGAGGGAAGATCCTTTCATGGATTGAGAACTGGTTAAAAGACAGGGAACAAAGGGTAGGAATAAATGGTAAATTTTCAGAATGCAGAGGGGTAACTAATGGTGTTCCCCAAGGGTCAGTCCTAGGACCAATCCTATTCAACTTATTCATAAATGATCTGGAGAAAGGGGTAAACAGTGAGGTGGCAAAGTTTGCAGGTGATACTAAACTGCTCATGGTAATTAAGACCAAAGCAGACTGTGAAGAACTTCAAAAAGATCTCACAAAACTAAGTGATTGGGCAGCAAAATGGCAAATGAAATTTATTGTGGATAAATGTAAAGTAATGCACATTGGAAAAAATAACCCCAACTATACATAGAATATGATGGGGGCTAATTTAGCTATAACTAGTCAAGAGAAAGATCTTGGAGTCATCGTGGATAGTTCTCTGAAGATGTCCACACAGTGTGCAGCGGCAGTCAAAAAAGCAAATGGGATGTTAGGAATCATCAAAAAAGGGATAGAGAATAAGACGGAGAATATCTTATTGCCCTTATATAAATCTCAAAAAAGATATACTGGCATTAGAAAAGGTTCAGAAAAGGGCAACTAAAATGATTAGGGGTTTGGAACGGGTCCCATATGAGGAGAGATTAAAGAGGCTAGGACTTTTCAGCTTGGAAAAGAGGAGATTAAGGGGGGATATGATAGAGGTATATAAAATCATGAGTGGTGTGGAGAAAGTGAATAAGGAAAAGTTATTTACTTGTTCCCATAATATAAGAACTAGGGGCCACCAAATGAAATTAATGGGTAGCAGGTTTAAAACAAATAAAAGGAAGTTGTTCTTCACTCAGTGCACAGTCAACCTGTGGAACTCCTTGCCTGAGGAGGTTGTGAAGGCTAAGACTATAACAGGGTTTAAAAGAGAACTGGATAAATTCATGGAGGTTAAGTCCATTAATAGCTATTAGCCAGGATGGATTAGGAATGGTGTCCCTAGCCTCTGTTTGTCAGAGGGTGGAGATGGATGGCAGGAGAGAGATCACTTGATCATTACCTGTTAGGTTCACTCCCTCTGGGGCACTTGGCATTGGCCACTGTCAGTAGACAGGATACTGGGCTGGATGGACCTTTGGTCTGACCTAGTATGGCCATTCTTATGTTCTAATTTCTTTAAACACGCTTAGTTTGCATGTTTTGTTTTATTTGCTTAGTAATCTGCTTTGTTCTGTTTGCTAGCTCTTTAACCACTTAAAATTCACCTTTTGGAGTTAAACTTATTTCTTGTTTATAATATAACCCCATTTGTACAATTCATAATTCGGGGGAAAGGGTAAGAGGCTGTGTATACCTTCCACCACATTGAGGGAGGAGGCGGATTTCATAATATATCTTTGGGTCTGCATTCCAAGGGAGGTGGACACCTGAGTGCTGGGGCAAGTCCCTTAAACTGAGTCTTCCCAGAGCTGATCTCGGTGTCTGAGTTGTTCTGCAGTTGGGTGTGGCCCTGCCTATGTGTGGGCTGGAGGAGCCTTAATAGCCTGGCTCAGCAAGACAAGTAAAAAAGGGTGCCCAGGCTGGCAGAACAAGCCAGCTCAGTGGTATCTTAGCACATCAGGTGGCATCTTAAAGGGGGGCAACCCGTCACAGTCTGCCCTTTGAAGAGGCAAATGTGTACCTCTGGCCTGCCTCCATTTTTACAACAGGGTTTCAGGTCACTACCGAGGTCTGGATTTTAAGGAAGTGGTATGAGATGTGCAAGTCTTTGGTGCCCAGAGACATCAAATGGGGAACATTTGGCTCTCAAGCCAAATTCTGTAGTCTTTTGAAGCCATCCTGCTTCCTGGTTTGTTGGTTGTTGTCATGGGCGATAGGTGAATGAGCTGTTGGGGGAGGCTTGCCCCAGCCCCTCCCACTTTGCCCAAGGTTCCACCCCTCCCATTCCCCATGGGAGCCCAGACCACCCCCCCCCCATGGCCACCAGCCCCCCATGCTCCCCCAGCCATGGATCACCCCAGTCCCAGCACACCGTGGCCGGAGTACCCCCTGCCCCAGCCCAAGAGCACTTGTGAGCACCGGCTCCAGCCTGCCCCAGCCTCTCCAGCACGGAAGAGCAGAAAGGGAACTGGAAGAAGGCAGAACAGGGCCTGGAGGCAAATGAATTCCAATTCAGCAATCTCTCGCTGGAGTCTGGATTTGAAGTTTTTTTGTTGTAATATCGCAACTTTCATGTCTGTAATCGCGTGACCAGAGAGATTGAAGTATTCTCCGGCTGGTTTATGAATGTTATAATTCTTGACATCTGATTTGTGTCCATTTATTCTTTTACATAGAGACTGTCCAGTTTGACCAATGTACATGGCAGAGGGGCATTGCTGACACATGATGGCTTATATCGCATTGGTGGATGTGCAGGTGAACGAGCCTCTGATAGTGTGGCTGATGTTATTAGGCCCAGTGATGGTGTCCCCGAATAGATATGTGGGCTCAGTTGGCAACGGGCTTTGTTGCAAGGATAGGTTCCTGGGTTAGTGGTTCTGTTGTGTGGTATGTGGTTGCTGGTGAGTATTTGCTTCAGGTTGGGGGGCTGTCTGTAGGCAAGGACTGCCCTGTCAAATCCAGACTCCAGCGAGAGACTGCTGAATTGGAATTCATTTGCAAATTGGATACAATTAACTTAGGCTTGAATAGAGACTGGGAGTGGCTAAGTCATTATGCAAGGTAACCTATTTCCCCTTGTTTTTTCCTACCCCCCCCCCCGACGTTCTTGTTAAACCCTGGATTTGTGCTGGAAATGGCCCACCTTGATTATCATACACATTGTAAGGAGAGTGGTCACTTTAGATAAGCTGTGACCAACAGGAGAGTTGGTTTGTGTGTGTGGGGGGGGAGGGGGAGAGAAAACCTGGATTTGTGTTGGAAATGGCCCAACTTGATTATCATACACATTGTAGGGAGAGTGATCACTTTAGATGGGCTATTGCCAGCGGGAGAGTGGGGTGGGGGGAGGTATTTTTTCATGCTTTGTGTGTATAAAAAGATCTTCTATGCTTTCCACAGTATGCATCCGATGAAGTGAGCTGTAGCTCATGAAAGCTTATGCTCAAATAAATTGGTTAGTCTCTAAGGTGCCACAAGAACTCCTTTTCTTTTTGCGAGTACAGACTAACATGGCTGTTACTCTGAAACCAGTACTCCAGATGAGGCCTCACCAATGTCAAATAGAGGGGAACGATCACGTTCCTCGATCTGCTGGCAGTGTTATACCAATAAAATAAAAACCAGCAGGATCTTATTAAAGAGGAAAAGGCAAAATACCACATTTATTGTGAATACAGAAAGAATCATAGTAAGCAGTTAGTTATAGCTATAACATTCCATTCAATCTCATATTTATTCACACATTCATTCATACAAACACACACACACAGGTTCTGCAAGGTTGTTATCATAGTTACCAGCCTTAGAGTTGCTCATGCCAAGCCACTGGCCAGGTGGCCTGGACATGAGGAGGGAGCAGGGCCTTGTCAGATGCTCATCTGATGCTCCTGGAAGTTGGTTTGCAGAATCAGACCCCGAAGTTCTCACTTTCCAGAGTCCATTTTTATAGGAATTTCTTCCTATGCCAGTCTATGGGAATTGCTTCATCATGCTGTTGCTGAATCAGTCAGCAGATAGCACATTCCTGACGGCTCCGTGCTGCCAGATGTTATCTTGTTCTTTGGTTCTCCCATTCTTGAGGCTGTTGGTTGAGGCAGATTCCAGTCTGCCCTCCGGGGGGTCCTCTGTTTATTTCCACTTGACGCCTTCTTCAGCCCATGGACACTGGATTCTTACGCTGGCACCTCCCTGATCATTCAGTTATTATCCACACCAAGCATCCATCCACATACATCCTCTATCTCTATTTTAATCACAGTTGTTAATACAACAAAAGGGCGGGGAGTCTCTGGGTGCTGTTTCTGTTGTTACAGAGTATTGCTTTGAGTCTCTCTCTGTGTGAATTGCTTTGAGAACAGACTCTGTCTTAGAATGTACTAACGCAATTAGCAGCTTGCAAGTTTCACACATAGAGGGAGAGAAACAGTACCAAAAACCAAGAGACCTCTTAATTAGTAATACCTATGGGGAATCAAACTCATTTGTGATTTTAATACAGAACTTCTTTAATATGATTCAACAGCAGTGCCCCTACTTATACATCCCAAAATGCCATTGGCCTTCTTGGCAACAAGGGCACACTGTTGACTCATATCCAGCTTCTCGTCCACTGTAACCCCAAGGTCCTTTTCTGCAGAACTGCTGCTGAGCCATTCGGTCCCTAGTCTGTAGCAGTGCATGGGATTCTTCTGTCCTAAGTGCCGGACTCTGCACTTGTCCTTGTTGAACCTCATCAGATTTCTTTTGGCCCAATCCTCTAATTTGTCTAGGGCCCTCTGTATCCTATTCCTACCCTCCAGCGTATCTACCTCTCCTCCCAGTTTAGTGTCATCTGCAAACTTGCTGAGGGTGCAATCCACACCATCCTCCAGATCATTAATGAAGATATTGAACAAAACCGGCCTGAGGACCGACCCTTGGGGCACTCCACTTGATACCGGCTGCCAACTAGACATGGAGCCATTAATCACTACCCGTTGAGCCCGACAATCTAGTCAGCTTTCTATCCACCTTATCGTCCATTCATCCAGCCCATACTTCTTTAACTTACTGGCAAGAATACTGTGGGAGACCGTGTCAAAAACTTTGCTAAAGTCAAGGAACACGTCCACTGCTTTCCCCTCATCCACAGAGCCAGTTATCTCATCATAGAAGGCAGTTAGATTAGTCAGGCATAGATTCATAGCCCTGGTCTACACTAGGAGTTTAGGTCAAATTTAGCAGTGTTAAATCGGTGTAAACCTGCACCTGTCCACATGATGAAGCCCTTTTTTTCGACTTAAAGGGCTCTTAAAATCGATTTCCTTAATCCACCTCTGACAAGTGGATTAGCGCTTAAATCAGCCTTGCCGGGTCGAATTTGGGGTACTGTGGATGCAATTAGACGGTATTGGCCTCCGGGAGCTATCCCAGAGTGCTCTATTGTCACCGCTCTGGACAGCACTCTCAACTTAGATGCACTGGCCAGGTAGACAGGAAAAGGCCCGCGAACTTTTGAATTTCAATTTCCTGTTTGCATGGTCACCTGCAGCTTGCCACACTGGCCAGAGCTCATCTGCAGAGGTGACCATGCAGAGCTCATCAGCAGAGGTGACCATGATGGAGTCCCAGAATCACAAAAGAGCTCCAGCGTGGACCGAACAGGAGGTACGGGATCCAATTGCTGTATGGGGAGAGGAATCCACGCTATCAGAACTCCGTTCCAGTTTTCGAAATGCCAAAACATTTGTCAAAATCTCCCAGGGCATGAAGGACAGAGGCCATAACAGGGACCTGAAGCAGTGCCGCTGAAACTTAAGGAGCTGAGGCAAGCCTACCAGAAAACCAGAGAGGCGAACGGCCGCTCCGGGTCCAAGCCCCAAACATGCCACTTCTATGATGAGCTGCATGCCATTTTAGGGGGTTCAGCCACCACGACCCCAGCCATGTTGTTCGATTCCTTCAGTGGAGATGGAGGCAACACAGAAGCAGGTTTTGGGGACGAGGAAGATGATGATGATGAAGTTGTAGATAGCTCACAGCAAGCAAGCGGGGAAACCGGTTTTCCCAACAGCCAGGAACTGTTTCTCACACTGGACCTGGAGCCAGTACTCCCCGAATCCACCCAAGGCTGCCTCCTGGACCCGCCAGGCGGAGAAGGGACCTCTGGTGAGTGTACCTTTTAAAATACTACACATGGTTTAAAAGCAAGCATGTTTAATGATTAATTTGCCCTGGCATTTGCTGCTCTCCTGGATGTACTCCCAAAGCCTTTGCAAAAGGTTTCTGGGGAGGGCAGCCTTATTCCACCCACCATGGTAGGACACTTTACCACACCAAGCCAGTAGCACATACTCGGGAATCATTGTAGAACAAAGCATTGCAGTGTATGTTTGCTGGCGTTCAAACAACATCCGTTCTTTATCTCTCTGTGTTATTCTCAGGAGAGTGATATCATTCATGGTCACCTGGTTGAAATAGGGTGCTTTTCTTAAGGGGACATGCAGAGGTGCCCATTCCTGCTGGGCTGTTTGCCTGTGGCTGAACAGAAATGCTGTTCCACCAGCTGCATGTTCTCCACCAGCTGCATGTGTTTCAATGATCACAGGATCTTCTCCTTCCCAGAGGCTAGTGAAGATTAGAAGGCAAAAAAAATGCACTCGTGATGAAATGTTCTCTGAGCTCATGGTGTCCTCCCACACAGACATAGCACAGACGACTGCATGGACGCAGACAAAGTCAGAGTGCAGGAAAGCACAATATGACCGGGAGGAGAGGTGGCGGGCTGAAGAGAGTAAGTGGCGGGCTGAAGAGAGTAAGTGGCGGGCTGAAGAGAGGGCTGAAGCTGAAAGGCGGCAGCAGCGTGATGAGAGGAGGCAGGATTCAGTGCTGAGGCTGCTGGAGGATCAAACCAATATGCTCCAGCGTATGGTTGAGCTGCAGGAAAGGCAGCAGGAGCATAGACCGCCACTACAGCCCCTGTGTAACCAACCGCCCTCCTCCCCAAGTTCCATAGCCTCCTCACCCAGACGCCCAAGAACGCGGTGGGGGGGCCTCCGGCCAACTAGCCACTCCACCCCAGAGGATTGCCCAAGCAACAGAAGGCTAGCATTCAATAAGTTTTAAAGTTTTAAACTTTTAAAGTGCTGTGTGGCCTTGTCCTTCCCTCCTCCACCACCCCTCCTGGTGCTTCTTTCCTCCACCACCTCTCCTGGGCTACCTTGGTAGTTATCCCCCTATTTGTGTGATGAATGAAAAAAGAATGCATGAATGTGAAGCAACAATGACTCTATTGCCTCTGACAGCGGTGATCGAAGGGAGGAGGGGAGGGTGGTTGGCTTACAGGGAAGTAGAGTGAACCAAGGGGCGGTGGGTTTCATCATGGAGAAACAAACAGAACTTTCACACTGTAGCCTGTCCAGTCATGAAACTGGTTTTCAAAGCTTCTCTGATGCGCACCGCACCCTCCTGTGCTCTTCTAACCGCCCAGGGTGTCTGGCTGTGCAAAACCAGCAGCCAGGCAATTTGGCTCAACCTCCCACCCCGCCATAAACGTCTCCCCCTTACTCTCACAGATATTATGGAGCGCACAGCAAGCAGTAATAACAGTGGGAATATTGGTTTCGCTGAGGTCTAACCGAGTCAGTAAACTGCACCAGCGTGCTTTTAAACGTCCAAATGCACATTGTACCACCATTCTGCACTTGCTCAGCCTGTAGTTGAACAGCTCCTGACTACTGTCCAGGCTGCCTGCATATGGCTTCATGAGCCATGGCATTAAGGGGTAGGCTGGGTTCCCAAGGATACATATGGGCATTTCAACATCCCCAACGGTTATTTTCTGGTCTGGGAATAAAGTCCCTTCTTGCAGCTTTTGAAACAGACCAGAGTTCCTGAAGATGCGAGCGTCATGTACCTTTCCCGGCCATCCCACGTTGATGTTGGTGAAACGTCCCTTGTGATCCACCAGTGCTTGCAGCACTATTGAAAAGTACCCCTTGCGGTTTATGTACTCGTCGGCTTGGTGCTCCGGTGCCAAGATAGGGATATGGGTTCTGTCTATGGCCCCACCACCGTTAGGGAATCCCATTGCAGCAAAGCCATCCACTATGACCTGCACATTTCCCAGGGTCACTACCCTTGATATCAGCAGATCTTTGATTGCATTGGCTACTTGCATCACAGCAGCCCCCACAGTAGATTTGCCCACTCCAAATTGATTCCCGACTGACCGGTAGCTGTCTGGTGTTGCAAGCTTCCACAGGGCTATCGCCACTCGCTTCTCAACTGTGAGGGCTGCTCTCATCTTGGTATTCTTGCGCCTCAGGGCAGAGGAAAGCAAGTCACAAAGTTCCATAGAAGTGCCCTTACACTTGCAAAAGTTTCACAACCACTGGGAATCGTCCCAGACCTGCAACACTATGCGGTCCCACCAATCTGTGCTTGTTTCCCGAGCCCAGAATCGGCATTCCACCGCATGAACCTGGCCCATTAGCACCATGATGCCCACATTGCCAGGGCCCCTGCTTTGAGAGAAGTCTGTGTCCATGTCCTCATCACTCACGTTACTGCGCTGACATCGCCTACTTGCCCGGTATCGCTTTGCCAGGTTCCGGTGCTGTATATACTGCTGGATAATGCGAGTGGTGTTTAATGTGCTCCTAATTGCCAAAGTGATCTGAGCGGGCTCCATGCTTGCCGTGGTATGGCGTCTGCACAGAAAAAAGGCGTGGAACGATTGTTTGCCGTTGCCCTGATGGAGGGAGGGGCAACTGACGACATGGCTTACAGGGTTGGCTTACAGGGAATTAAAATCAACAAAGGTGGTGGCTTTGCGAGAAACAGAATGGCCCCCTCAAGAATAGAACTCAAAACCTCAAGGATAGAACTCAAAACTGGGTTTGGCAGGCCGTTGATTTCACAGAGGGAAGGAGGAGAAAATGAATACAAAACAAATCTGGTCTATTTCTTGTTTTGAGCCACTTCATCTATCTTTATACATCTTGCTGGCAGCAGACTGTGCAGTACGACCGCTAGCCGTCATCATCTCCTGGGTGGTCGGCAGAAGACGGTGGAGTATGACGACTAGCCATCATCTTCTGCTGGCTGGAGGTTAAAAGACAGTGCACTGCTGGTAAGACTGAATCGCCAAGAGATGAAACTTAAAAGGGAAATGACCTGGCTGAGTCACTCCCATGTTTGCCCAGGCGCCCGATTAAAAGAGCACCTTGGACTACGTCGATGACGGCTACCAGTCATACTGCACTGTCTGCTGCCAAAAGACAATTAACTGCTGCTGTGTAGCAATGCAGTACCACGTCTGCCAGCACACAGGAGACATGCGGCCCATTAGCACCATGATGCCCACATTGCCAAGGCCCCTGCTTTGAGAGAAGTCTGTGTCCATGTCCTCATCACTCACTGCGCTGACATCGCCTACTTGCCCGGTATCGCTTTGCCAGGTTCCGGTGCTGTATATACTGCTGGATAATGCGAGTGGTGTTTAATGTGCTCCTAATTGCCAAAGTGAGCTGAGCGGGCTCCATGCTTGCTGTGGTATGGCGTCTGCACAGGTAACTCAAGAAAAAAGGCGCAAAACGATTGTCTGCCCCTACTTTCACGGAAGGAGGGAGGGAAGGGGGGCCTGACGATATGTACCCAGAACCACCCGCGACAATGTTTTAGCCCCATCAGGCACTGGGATTTCTACCCAGAATTCAGATGGGCGGCGGAGACTGCGGGAACTGTGGGATAGCAACCCACGGTGCAACGCTCTGGAAGTCGATGGTTGCCTCGGTACTGTGGACACACTCCGCCAACTACATGCACTTAGAACTCTTGTGTGGAGACACACACAATCAACTGTATAAAACCGCTTTCTACACAACCGACTTCTATAAATTCAACCTAGTTTCGTAGTGTAGACATACTAAGGTCAGAAGGGACCATTATGATCATCTAGTCCAACCTTCTGCACAACGCAGGCCACAGATTCTCACCCACCCACTCACTCCTGCAAAAAACCTTTCACCTATGTCTGAGCTATTGAAGTCCTCAAATCGTGGTTTAAAGACTTCAAGGAGCAGAGAATCCTCCAGCAAGTGACCCATGCCCCATGATACAGAGGAAGGTGAAAAATCTCCAGGGCCTCTTCCAATCTGCCCTGGAGGAAAATTCCTTCCTGACCCCAAATATGGCGATCAGCTAAACCCTGAGCATATGGGCAAGATTCACCAGCCAGATACTACAGAAAATTCTTTCCTGAATAACTCAGATCCCACCCCATCTAATATCCCATCACAGGCCATTAGGCCTATTTACCATGAATATTTAAAGAGCAATTAATTACCAAAATCACGTTATCCCATCATACCATCTCCTTGTCTTCATAGGGAAGTTGACCGGAACAGCTATTGCCCAATAGTTCCCTGGTGTGGGCACTTATTCCAGAATAGTCCGAAGCAGAGTAATTCTTGCAGAACAGAAGTGACTTTTATTCTAGAATAGTGTCCACACATGGAGCTATTCTGGTCAATTTCCTCATGTGGATAAGACCTTAGTCTAAAAGGGAACTTCACTGGTCAGTCTTCAACAGTGTCTCTTAACACAGTGAAGAGGGTTGAAAGGGACAATAAACATCCATTTATAAGTGGAAACAGAACAGCAGATGGTACCCAATTGAAGCCAGCATTATAATTTGCTCAAGGTGTTCTCTATAATTTACTCGTAGGCCAGATGAGCATACCTTGAGCAGGTTACAGACAGGGGCTGAACCCAAACAGTGAATATAAAGTGCATGTTTTTTCTGGGCTGCCCTCTGGGGAAAGAGACTTAATTTTTTTCAATCAGAATGTTCTAAAGCAGTGGTTCTCAAACTTTTTTTTCCCCACGGACCACTTGAAAATAGCTAACTATTGTAAAGCACTTTGGATGAAAGCGCTACATAAAATAACAACTTAATAATAATTGTTTTTTGTTCTCCAAATAAAAGCACACAACTCATATTTTAATATCAGTAGTCTTATCTTTCTAATGCGATGGATGTGCCCTCTCTCCCCTACCATGGCAGCCCCCAAGCTGGGGCTGGGAAGGAGGGGGGGTCTCTCCCTGGCAGCCACAGCCCTGGAACTGGGGAAAGTTGCCTCTTTCTGTGGCCGCCACAGTCCTGCACATCCCAAATTCCCCCCACCTCCTCTTCTCACCCTACTGCCCCCTCCCACCTACCCTTTATTCCCCCCAACGCCACCACCTCACCTTACATGTGCATCTTCTCCAGGACCCAGGCACCTAATTAGTGGAGCCACGCCTGCACAGCTCCACTAATTAGGTGAGTGACCCTTCATTCTCTCATGTCTGACTGCCCACCTTAGAGGGAACTGTCCATGGACCAGCTGAATGGAGCTCGTGGACCCCTGGTGGTCTGCAGACCACCATTTGAGTACCTCTGTTTTAGAGAGAAAATGTGAGCTTTGTTCTCCCATCACATATCTGGGTGGGATCAGCCAAGGGACAATGTCATGCTACAAATATAAATGTGCTTCTCTTGGAGAAGCTGAGCTTTCCCAGCTGTGTGACACCACTGTCCCCCACTCTTCTGCTGCTGCCGGCTTGTCTGCACGTGCACTCTCCAAACTATGCAGTGGGTTTTGGCTTGTATCATGCTTGAGAAACTAAAGTTTACAAGACAGAGACCATGATTTCCCAGAATTGCTTCTTTTCCTGTACACTTCATGTCAGTGGGTTTTAGCAGTGCCAAACCTTGGCCAAAATAATCCCCTCCTTCCTCTAACCCTTAGCCATCAACCTTGAACTCAGCATCCCAGCACCAGGAGACAGTGTGCTGAGTGGAAGGTAACTAGGCTGGAATAAGAAATAAGAAGGGCTACTAGGATGATCCGAGGAATGGAAAAGTTGTCTTATGAAAGGAGACTCAAGGAGCTTGGCTTGTTTAGCCTAACTAAAAGAAGGTTGAGGGGAGATATGATTGCTCTCTATAAATATATCAGAGGGATAAATACCGGAGAGGGAGAGGAATTATTTAAGCTCAGTACCAATGTGGACACAAGAACAAATGGATATAAACTGGCCACCAGGAAGTTTAGACTTGAAATTAGACGAAGGTTTCTAACCATCAAAGGAGTGAAGTTTTGGAATAGCCTTCCAAGGGAAGCAGTGGGGGCAAAAGATCTATCTGGCTTTAAGATTAAGCTCGATAAGTTTATGGAGGAGATGGTATGATGGGATAACATGGTTTATGATCGCCATATTTGGGGTCAGGAAGGAATTTTCCTCCAGGGCAGATTGGAAGAGGCCCTGGAGGTTTTTCGCCTTCCTCTGTAGCATGGGGCACGGGTCACTCGCTGGAGGATTCTCTGCTCCTTGAAGTCTTTAAACCATGATTGAAGACTTCAATAGCTCAGACATAGGTGAGAGGTTTTTTGCAGGAGTGGGTGGGTGAAATTCTGTGGCCTGCATTGTGCAGGAGGTCAGACTAGATGATCATAATGGTCCCTTCTGACCTTAGTATCTATGAATCTTTCAGCGATAACAAGCAAGCATAAAGCCAGGGGTGTAGCAGGGTGCACAGTAGCAGTATTGTAACCCAGGAGGTTACACGGAGGCTTGATTACTGCAAACTTTTCCCAGCGCATACCCCCTCATGGTGCATGGTGGCACTGCAGTCACCCTGCCTCAGTTTCCCCTTGTGCCCAAAAGTTCCCTCAGCCTTTAGCACAGCTCCGCTGCTGAGGTGACTTAGCCCCCTGGCCAAGGCACAACAGTTCACCCCTTCCGGGATAATCAGGGTTCAAAGGAGAACACTAGCATCAGCTTTCTGCCCCAGCTCACACCAGGCACAGCCATTCCTCTGAGGGTCACTTCAGTTATACACAACAGTCTTCAGCCTCTTTCTGGGCTCCAGTTCCCACCTTCCTGGGTTCCAGTTGATCCCTTTTCCCTCCCCTGAACAGCAAGGTTTGTTGCACCCCTTGACCAGGGTAGCAGCACGGGGGGGACCCATACCCAGCCTTACTATGGGTTCCCAACCCCTAGATTACTTGGCTCTCTTCCCTTCCCAGGGCCTCTTTCTACATACCAGTTTGCAGAGTTTTTCCCTCCAGGAGGTTTTTCTAACCCCAGTCCTGGGCCCAAAACATCTTCCCCCTTAGAACAGAGCTTCTGCAGCCCTCCTTCCTAGGGTGTGCTTTAACCTGGTTTTAACACTATCCCCGATAATGTCACGGCTAACCTGGTGGCTGAACTTTGTGACTTTGTCCTTACCCATAACTATTGTACATTTGGGGACAATGTATACCTTCAAATCAGCGGCACTGCTATGGGTACCTGCATGGCCCCACAGTATGCCAACATTTTTATGGCTGACTTAGAACAACGCTTCCTCAGCTCTCGTCCCCTAATGCCCCTACTCTACTTGTGCTATATTGATGACATCTTCATCATCTGAACCCATGGAAAAGAAGCCCTTGAGGAATTCCACCATGATTTCAACAATTTCCATCCCACCATCAACCTCAGCCTGGTCCAGTCCACACAAGAGATCCACTTCCTGGACACTACGGTGCTAATAAACGATGGTCACATAAACACCACCCTACACCAGAAACCTGCTGACCACTATTCCTACCTACATGCCTCCAGCTTTCACCCAGACCACACCACACGATCCATTGTCTACAGCCAAGCTCTGCGATACAACCGCATTTGCTCCAACCCCTCAGACAGAGGCATACACCTACAAGATCTCTATCAAGCATTCTTACAACTACAATACCCACCTGTGGAAGTGAAGAAACAGATTGATAGAGCCCGAAGAGTTCCCAGAAGTCACCTACTACAGGACAGGCCTAACAAAGAAAACAACAGAACGCCACTAGCCGTCACCTTCAGCCCCCAACTAAAACCCCTCCAACGCATTATTAAGGATCTACAACCTATCCTGAAGGATGACCCAACACTCTCACAAATCTTGGGAGACAGGCCAGTCCTTGCCTACAGACAGCCCCCCAACCTGAAGCAAATACTCACCAGCAACCACATACCACACAACAGAACCACTAACCCAGGAACCTATCCTTGCAACAAAGCCCTTTGCCAACTGTGCCCACATATCTGTTCAGGGGACACCATCACAGGGCCTAATAACATCAGCCACACTATCAGAGGCTCGTTCACCTGCACATCTACCAGTGTGATATATGCCATCATGTGCCAGCAATGCCCCTCTGCCATGTACATTGGTCAAACTGGACAGTCTCTACGTAAAAGAATATGTAACCCTTCTGCCCATCAGAGTTGGCAGCAACAAGGGCCGGGTTCAATATCTAGGGGATCCATTCCAATAACACAATGCAAAACCGGCTCGAGCCCCCACCCAGTGACCTGGGACAAATATATACCACCCCCGCTGGGCGCCTCCAAGAGGCAATACTTCCCCTCTCGCAAACACATAGTCTGAGTGTAGCAAAAAGCCTTTTAATAACAGAGAGAAACAATGTGACATTATGTTGGGGAGACACCACCAACAGGATTCATAACACAACCCATGAGCAAAAAAACCCACCCCAAGCAAATTGGGGCATGCCCCTTTCCCTCGGGTTCTTGGGTCCCAGCACCCAAACGTCTCTTGAGTCCAGCAATCCACAAACCACCCAAAGTCCAAAAAGTCCAGCCCCAGAGTTCAAAAGTTCATCTGCATAGTGTTACTCCCCAGTCTGGCTAAAATGTGCCTATGTGTGGGGGAAAGGGGTAAGGGGCACCTTACGTGTCCTGAAGCTGACTGCCCCACAGGGCTCTGCTCTGCTACGCTGTCTCACGAACAGCTCTGCTCCACCACGACCGGCTCCGCTCTGCACAGCTCGCCGTCTCACGAACACACCGCTGTCTCACGAACGGCTCCGCTCCACCACGACCGGCTCTGCTCTGCACAGCTCGCTGTCTCACGAACGGCTCCACTCTGCACAGCTCGCTGTCTCACGAACACACCGCTGTCTCACGAATGGCTCCGCTCCACCACGACCGGCTCTGCTCTGCACAGCTCGCTGTCTCACGAATGGCTCTGCTCCGCTCTGCCAGCCTATCCACGAACAGCACCACTGCACTCTAGATCTTCCCGCTCCCCACTACTTGACACAGTGCTCAGTGATTTCAGCTCATAGTAGTGGGGGCCTTAGTGCTGGTGCACCATAAGGCTACAGTGAATGCAGCACAGTACCTGTAGCAAGACTCTTAATAGACCCAAAATTAGCTCTGACATTCCACAGTGGAGAGAGACAGAGGTGCAATTGGTGCTTCAGGCCCTCACAAAGGGGCCCACACCACCAGGTACTAATACCTGTCTCAAGTCTCTCTCCCTTCCCAGAGTTTTGGAACCCATGTCCCTTGCCTAGCGAGTGCTACTCAGTTGATGGTGAGTCCCTCCATCATAACAAAAGGCCAAGTACAGTTCCAAGCACAGTTCCCATAATCAGGGTAATAACAATTTACTCTTCCCGCCCCAATAACAAAGACACTGGGGATCCCACAACAGCCAAAGTGACCATTTGGGCAGTTATGGCCTCATTCTAGGCGGGGTGGGTGTGCCTATGCAAATTGAGATCAGCCCCTGAAGTTCTTTTCCACTACTTGCCACACCTCACCACCAGATGTCAGGGTGGAGCCCATCCTGACTCTGCTTACAAATAAATGGACACAAATCAGATGTCAAGAATTATAACATTCATAAACCAGTCGGAGAACACTTCAATCTCTCTGGTCACGCAATTACAGACATGAAAGTTGCGATATTACAACAAAAAAACTTCAAATCCAGACTCCAGCGAGAAACTGCTGAACTGGAATTCATTTGCAAATTGGATACTATTAATTTAGGCTTAAATAGAGACTGGGAGTGGCTAAGTCATTATGCAAGGTAACCTATTTCCCCTTGTTTTTTCCAAACCCCACCCCCCCCCCCCCCCCCCCCGTTCCTCAGACATTCTTGTTAAACCCTGGATTTGTGCTGGAAATGGCCCACCTTGATTATCATACACATTGTAAGGAGAGTGATCACTTTAGATAAGCTATTACCAACAGGAGAGTGGTTTGTGTGTGTGGAAAAAAGGGGGGGGGGAGAAAACCTGGATTTATGCTGGAAATGGCCCACCTTGATTATCATACACATTGTAAGGAGAGTGATCACTTTAGATAAGCTATTACCAACAGGAGAGTGGGTTTGTTGCGGGGAGTGGGGAGAAAACCTGGATTTGTGCTGGAAATGGCCCAACTTGATTATCATACACATTGTAAGGAGAGTGATCACTTTAGATAAGCTATTACCAGCAGGAGAGTGGGGTGGGGGGAGAGAAAACCTTTTGTAGTGGTAAACACCCATTTTTTCATGGTTTGTGTGTATAAGAACATCTCCTGTATTTTCCACAGTATGCATCCGATGAAGTGAGCTGTAGCTCACGAAAGCTTATGCTCAAATAAATTGGTTAGTCTCTAAGGTGCCACAAGTACTCCTTTTCTTTTAACCTGGGAAGCATTCCTTAGCCCACTGGAATTTTACCTCCATGTGGCTCTGTCTATCCTGACTGAGCTGAAAGTAGCCTTTGTAATGCTCAGGAGGTAATCACCTGACAGCCACACCTGGCCCACGTTCCCAGCTTAGTCTGAGGATCCTTCCTTAACACCTTCTCTGATAGGGGCCAGTCCTTGGAATAGGGTTGGCTGGCCCTCGGTTCCCACTGCCCTTAAATAGGTGCAAGCTAGTTTGTTCCAGGAAGGTTCAGGTCAGGATTTAGGCCCAGATCTTCAAAGGTATTTAAGCTTCTAACTGTCTTGGGTTTCAGAGGAAATTAGGAGCCCAAATATCTTTGAGGACTTGAACCTTAGTGTCTCCACAGTCTGAAGCACTCATGCTGTGTGTGTTACACCCTCAGCCACAGGACTTTGCTTTTAAAAAGGAGAACTTGGTGTATTCTGGGAAGCCAAACCTTTGCTTTAAGAGCTTCTCTGAGGCTGAGACATCCCCAGTACGCTGCTAAATCCGGCTTCCTCCTGCAGCAGCAGTACACACAGTGCTGCTCACCCCTGCAAGAATGCCCTCCAAGCCCCCCAGCCCCACCCTATTCTTAATGGGGCTGCTCCCATTTCTCTTATTATAATAAGCTACTAGCAAAAAGAGCAAATACAAACAAATATCCCAAATGATTACTAGATATCAACAATATGAACCTCTTCCTAAACCATTTTTTCCAGAGGCCCCACATGTCCTGGATATGGAAACGACAGGGTTGCAGCAGCTAGGTCTCCCACTGGCTGCGTTTCACTGCAGAGCTCCCAGGCGCGCCCTCCACTTGAGTGACGCTGCCAGAAGCGGAAATGCTCTCAAATGCTGTACAGTGCTGTGCACCCTTGGGAACCAAAACTGTGTAATTCAATTCTTCTCACGCACGCTTCCTCTCCATTAGCCGCGTCCTAGCCGCTTTGTGGTTAAACTTCTGTGACTCTGTGAGAATGGTGTATGCAGCTTCGGGTCAGCATTTTTGCTTTCAATAGCCGTCGTGCGCATGGTTTTGGTGTTGTCTGGTGAAACTTTGGATTCATTCATATTTTTATGTTTTTGGTGTGTAGGTTTTGAGGACTGGAAACACATACTCAGCGCTCACCAGAATGGGTTTTGGGGGAAGGAACTATTGAAAAAAGCCCCATGTTGTATCTAGTACAGTTCATCAATGTAAGTCAGAGCTCCTGAATGTTACTCCCAGCTTTGTCAGTGACCTAAAGTCAGTCATTTAACCATGGAGTTTCCTACCCCCTCTGTGAAATGGCTGCTGATTAGCCATTTCCCAGGACTGGTTAGACAGGTAATGTCGTTAGGGCATTGTGCTGTAGGGCATGCTAATTCATAGAATATCAGGGTTGGAAGGGACCTCAGGAAGTCATCTAGTCCAACCCCCTGCTCAAAGCAGGACCAAGCCCCAATTTTTGCCCCAGATCCCTAAATGGCCCCTTCAAGGATTGAACTCACAACCCTGGGTTTAGCAGGCCAAGGCTCAAACCAATGATAAAGGATTCTTATTCCAATCACATCCGCTATTTATCTACAAAAACTCACAAGCAAAGCTGGGGAATTTTTCTTCAGGGAATAGAAAGTTCCCTCAAAAGTGAAATTTTCAGGGCCTGGAACAATTCGCAAATTGGGGTCAAATTAAAAAAAATAGTTAAGGGCAAAAAAGAAAAAAACTTGAAAGAAATTCAAGGTTGTCAGTGTTTCAGTTCTATTTTTTCATTTCAAAACAGCATTTCATTTTCAATTTGTCCAATAAAAAAACACAACCCCCCCCCTCACAGAGATGTGTGAAACTCCTCCCCCCCCCCCAACAAGATGGGTGGAAACCCCTGAAAATGCTTGAGTCAAAACAGAAAAATTAAAACAATTAATTTACAGTCATCCTAAAACATTTTGGTCAATTTGAAATAAAACTGATGTTTTTGTTTGTTTTCAAATGTTCTTCACCATGTGTTTGTGCACATGTGTGTGGACATGTGTGCTTTAAATTGAGAGGAAGAGGAGAGACACAGCTCCTTGGGACACAGAACTGACTGGAGGGGCAGACTTGGAAATTGTGAGCAAGGAAACTGGCTAACATGGCTACCACTCTGAAACCTGTTTGGTTCTAGTGTATTCAGAAGAACAGGACTTTGTGCACAAGCTTGGTAAATAAAAAGGATTGTACCAAAGAAATACTTGACTCTGTTATCAATTTTTCCTTCTAATGGAAACAATCTTGCAGGGCCCCAAATATTGATGAATCAGAGAGGCAACAGCAGTTTGATACACTGCGAGGGCTAGTCTTCTCAGCTGACAAGAAGTCTGAACAACTGGGAGCTGAGCTAATTTCTCCAGAGGAGTAAACAGAGGCAGAGATAGGGACAGGGATAATAGCAGGACTATTAAGGGGCATTAGGAGAAGACAGTACAATCCCCTTTGATGCCTGATCCCTTTTAATGGGTAATACTTATATTGATTGCCAAGTGATCCGATTAATGAGCGGAGGGTAATAGGATTCTTATCCCCAAAAAATCAGACTATACAGAACTAAAACCAATGAGTTCAATATCCTGTAGGGAACCTCAAGGTGAATAGCAAAGACACTCACTGAAGGCAAAGCAAAACCTTAGAGATTTTTATTAAGATCAAATAATAAAGCCAGAAAAGCTCCAAACCACATAAACAGATAGGAATAATACAGTGTTTGGATATCTGTGGTATCATTCTTTGCATATGGTCCTAGACTTACATACTTACACCCTTCCTTGAGGAGCTGATGGTAAGAGACAGCAGGCCAGCCCTGTCTCTGGCATGCCAAATGAGTCCAATGGTCCAAGTTCCTCAGTGCTCAAGATTGATGGTAGAAAACCGTAGAGCTGAAGGGTCAAATGATGGAAAGCTAACCCCCTCCACGTAGTGGTTTGTCCTATTATAGGGTCTGAGCATTATAATGAATATTTATTCTAATGCTCAGTCTTCCATGTCCAAATCTAACTTCCTCACCCTCATAATATTGGGGTGCACTTATCCTATAGGTTAACATATTAACACAATTAAACTCAATATCATATACATTACTATTACTTAGGGCTTGGCTACACTTGCAAGTTAGAGTGCATTTAATCAGCCCTGGGCGCCCTAACTCCTGAGGTGTCCACACTGGCAAGGCACTTCGAGTGCCTGGACTGTGCAGCTGGAGCACTCCTGGTAATCCACCTCCAGGAGAAGCATAGAGCTTGCTGCGCCCTGGCTGAAATGCCGTGGTGTCAGTGTGGACGATGTGTTGCATTACTGCGCTGTGATTGGCCTCCGGAAATGTCCAATAATCCCTTGAAGTCATGTGGCCACCCTGGTCATTGTTTTGAACTTGGCTGCAGGCATGGGGATAACCCCTTTCAAAGCTCCGTTTCTGACAACCGGCTGCTTATCTGCTCTGGGACACAAAGCAACCATTACTGTGGAATGCTGCTGCTGCAGAGGCAGGCGCTGTGCATGTGTGTGTGTGTGTGAGAGAGAGGTGGAGGGGCTGATGTTGGGCTTCCCCCTGCTGCTATCTGAACTTACAAGACAGCCTGCTGACATACTCTCTGCCCCCCAAAACACACTGTCTCTCCCCACATACACACAACACACTCCCTGTCAGACTCCACCCCCCCATTTGAAAAGCACGTTGCAGCCACTTGCACACTGGGATAGCTACCACAATGCACTGCTCTCTGTGGCGTTGCAAGAGCTGCTAATGTGGCCACGCCACTGTGCTCGCAGCTGACAGTGTAAACACGCGGCAGCGCTTTCCCTGCTGCTGTCTCCGAGGGCTGGTTTAACTCCCGGAGCTCTAAATCTGCAAGTGTAGCCATGCCCTTAAGCAAAATTGTGGTTAGACATCTACCAACTATTCTATCCTAAAATAGCCCAGCCCAGCATCACTTGGATGTTCCTGTGGTTGTAGGTACCGTTAGGTTTTAATACTCACAGTTAACCAAGCTACTGCTAGTTCCCCAAAATCTAAAGGTAACTGTCAGGCCATTTATCTAGGCCGGGGTCACAGGCCTACTATACTTATGCTAACTTGCTTAAGCTCATGTCTTGCAGGATACAGGCCTGTAGGTTCCTTGAGTTACAGCTGAATCTAATAAAGGCTAAGCTAGCCCTATGGCCTACAAGTCACCTTCCACTAGCACAAAAAGGGAGTGCCCCATTTCAAGACTTGGGCCAGAAGCTGGGTCAAGTGAACAAGGGTGCGAAATGGGTGGTGCTTTGGTTCTTGCCCCAAGAGCCAGAGATGGCAGTAACTTACTGCTGGTGTAGGTCAGCACTAAATTACTACCCCCGCCTCTTCCCTATAGCACGGGGGAAGCAGGGAGAAAACTGGGGCCCTGTGAAGGGGCGTTCACCCCACACCATCCCTGAAAGGGGTAAAGAAGCTCAGAACAGGTCACTTAATGAGATAGACCCCACATGAAGGGCTTACACCAGGGATGGGAGGCAGCAGGTGGGACCCAGGTGCAGGGCAGACAGCCTGACCCCCATGGAGCACTGAGCAGGCAGCCGAGCCCCAGTCAGTGTGGGGGCCGGCAGCCCAAGCCCCAGCGGTCAGCGTGGGGCTGGCAGCCTGAGCCCCATGGAGTGCAGGGCTGGGCAGTTGAAGCTAGCAGCCCAAGCCCGGCTCCTGTCAGTGGGGGGACCGCCAGCCCGAGCCCCAGTGGTCAGCGTGGGGCTGGCAGCCTGAGCCCCATGGAGAGTGGGGCCAGGCAATTGGAGCTAGCAGCACAAGCCCTGCGGAGTGCACAGCTGAGCCCCTGTCAGTGGGGGGGCCAGCAGCCTGAGGCTGCAGCAGTAGGGGCCAGCAGCCCGAGCTCTGCGGAGCAAGCAGCTGAGCCCTGGTTGGCGGGAGCTGGCAGCCCAAGCCCCATGGAGCATGGGGCCGGACAGTTGGGGCTAGCAGTCCGAGCCCTGCCCCCATCAGTGGGGGGGCTGGCAGCCCGAGCCCCAGCGCTCAGTATAGGGTTGGCAGCCCAAGCCCCATAAAGCGTGGGGCTGGGCAATTGTGGCTGTCAGCCCAAGCCCCGGCGGTCAATGGGGACCAGCAGCCCAAGCTCAGTGGAGCGCTGAGCAGGCAGCCCAAGCCCCGATCAGTGGGGTCCAGCAGCCTGAGCCCCACGGAGTGCGGAGCCAGCAGCCCAGACCCTGGCACATGGCTAGCAACCTGAGCCCCATGGTGGGCAGGGCGGCAGCTGGGACCCCAGGCATGCAGATGGCAGCTCTGACCCCTGTCCTTGGCAGACAGGAGAAGTTGGGTGTCATGAGGGGCAGAGTGAGTAGGGGGGGGCTCGCTGTGCGGGGGGGGGGAGGGGGTTCAGGCTAACTTGTCCCTCGCAGGGCACCCCCCCAGTCACATCAGTGACAGGGAAGTATACTAGATTTGTAGCTCGAACAAAAAAGGTTGCATCAAAAGTCTCATGGGCTCATTGCAGCATCCATAGACAAGCCCTCGCAACAAAATGCATGCCCGAGAGACTGAAGGAAGTGCTGGACAATGCAGCGAAAATGGTGAATTTCATAAAATCACAGCCAACAAATTCCAGCATATTTCACGTACTTTGTGAAGAAATGGGTAGTGTACACAATTGTCTGTTGCCCCGTACCGAAGTTAGATGGCTCTCACGGGGCAAAATTCTTGTGTGCTTGTTTGAGCTTTGAATGGAAATCCCAGGTTTTTTCAGCAACCACCCTTTCCACCTTTCCAGCTGTATGGAAAATAATGTCTCGCTCCAGAGCCTAACTTATTTAGCAGATATTTTCTCAAGAATTAATGACCTAAATTTGTCTCTTCAAGGCCTCAATATAACAGTTTTCAATTTGAAAGAGCGAGTTGAATCCATGATAAAGAAGTTGCAATTCTAGGAGAATTGTTTGGAAAACAATCAAACGGAGTGTTTCAGTAATCTTCATGACTTCCTGGCAGAACATAAACTTCAGTTGGATCAGTGCACTAAAGCCAGTATAACTGCACACCTAAAAGGACTTTGCACAACTTTCAGGAAATACTTTCCAGCTATGTCAGGCGATAATGACTGGATACATAACCCTTTTGATGATACCACTCTCTCAACACAGATATTGAACACTGAGGAAAAAGAAATTGATTGAGATCTCCTGTGGTTACGAACTGAAAAGGAGTTTCAGAAATCTGTCATTGATCAACTTTTGGCTGAGCTTAAGGAACGAGTACCTCCTTCTGGCAGAAAAAGCTACTACAGTTTTGTTGCCATTTTCAACAACATACTTATGCGAGAAAGCGTTTTCCTCATGTGCACATCTGAAAACCAAATACAGAAACAGACTTGATGCCAAACCAGACCTGAGACTTTATCTTTCTTCCGTGGTTGCAGACTTCCAAGAGCTATGCAGAGCAAAGCAAGCACATCCATCACACTGAGGAAATTTAAACTTAAATCCCTGGAAATATTCCTTTTTAGGAGGGGGTTCACAAGATTTCACAATTTAGTGAAAGGGGTTCGCGGGCTGTTAAAGTTTGGGAACCACTGGCTTTGACTGAAGACGCAACCCCGGATGGGAGGATGAAGCTCCGCTGAGCAGGTGGCCTGGGCTAGTATAAAGAAATGGTAGAAGTGAGGAATTCTACAGCCACCCTCCTGGGAGCTTGGCCCTGAGGGAAGGGCATGCCCAGAAAAAAGAAGGTTGGAGAAGAAAACTGGTGGGAGGCAAGTAGGAAGCATCCCAGGGAGAGGGCAGCAAGGCTGAAGACTGAGCAGACCTTGGCTGCGTGTTGTAGGGTCCCTGGCCTGGAACCCAGAGTAGTGGGCAGGCCTGGTTCCCTACCAGCCACAGCTGGAGCGACATAGCCTGGACTGCTGGTCCAGTGCATCCCTATACCCTGGAAGGGGAAGCACACAGTGTCCGGAGGGCTGGGTCATGAAGAGGAAGCTGCAGTCCCTGGTGTGAGAGGTGCTGCAGAAGGAGAAGAGGACAGTGGGTGGGGAGAGGCTGCAAGGGGAGGTGTCGGACCTGAAAGTGAGCTAATCCCCAGAACAGCCACGAGGAGGCACCACCTCGTTGTCAGTAGAGTGCCCGGGGGCAGTTTCGTTCAGTATGGCCACTGCATTTCCACAAGTGCAGGGCAGCCCTGTCTGCAGCATGGCATCTCCACAGGACCAAGATACCACAGTGCTTTTGGCACTGAGCACTCTATTACTCAGAACAGAGCTTTTATGGCAATGAGTCTGCTGCAGTTCTCTGGCCCCTGAGGCTGTCCAGCCAAACCTTGTCCCATGACGGGCACCACCCTTCCAGGAACAGACTTAGCAGCTGATCGCTTTGGAATAACTCTCCCCAAGATATGAGGAGGATCCTTTTCCTAAACTATTGTAAGTCCTATTTTTCATTTGCCTATCAGGATCTTTATAGCCTGCTGGGAAAAGCCATCAGTTTTTGTCTGTCTGGCATGACTCTGATTGGTCATATTTTTTCAGAGTAGCAGCCGTGTTAGTCTGTATTCGCAAAAGGAAAAGGAGGACTTGTGGCACCTTAGAGTCATATTTTTTGTGAGTCAGAGAAAAGCCCCACTGCCACAATCGAAAGCAGAGAAATCTAAAACAGCTCAGCGAGATGGAAAACTCAGAACAGCACAGGAGTGAAGTCAAGTTGATAGTATTATTGATCTCTTTTTGATCTCGAATAGGTCCAGTTCTTCTACTTGGGGGCAATGGGACAGATGCACGTCCTTGTGAACACTGTGTGTGTTATCAGAACTTTACTAACAAGCAATAAATATAATACCCAAATGCACAAAGGGTAGTATTCTAAAACCATTGCACTAAGTAGAGTTACCTTCTTTTGGGAGAAAGTTAGGGTGCTTCCTGGCATGCTCTGGTAACTGTGTCCTGGTACTTGTATCTGCAGTTTGGAGGCAGGCCATAAGAAAAAGGTGACCCTGCTAGTATGCGTAACAAATATGAATATTCTGATTTAAGGATCCCATTATAGGAAATATTTTTCCAGGATAAACATTCTGAAATGTTTGTCCCATTCTGAAGAGAAGGGACTTTCTTCTGTGAACGGGAACTGGGACAAAACCCGAAGTGAGCATTAGCTAGCATTACTGTCCATGGGAATGAGTAATCTAGTTCAGGCACATACAGAGGGGGGCCTGCATGGTTATGTCACTGACATGGCTGTGCCTTAGCAACCCTACTGGCCAAGTGTGGCTTTGCAGCTCCCTGCCTCAGTTTCCCCTCGCCATGGTTTTCTCTCTCCTGGGGATTCATGTGACTCAGCCAATGGCAGATTAATGCACAGGCCCAATTTAGGGGCCCCAGGAATGCTGGAAGCTGGGTAGAAGAGGGAAGGCCACCAGTGCTGGAACTGATTTCAGAGCAGCAGCTGTGTTAGTCTGTATTTGCAAAAAGAAAAGGAGTACTTGTGGCACCTTAGAGACCTTGTCTTTCCCTGGGGCCCCACCCCCTGCACCTCTTCCCCCTGAGGTCCCCCCCGACCAGGCTAGAAGCCAGAGACAGGCCAAGACAAGAGATGCCCAGGGAGCCTAGGCCACTGTGGAGAACCCCAGACCCTCCACCTGCTCGGAATGAGGAGGCCCGAGAGTAGCCCCCCGCTCTGTGTTCCCACCCGCGCTGGGTCACACCGCCCTGGGCAGGTCGGAGTGTCGGGGGCTCCCCACAGCAGCCCAAGCTCCCTGAGCAGCTCTTAGAAGCCTCGGGGGAGAGGATGAACAGGGGGAAGGGCCCATGGTGAGGGAGGGTCCTAAGGCTCATCTCATGCCCTCCCCCCTGGGAAGAGGCTGGCACCGCTAGCAGGGGCCGCACTTTGCAGTGCAGGAGCTAATCACCTTATCAATTCCCGCAACACAAAGCACAGCCCCTGCCAGAGTCCCTGCCTATGTTAAAAAGTGGACAAGCATCGCCCTCTCACAGTTCTGGCACCCTTGGGGTGGGGGCCCCCTCCCAAATGTTCTTTGGGCCCAGGGCCTCAATATATCTTAATCCACCTCTGGGCTCAGATCTCCAGCCGGGTCATTATCTGGCTTCTCCACCCGTTGGAGTTGGTGATGTGGTTTAGCCTTCTGGCCAAGTTAACTAAAATTTACCCCCTTCTGGTGTAACATAAGTCCAAACAAACAGTACTTTGGTTCACCTTCTGGGCTACCTTTAAGTCTCTCTGCTCTGGGATAGAGTGCTGATTCCCAGGCTCCTTTCAGAGACTCCTTCTCACAGTCTCAACCCCACTGGGCCACCTTTCAGCGTTCCTAGCTCTGGGATAGTCCCCTGTTTCTTCCAGACCCTACTTCAGGGCCTTCAACAAGAACCTAACTTGCTCCCTTCTTCCTGAGTTCTCTCAGTCCTTTTATGAGGTCCAGGTATATCAGGCTGTTACTTGACTCCAATTAGTTCTGCCCCTTTAGGCTGGGAGGTAGCTAATTATGACACAGACAGGAATGATTGAACAGGGCTGGCTAGCCCCAGGCCCCCTTATCTTAAAGAAGCAGGCCACACTGTTACAGGCAACAAACACATCATTGGTACTCAATAAATAATAAGCCTATGTAATGTAAAAAATTGATAAGGGAAGCAAAGGGACACAAGGAGAACTCTGAAAAGGAGTACTTGTGGCACCTTAGAGACTAACCAGTTTATTTGAGCATGAGCTTTCGTGAGCTACAGCTCACTTCATCGGATGCATCCGATGAAGTGAGCTGTAGCTCACGAAAGCTCATGCTCAAATAAACTGGTTAGTCTCTAAGGTGCCACAAGTACTCCTTTTCTTTTTTCTTTTTACGAATACAGACTAACACGGCTGTTACTCTGAAAGGAGAACTCTATGGCCAGCCAAGTTAAGAACAACAATAAGGAGGGTTTTTTTAAAGTATATTAGGAACAAAAAGAATCCTAACAATAGTATTGGTCCATTACTAGATGGAAATGGTAGAATTATCAATAATAATGCAGAAAAAGCAGAAGTGTTCAATAAATAGTCTGTTCGGTATTTGGGAGGAACAAACAGATGATGTAGTCATATCCTATGATAATGTTCTTTCTATTCCACTAGTATCTCAGGATGTTAAACAGCAGCTACTAAAGTTAGATATTTTTAAATCAGCAGGTCCAAATAACTTGCATCCAAGAAGTTTAAGAGTTGACTGAGGAGCTCACTGGACTGTTAATGTTGATTTTTCAATAAGTCTTGGGAAAGTTCCAGAAAACTAGAAGAAAGCTAATGTTATGCCAATATTTAAAAAGAGTAAATGGGATGACCTGGTTAATTATAGGCCTGTCAGTCTGACATAGATATCAGGAAAGATAATGGAGCTGCTGATATGGGACTTGATTAATGAAGAATTAAAGGAGGGTAATTTAATTAATGCCAATCAACATGAGTTTATGGAAATTAGATCCTGTCAAACTAACTTCACATCTTTTTTGTACGAGATAACAATTTCAATTGTTACAGGTAATAGTGTTGACCTAATATACTGAGACTTCTATAAAGTATTTAACTTGATACCACATGACACTTTGATTAAAAAAAACTAGAAAGATATGCAATTATCATGTCACACATTAAATGGATTAAAAGCTGGATGATAGGTCTCAAAATGTCATTGTAAAGAGGGGATCATCCTTGAACTGGTGTGTTTCTAGTGGGGTACCACAGGAATAAGTTCTTGGCCTTATACTATTTAACATTTTTATTAACAATCTGAAAGAAAACAAAATCACCACTATAAGTTTTCAGATGACCCAAAAATTAGGAGAGTAGTAAATATGAAGAGGACAGGTCACTGATACAGAGCGATCTGGATCTTTTGGTGAGCTGGGCTCAAGCAAACAATATGCATTTTTGTACAGCTAAATGTAAATGTATATAGTGTGATGGGGCAAGGCCAGATGGCTATAGAAAAGTAGTGAGAGATAGATATATTAGCTCCAGGCTAAACAAATCCCTGGTGCCAGGATAAGTGAAATGGCAGCTGCTCCAGGTCAATTAAGACACCTGGGGCCAATTAAGAACTTTCCAGAAGGCAGGGAGGATGCTAGGTTGATTGGGACACCTGAAGCCAGTCAGGGGCTGGCTGAAACTAGTTAAAAGCCTCCCAGTCAGTCAGGTGGGGGTGCATGTCAGGAGCTGTGGGAGGAAGTTGCGCTGTTGTAGAGGCTGAGTAGTACACACCATATCAGGCACAAGGAAGGAAGCCCTGAGGTAAGGGTGAAGTGGAGCTTGAGGAAGTGAGGGCTGCTGTGGGGGAAGTAGCCCAGGGAATTGTACATGTCATGTTTCTAAAAGGTCAGCTACCATAGCTGATACTATTAGGGTCTCTGGGCTGGAGCCCGGAGTAGAGGGTGGGCCTGGGCTCCCTCCCCCTGCCCCCAACCTTTTCCCCCTGTTTAATCACTGAGACTGGGAGACATCAGAGACTGTGCAAGGAAGGATAACTTCTCCTCACCTCCCTCGCTGGCTTATGATGAAAATGGCTCAGTAGACTGTGACCCTTGTCTCTAGAGAGAGAAGAGTTACGTGGAGGGTCACAGTGAGCCTCTGAGGCTAGTGAAATCCGCCAGGAAATGCGGGACCCACAGAGGCAAGGACAGAGCTTTGTCACAATAGCTAGGAACAAAGAATGTAGGCCCTACTTACAGAATGGGGACTTTACCCTGGGAAGCAGTGACTCTGAAAAACATTGGATTCAAGGTAGATGTGGTGGATTCAAGAACATGAGCTCCTGATGTGGTCAAAAGAGCTACTGTGATCCTGGGATGCATAAACCAGGGGAATCTCAAGTAGGAGTAGAGAGGTTACTTTACCTCTGTATTTGGCACTGGGTGATGTGACTGTTGCTGTGCCCAGTTCTGGTGCCTGCAATTCAGGAAGGATGCTGACAAGTTGGAGAGAATTCAGAGAAGAACCATGAGAATGATTAAAGGATTAGAAAACATGCTTTATATAGTGATAGACTCAAGGAGCTCAAACTATTTAGCTTAACAAAAGGAAGTTTAACGGGGGACTTGATTACAGTCTGTAAGTGCCTATGTGGGGAACAAATATTTAATAATGGGCTCTTCAGTCTAGCAGAGAAAGGTATAACACAATCCAGTGGCTGAAAGTTGAAGCTAGATAAATTCTGACTGGAAATAAGGCATACATTTTTAATACTGAGAGTAATTAACCTTTGGAGCAATTTCCAAAGGGCCGTGGTGGATTCTCCATCGCTGACCATTTTTACATCTAGATTGGATGTTTTTCTAACATTATTTTGGGAAGTTTTGTGGCCTATGTTATCCAGGAGGGCAGACTAGATGATCACAGGGGTCCATTCTGTCCTTGGAAGCTATGAAATCTGCGAATGTCGATAGAGCTGTGTTCTAGGGCAGAAGTTTATCTATAGTAAGAAATACTTTTTGAAAATGAGGAGCTGACATTTCTCCATTCAATATATAAACAGGGTCTGGGTTCTACCTTGTCCCAGAACCATATCTGCAAACCATGGGTTGCCCCCCACAGAATAACTTGATCATGTTCTGCTGTTCTCTATATCTGCAATTACCATTAGCAAGTTGCAGCATATTAAATCTAGGTGAGACTTTCTTTCTACTTGATTTTAAACCAACTTTGGTGAATCAGAGTTCACTATAAGCAAGTTCTGTTCTATGCACAGAATGCCACACTGACCTGGAATATTAAATACATGTTGTGCACAGTGAATATAGTGATGCATTTTTAAATGAAAAGGATCATTTTTCCTCCCTTCATTGCACAGGGGGAAAGTGGAGCAATAAATATGAGGCTATAAAGCCAGGGAACCATCATACAGTGTTGGAAGAGAACACTACCATATTTTGAGGTGGTTTATTGTGTTCTGTAGCTCCATCTAGTGGATGGTTTTCAATTTCACTTCAATATCTGAAGCTGTATTATCATATGGATTGCACCAACAGACTGGGCAGGTTTCCAGTATGCCCTATGGATTAAAATGTAAAGTGATATTATGTACCAATCATGCATTCCTTTCCCAGCCTAAATTTCCATTGATTTTAATAGGGCCTTGTTTCCACTTAGGAAATTTGGACCCCAATACACCTGAAACACATCATCTCCACACACAACATTTCTCTCCCTGGTACATAAGAATTCTCCCCACCACCTGGAGCACAGCTGACCAGAACTGCTCTGAGCATAGTGAACCAACATGCAGTCCTCCACTGTCTCAATTTCTACTGGTGCAGTAGCCAGGTAGATGACAAGCCTTAGTATAACGGCCCCAGCAGCAGGTGTGGAATGATGAGGAGCGGGTACAGAACTTGTGCAAGGCCATATTCCTGGGTCTGTGTGCCGAACTCGCCCCAGCCCCACACCAAAATGAGAGCTTCACTGACCGAGGAGAAGCGAGTGGCAATTGCACTCTGGAAACCTGCAATGCCAGATTGCTTCCCGTCAGTTGGGAATCAGGAGTCAGGAAATCTACCGTGGGGGCAGTTGGAGTTAGGAAATCTACCGTGGGGGCAGTTGTCATGTAAGTGTGCTGGCAGGGCCATTAATCACCTCCTGCTATGCGGGACTGTGACGCTTGGCAATGTGCACGACAGAGTGGATGGCTTTGCAGCTATGGGTTCCTGAACTGCGGTGGAGCGATAGATGGCACATATATCCCTATGCTGGCACCAGACCACCTTGCTGCAGAATACGTTGGCAGAAAGGGCTGCTATTCTATGGTTATACAAGCATTGGTGGATCACTGCGGACACTTTACCAACATCATTGTTCGCTGGTCAGGGAAGGTGCATGACACACACATCTTTAAGAACACAGGCCTGTTCAGAAAGTTGAAAGCAGAGACTTTCTTTCCTGATCAGTGGATTATTATTGGCAATGTTGAAATGCCAAGTGATCCTGGGAGACCCCGCATTCCCCTGGCTTCCCTGGCTCATACAGCCATAAACTGGCCATCTTGACAGCACCAAGGAGTGCTTCAACTGCTGGCCCAGCAGATGCAGAATGACAGTTTAATGTGCCTTTGTCATTTGAAGGGGGTGCTGGTGTTCTTTATTCATAAGACTGAACCTCACTGAGAAAAATATTCCAATGGTTATAGCTGCCTGCTGTGTCCTGCATAATATCTGTGAAACAAAGGGGGGCAGTTTCCACCAGGGTGCAGGGCAGAGGTGGAGTGGCTGTCTGCTGAATTTGAGCAGCCAGCACAAGGGATATCAGAAGAGGTCAACATAGAGCTGTACAGCTCAGGGGGCTTGGAAAGACCATTTTAATAGTGAACTAGAGTAATGTGTGGTGTTGAAAGTTCTCTACCTGGCCCTGCTCTTTTGCAGCCTGGAATGAATCATGTGGTGATTCCTGTATATGTAGGAATAGAACATTCTTAATGCACATACTAATTTTGTTTGTGAAGGATCTTATGAGTTATGTGACACTGGGCAGTAACAGGTAAGGGGTCACTTTCAGAACTGCTGAGCACCAGTCAGCACATGTTGTGAGCTATTACAGATGAATTATGTTCCAGATGATAGAACAACAACAAAACAAAAAACAACGAACAACCCAGGCCATTCAAAAATAAATACATTTAAAACGTAATAAATTAAGAGAATAGACCTTATGAAGGAGAAAAAACATTCCTGTCCATTTCAGCTACACATATACCAGCCGTGACTTCCACAGGTCAGCGTATGTGAAGCTGTGATTGTCTTTAATGTCCCCCAGCTAGAGTAGTAGGGGGAGTGCGGTGACTTCTGATGTCACATGGAATGTTAAAGAGGGGTACAGATAGGTCTCAATGTAGAGTTCTGAATGTGCTTTGGAGGGAAGCAAGCTTGGGATTGTTGAACCTGCAGATCCACCAGAGTCTTCAGCATCTCTGGTTGCTGCCAGAGAAACCCCGTTATGTCCTGGGGCATGCCCCTCTTCTTTACCTGGGCCTTTCTCCTCTCCACTCTCTCCTTTTCCAGACTTTCTGCAGTGGTCATCCTCCAGGCCCTGAGTGCGCGGTCAAATGCAGCACTGGCTTGCAGGACATCCTGGAACGTGTCATCCCCAGTCCTCTTCTTTCTCCTCCTTATCTGGCTCAGGTGTTCTGTGGATGTGGAGGGGGAAACCTTGAATGCTGCAATGTCAGCAGCTGCAGGTAAAACACAGAGAGGTACCACCGTAGTGTATTCACTACCTGTGTTCCCCCTAACAGTGGCACTGTTGCGAGATGCAGCGAGGTGCAGCGCTGTTTTGCAAGGATAGCTTAATGGTTCTAACCGTCATGGTGGGAAGGATTTGAATGCAACTCTCAGAAGTTAATTCCGAACGTCAGCAAAGGGAACTGGCTACTCAGTCATATTCAAAGGATCAACTGAACACTAGATGGTCTGGTTGTCCCCTAGACCTACCCCTTCCCCTTTTCTCCCAAGAAGATTTGCCACTGAAGGTAAGAAGAAGAGCGAAGATATGGTTGGAGGATGTAGGTCATTCTTGAGACATCCTTTGAGTGGGGCAACCTTAAAAAACTTTCCTGAATGTCCAAATATTATTTTTGTGTTGAAGGCTGGATAAACGTTCCTGTGTGTGTGTGTTCTGTAGTGTCTCTTGTAATAGACCGAATATAGGACTCAAATGTGGTACCCACAGAAGGGATTCTCCACTTGGGATGTTGGAGGCATGGAAGTTATTATTAATTCTTTATATTACAGTAGTACCCAGAGGCCCCAGTCATGATCCAAGCCCCATTGTGCTGGGTGTTGTACAAACATAAAATAATAGTCAGTCCTTGCCCCAAAGAACATGTGCAATCTAAGGCTCTGATCCTACAAGCCACTGAGGTAGGGATGGGCTGCCCTAGAGTCCGGCTGACTTCAGAGGGACTCTGTGATGGCTGAGGGAAGAACGGCCATACTGGGGGCAGGGCTGCAGCGGGGAAAGAGGCGGGATCTGCATTAATTACCCCTCGGTTTTTTGTTTCTATTGGTGGCATGCATCCGCACATCACCTCGATATCGGTGCTGCACATAACAAAATTCATTCTGCACCTGAATGGAAAAAATGAGAGGGAACTTTGTTACGGAAAGCAAAACTTAAGATGCTGAACTCATTCCCCTTGTGCCCCCAAAGTTTTAGGCACTACAGTTCCACTTCTGCTTGGGCTTGCTTGTTCTCAGGGCCAGTCACAGCAACAGCCATGGTGAGTATGGTTCTCTGGGTTGGGGAAATGAGGAGGGAATTGCTCAGGTGCACGATTCTCGTCGTATAGGGCAATGTCACTGAACACTGGCACCATTTTCCACAGGCAGTGGTGATTTTGGCTGAGAATAACCAGAGGCAGAGCTGCTGCTGGTGTCCCAAAGCTTCCCGGGTCCATATGCCGGTAGCCTGTGTAATGCAATGGTTCCTGCTGAAGTTATCACTGAGGGTGTGGGAAAATGTCCTACCGCGGCAGAAGAAATAAGGTAGCTCTCCCTAGAAACCTTTGGCAGAGCACCTCCCTGAAAGTTTCATCAAGATCTCCCTGGAGGATTCACAGGATATCCTGCTGCACATAAACCATCTGCTCCTTATGCCCCGTCTATTCAAGAGGGGAGTGAAGAGCAGATAGCAATTCTACCTCCCCTGGTTGTACCACTACCTCTTCTAACCCAAGTAAATTAATAAATCCAAAGATGTCTCTTGCTACTGTCGGGGGCCATCCCTGATACTGAAAATTAAACTACACCCTTACCTGAGATTCCTTCCCCTGCAGCGGGCTTGCCCATGTGCAAATGGCTGGACCTGTACTGGAGTCAAAAACAGGTCCTGACTCACTGTGCAGCTGGATCCCCTGGTCATCTGTCCCCTATACTCCTCCTCCGCTTCCTTGTCCATCTTCTCCTCCTCACTGTTCATGGCAGGGCCGTGTGACTTGGGCTCCTCAGAGGTGTCCAGTGGTGCAGTCTCTGCCAAGGATCTGTAAAAGCAGCAGGTCTGAGGCTCGGCTGCGGATTGATTGATGGCCTCTCTGGCCTTCTGGTTTGCCTGCTGCAGCTCCTTGGCTTTCTCATGGCATAGCTGCTGGTCCCTGTCATAGCCCTTCTTCTGCATCCCCCTAGCAATCTGCTTGTAGATGTCCACGTTTCTACAGCTGGATTGGAGCTTTGACTATAGAGCCTCCTCTCCACACAGGCCCAGGAGATCAACATCTCCTTTCTACGCCAGGCAGGAGCAGGTCTGCAGCATATGGTCGCCTGGGCCATTGCACTGAACATGCTAGGCATGCTCACCAAGCCAGGAAAAGGGATTTCAAAAAATCACAAAGCTTTAATGGGGGGGGGGGGGGAGGAGATTCCCTGGGCAGCGGCTCCCCCCTAGTGTGACATTGTGGCCAAAGGGACTAATGTGATCCTGGGATGCATAAACAGGGGAATCTCAAGTAGGAGTAGAAAGGTTGTATTTGGCACTTGTGTGACCGCTGCAGGAATACTGTGCCAGTTCTGGTGCTCACAATTCAAGAAGGATGTTGATAAATTGGAGGAGTCAGAGAAGAATCATGAGAATGATTAAAGAATTAGAAAATATGCCTTACAGTGATAGACTCAAAGAGCTCAGGCTATTTAGCCTAACAAAGAGAAAGTTAAGGGGTGACTTGGTTACAGACTACTGTATAAGTATTTGAACAAATATTTGATAATGGTCTCTTCAATCTAGCAGAGAAGGGTATAACATGATCCAACGGCTGGAAGTTGAAGCTAGACAGATTCAGACTGGAAATAAGGTTCCAATGATTTAAAAAATTACACAATATACCAAGAACTGTAGTAGATTCTCTATCATTGACAAGGTTTACATCAAAGTTGGATGGTTTTCTCCAAGATCTGCTCTAGGAACCATTTTGGGGAAGTTCTCTGGCCTGTGTTATACAGGAGGTCAGCCTGGATGATTCCACTGGTCCCTTCTAGCCTGGGAATTAGGAGTCTCCAGCCTTTGTTTGCTGCTGCCCTGAGCTAGAGCTGGGTGAACTATTCACAGAAAAGAAGTTCTCTTGTCCTCTATTTGGATTGTAAGCTCTTTGTCCTTTTGATCTATGTCCATACAACATCTAGCACAATGGGGCCTGGCCAGTGACTGGGGCTCCTAGATGTTATTGCAGTACAAGTAATACATTTTCTCCTTGTCTGTTTGCAAACAGACTCTGTTCCTAATTCATCCATTATCTGGGTGGCAGAAATACTTGGGTGGCGTGACTACATATTTGCATGAGTATTCATGACACTGTCTCTCTCTGCATAGCAAATGTGCTTGTCTGAACCTTGGCAGAAAGTACACAAGATGAATGTCCAGACTGCATTCATGGATTTATTCCAACAAATGGTGGCTCGTAGTATTCATTCCATTGCTGTAGTGGTTGAGCACCCCACACGCGGGTTAGCAGCCCATTGCAGACAACACAACACCGATAGTATCTCCCAGTCTAGAAAGCTCACAGTCTAGAATGTGGACACAAACAGCAGGTGAATAAACTGACAAATAGAAGTGGGAAGGACAAGGTAACAGTAGAGAGAGGTGCATTAGTAGTCACCAGTTTGATGGAGTGACTTTTTTGGCACTTTTGACCAATCTCTGCTCAGCACCGAGGTTACGTTAATACTGTAGATTCAAAGATGATAATGACAGAAGGGGCCACCGTGATCTCCCAGTCTGACCTCCTGAATAACACAGACCATAGGACTTCCCTGAAGCTCAACTCACAGACTTCAGTGATTGCTGCTGAAAGCTGACACTCACAGAAACAAGAGACAGTCTGAACCCCTGTTTTTAGCAAGATAACTTTCAGGCTATAACATCATCTGCTGTTTCCTTATTGCCTCTTTATTATTACAGCAAATTCTAGTATCTAGTCAGCCCAAAGTGTGTACCCTTTGGAGACTGGGAGCTGTCATAAACAGGATCACAACCTGCAAGTCCTCTGTCCTGCCCTCCCCAGCTCCACTAGATGGCAGCAATTGTGTATCTTTTTCACTTCTTTTCATTGCTCCCATTGCACTTTTGTAAGATGCACACTAAGCTTTAAGGCAGCCGTGAAGCTGTCTTCTATGCTGTAGAGTGCCCTTCCCCTCCTGGTAAATAATTGTCTTTATCACCATTTCTAATCAAAGGGCTCTTTTTTATACTCTGCTACTTCTGGAATCTACCCTAAAATGATGTCCTGGGGCCATAGCTCCCCACAATTTCCAGTCCCTCCTTCTTTGACCATATTAATTAAGCTGTGACACTCTGGGGACCTTTCCCAGACCTGAAGAGCTCCGTGTAGGATGAAAGCTTGTCTTTCTCCCCAGAAGAAGCTGGTCCAATAACAGATATTACCTCACCCACCTTGTCTCTTTCATATTAATCAAGTGTTTTGTAGGGTGTTTAACATTATTAATGTCTATGGATGTTTGTTGTAATAAAGATTAGTTGGCTTTATCAGTGAGTGTATGATCACTGTCTTGTCTGTCCTGGATGTTTATGTCGTCGTCGTCCCCCCCTCCCCCCAGTCAGGAGACTGATGACTAAGCTGGGGTTTTCTGTTCTCAGCTGTAACCTTTGACCTGGAAAGTCACAGCTACAGACAAAATGTGAAAGAGATTTCCACACACAGGTTATTCTGGCCAATGTGGTGACAGACACGTGTCACGATGTTTGATTCATTAGCTCCCTGGATTTTCCTTTTTGGGAGGGAAAAAAAAATCACAAATAAAAAACCAGCTTCTGTTTTATAGTAACAATACCTAGCTCTTATACAGTCCTTGTCAACAGTGGATCTCAAAGCACTTTATAAAGGAGGTCAGTATCATTAGCCCTATTTTACAGATGGGGAAACTGAGGCACAGAGAGCACAGGTGACTTGCTAAGGTCACCCAGCAGCAATAGACCCCAGCTCTCCTGAACACAGGCCAGTTTCCTATCCACGAGGCCACACTGCCTAGTGAATTGTTCCTAAAGAGGTCCAACTCGCTGTGGGTCTTTTTTTCTTCCCCCAGAGGATGTTATATGTCTGATGAAACTGAAAGGCTCGCACACACTTGCCTTGAGCACTATATCCTCCTTCCCCATACATCATACTGCCTTGTCAAAGCTATTTAATAAAGCCATGATATGCATATGGCTATGAGAATCTCACGAAGCCTCTGCTTCTAACTTACATCTAGAAGGTGCATTAGTGCTTGCAGTGCAATTCAGGGGATTTGAGACTCAATGAAACTAACTCTCTTGCGAGACAAAGATAAATCCTTTAAGGTGGCTGCTGTAGACCATCTGACTAACCTGGGGAGTCAGAAGTCTCCTGGAAATACAATGTCATAATTAACCCTTTTATAGACACTACATCACTGTTCAGAGACCCCACTAATAATTAAACTGAGCCCCTACAGTAGCTGTCAGGTTACCTGCCAAGCTATTCTGGGAACAGACAAAACTAGAGCTGGTCTCAAGGCACAAAATTCAGATCCAGCAGCCCTAATTTTGCAGGCTCTGTCTGTAGAAAGCCACTCCCTCCCCCCTCCCAGGTTGGGAAAGTAGGCAACTGGTAACAGTTAATCAGCAAAACCCACTTAACCCTTTCCCTTCCCTGAGGAGCCAAACCTGTTAGCTGGGCGAGTGGTTTCAGATTAACATTGATAGCCTGTCACTGGGTTGTTTCGCACGCTTTCCTCAGCAGTTCTTAATAGATGCTCCCTCGGAATCCCACCGGATTTGTATCTCTCTGAATGCTATGGGGTGGAACTGTGCTCACCCACACAGAGCTTAAGTAAATGTGATATGTACAAAGAAAAGGAGTACTTGTGGCACCTTAGAGACTAACCAATTTATTTGAGCATGAGCTTTCGTGAGCTACAGCTCACACGAAAGCTTATGCTCAAATAAATTGGTTAGTCTCTAAGGTGCCACAAGTACTCCTTTTCTTTTTGCGAATACAGACTAACATGGCTGTTACTCTGAAACCTGTGATATGTACAGTGAGTTTGAGGCCCTCTAGCCCTTTCAGTAGAGAACAGAGCAGATGCACAGCTGGGCTGTGTCTGCAATGTACACCACCTTCACTGGGATGGGAACCGGTTGATCAGCACAGTTCACTGACAATGCCCTTTCCTGTCCCCAGCCTGTCCCCTGTCCCAGGGCCCCTCCCTGCTGCCATAAAAAGATGTTGCGGTCATGATCCATGATTCCCTTCCTTTAGGGCCTCCTGTCAGGGTTTGTTTGTCACACAAACAGTGCATCCGATGAAGTGAGCTGTAGCTCACGAAAGCTTATGCTCAAATAAATTTGTTAGTCTCTAAGGTGCCACAAGTCCTCCTTTTCTTTTTACAAGCAGTGCAGGAAGCTGAGTTATTCTTAGTCCCTAGAAATGCTTTGGAAAACCTGGTGTACTGTAACAATTTCCCACACACAGGCCCCTCACCAAAAAACTCCAGTCCCAATGCTGTGCTCTCGTTCCAGAACCATGAATTACCGAGATGGTTCCAAAAAGTCTGTCACAGCAGAACATGAGGGGCTGCAGCCAAACAGCAGCCATGGAACACAGACAAGGAATCGTCTTCCAGCAGTCAGTGGCTCCATTCTGTGCCAGTCACAAGAGGAAATGGGAAGAAAGGATCTCTCAGAAAAGCTGAGACGTTTAAATCCTAGGAACCAATGTTATCTCCCTTTTAAAGTCCTGGTGCCCGTGGTCTCATGAGGTGACTTTAATGGGAGCAGGACCTCTGTGCCTGATCTAGGATGGGGCTGAACATCCTCTGTTCCTATTGGCTGGTGGGAATTGAAAGGAGGAATTCCTCATCCTCTGCAGCCCCTATATGCCAAGCAAGAATCATAAGCCCCGCAGCCAGTGTATCAGGGGAGTGGAGGAGGCTCATTGTCGAGGGAGTCTCTGGAGTGCTGAAAGCTACAGAGATTCTGTGCTGCCATAGACCATGGAGCAGCTCACTAGCAGCCCACAAGAGGCTGCTGTAAATTAGAGCAGCTCTGAGCTGCTCTAATTTAGCTCTAGGGTACAGGAAGTCCTGGCTGCTTTAAAATTTATCAGCAAGACAAGATGGGTGAGGTAATATCTTTTACTGGACCTTCTTCAGATCTGGGGAACTAACAGAGTGTCACAGCTAAGCACAAGAGGGAACACATTGTTTAGCATAGGCAGTTAATATATAGTGCAAGGGGCCATTCAAGTGAAGTGGCCTGTTAATACCTCTCCAGTCATAGGAAGGGAGGGGAGAAAGGGCAGCTGAGAGGGGTTGTTTAGTGGACTGTAAATTGTAATAAGCCATAAATCCAGTGTCTCTACTATTCAGTCCATGATTTTAAGTGTCTAGGAAAGTTATGGATGTAAGCTCCCAGGCTTATCGTTTGAAGGTGTTGTGCAGGTTTCCTTTGAGGATGAGGACTGAGAGGTCACATACAGAGTAATCACTTTGTGAACAGTTTTCACCCACAGACGATAGGGTGTTTTTGTCTTTTATCATTTTTCTGTGCAAGTTCATTTGCGCACGTAGTGAGTATCTCATTGCAGCCTCTTAGTTGCTACTGGGGCATTTATTGCACTGGATGAGGTACACCACATCTTGTGATAGGCATGTGTAGGACCCAGGGGTCTTGAAAGGTGCGTTGTTGGGGGTGTTGATCATTGTAGAAGCAGAGATATGTCTGCAGGTTTTGCATCTGTTACTGTGGCAGGTTCTGGGGCCGCTTTGAGTTTGTGTGCCCTGGTGTGCGGGGAGCTTGCTTCTGATGATGAGCTTGGAGAAGTTGCGGGGGTTGTTTGAAGGCCAGAAGAGGGGGTTCCGGAAAGATTTATTTCAGGATGGGTTTCCCATCAAGTATGGGTTGTAATTTTTCAGTGGTACCCTGTATGGGTTCCATTGTGGGGTGGTAGGTGACAACTAGGGGTGTGTGGTCAGAGGGGGCATTATTTCTCTATTGAAATAGGTTTTCTTGGGTTATTTGTGTGGCCCGTTCCATGATGTGATCTACTTCTCTGGTGGATTTCAGAGTAACAGCCGTGTTAGTCTGTATTCGCAAAAAGAAAAGGAGTACTTGTGGCACCTTAGAGACTAACCAATTTATTTGAGCATAAGCTTTCATGAGCTACAGCTCACTTCATCGGATGCATACTGGGGAAACTGCAGAAGAGATCCACTTCCTGGACACTACAGTGCTAATAAACAATGGTCACATAAACACCACCCTATACCGGAAACCTACTGACCGCTATTCCTACCTACATGCCTCCAGCTTTCACCCTGACCACACCACACGATCCATCATCTACAGCCAAGCTCTGCAATACAACCGCATTTGCTCCAACCCCTCAGACAGAGACAAACACCTACAAGATCTCTATCAAGCATTCTTACAACTACAATACCCACCTGCTGAAGTGAAGAAACAGATGGATAGAGCCAAAAGAGTTCCCAGAAGTCACCTACTACAGGACAGGCCTAACAAAGAAAATAACAGAACGCCACTAGCCATCACCTTCAGCCCCCAACTAAAACCCCTCCAACGCATTGTTAAGGATCTACAACCTATCCTGAAGGATGACCCAACGCTCTCACAAATCTTGGGAGACAGGCCAGTCCTTGCCTACAGACAGCCCCCCAACCTGAAGCAAATACTCACCAACAACCACATACCACACAACAGAACCACTAACCCAGGAACCTATCCTTGCAACAAAGCCCGTTGCCAACTGTGCCCACATATCTATTCAGGGGACACCATCACAGGGCCTAATAACATCAGCCACACTATCAGAGGCTCGTTCACCTGCACATCCACCAATGTGATATATGCCATCATGTGCCAGCAATGCCCCTCTGCCATGTACATTGGTCAAACTGGACAGTCTCTACGTAAAAGAATAAATGGACACAAATCAGATGTCAAGAATTATAACATTCATAAACCAGTCGGAGAACACTTCTATCTCTCTGGTCACGCAATTACAGACATGAAAGTTGCGATATTACAAGAAAAAAACTTCAAATCCAGACTCCAGCGAGAAACTGCTGAACTGGAATTCATTTGCAAATTGGATACTATTAATTTAGGCTTAAATAGAGACTGGGAGTGGCTAAGTCATTATGCAAGGTAGCCTATTTCCCCTTGTTTTTTCCTCCCCCCCCCCCCCCCAGACATTCTGGTTAAACTTGGATTTGTGCTGGAAATGGTCCACCTTGATTATCATACACATTGTAAGGAGAGTGGTCAGTTTGGATGAGCTACTACCAGCAGGAGAGTGAGTTTGTGTGTGGGGCGGGGGTGTGTGTGAGAAAACCTGGATTTGTGCTGGAAATGGCCCACCTTGATTTTCATACACATTGTAAGGAGAGTGGTCACTTTGGATAAGCTATTACCAGCAGGAGAGTGAGTTTGTGTGGGGGGCGGGGGGGGGGGGTGAGAACCTGGATTTGTGCTGGAAATGGCCCAATTTGATTATCATACACATTGTAAAGACAGTGGTCACTTTGGATGGGCTATTACCAGCAGGAGAGTGAGTTTGTGTGTGGGGGGGCGGAGGGTGAGAAAACCTGGATTTGTGCTGGAAATGGCCCGACTTGATTATCATACACATTGCAAGGATTGGTTAGTCTCTAAGGTGCCACAAGTACTCCTTTTCTTTTTAGATAAGCTATTACCAGCAGGAGAGTGGGGTGGGAGGAGGTATTGTTTCATGGTCTCTGTGTATATAATGTCTTCTGCAGTTTCCACAGTATGCATCCGATGAAGTGAGCTGTAGCTCACGAAAGCTTATGCTCAAATAAATTGGTTCATCTCTAAGGTGCCACAAGTACTCCTTTTCTTTCTCTGGTGGAGTGTCCTTTGATGCCTGCACTGGCCCCTACACAATCCAGAAACAAGGGTAAAACAGGGAAGTTAAAGCCACCCTTGTCCCCTATTTTCCTGGAAGCACAGCACAGATGGGTTTAAATATGTCACAGGATCATATCTAGAAAGTCCATAGGTTTGAGATCTTTCTCAGATCAGGGCAGATTCACCTCCAAACTCTGCAGTCCAATATGCAGCAAACAAGTCTAAGAGTGCATTTTTCTTCATTTAAGTTTTATTTGAATATTTTATGGCTCCATTGCAAAATAAGAAAGAGAAATTTACAATGAAGAAATATTATTTAAAATAAATATCTTTCACATACAGATATATATTACAGAACACATTGTATATACATACACAGACAGGATTTATTTACATAACACTATGTTCCAATACATGCCGATTTCCAATTTACATTTATTTATTTAGTAAGCACAAAACCCTTCTCTGAATGTGACTATCAGATAGAGTAGAAGCAACTAATTACCAATATTTATTTGAAGAAATCTTTCCAGTGCTGTGGAATGTATTTTTAGACCAGCTATGATCAGGATATCTGAAGGGTTTTGTCTGTTTTTATTTATTTGCTCTGTAATGCTTGTTGATTTAAATATCAATAAACATGGGCTCACTATAATCCTATCTCCAAGAAATATTAGATATAACGTATTCCCTGCCCCGGAAATAAATGCGTAAGTCATAGCACAGAAGGATGAATACTGTGACTAGCTTGATATACCCAGCTCAATTCAGAGCCCAGGCCTGTATATTTTGACAGATGTCCATATTTCTTTGTGTGGCAAGAAGTTTGAGGCTGGATGAGCTGGGTGCAACATGCAGACTGTGCTGTCTTCCAACCTGTGCAAAGTGGGAGTGAATTTTTTTAAATTGTTTTACTGAGTGATTTATAAGTCCATTGAATGTTTAGCTGGACTAAAAATTGCACATTTATCTAATACCTGGACCATCTGAAGCTTTAGAAACTGTTTTCAAACAGAACAGGGAGTCAGCTGTCTTGGAAGAGTAGCCAAATTACTGACTTTTGTTAAAACGCTCTTCCTAATCCTTTAATAGCTGAAATTGACTTTTATGATTTTGAAGTTCTCACAATTCATTAAAAGCAATAAAGAGTCTATTGGGGATTAAATCATTTGGTCCATGGGAATCAAAGATGTGCTCAGTATTGTACAAGACAAAAATAATATTAATACTCCCCCTCCCTCATCTCCTGTCCCTGTGAGGCTCACAAAGTAAAGGCAGCATTCTGCAAAACCTTACAACCAAAAGTAGTGCTTACTACTCATCCCAGTAGTAGGAATTTGCATGATTGGGTCCTAGAACACAGACATACTGTAGATCAGGACCAATTACCTCCACCAAAGCTCCCCTCCCATCTACCCAGGACAATTAGCAATATGGGAAGGACAGGGTGGTTGTGAGCCCTTGACACCTGTTTGCAATCCCCAAAGAAAGATAAGGCTTTTTTTTTCTTCATCCAATTATTTAATGTTGGGCTGCAGAAGGTATTTGGTCTTTACAGGCCTCAGAGAATAACAGGTCTTTATGAGGAGGTTAAAAAGGGAAAGGAAGGGCCAGCTGCCCTTGTATTGGGCGTGGAGGAAGGCGCGAAGATGGGCCTAGAGAAATAAACTCAGAAGGCTGTGAGTGGAGCTGTGCGAATAATGGATTTTCTGGTTCATTGGCCATTCTGGAAAATTAAAAACACCGAACCCCTTGGGTTGAACTGACAGGTTTCAGAGTAGCAGCTGTGTTAGTCTGTATTCGCAAAAGGAAAAGGAGGACTTGTGGTACCTTAGAGACTAACCAATTTATTTGAGCATAAGCTTTCGTGAGCTACAGCTCACTTCATCGGATGCATCCGATGAAGTGAGCTGTAGGAAAGCTTATGCTCAAATAAATTGGTTAGTCTCTAAGGTGCCACAAGTCCTCCTTTTCTTTTTGGGTTGAACTGAAACTGTTCAAAATTTTTGGGAAAACAAAAAGTTGGGAAAAAACTACAGTGTCCAGTCAAACAAAACGTTTGCTTCACTGCTGACCACGTCTGATTATTTTACACATTTTCAAAACAGTCAATTTGAACTGAAAAATCAAAATGTCATCTTTTTTGAAAGGAAACATTTTGATTTTCTCTGAGTCCTTTTTAAGGGATTTTGTTTGTTTTTCTCACCAATTTGGCAAAACCGACACAAATTCACCAAATGTTTTTGTCCCTGAAGAGGCAGGGCACATTGGCCCATTGACATAGAAAGAATATGGGTCATGTTAATAGATCAGATCCAAGGTGTAGGCCAGGGCAGAGCTGTGCAGGGAAAAGTGAATGAAGAGTTCAAGCTGAGATGGCAAACAAGGGAGAGCAATTTTTTGGTATGGTGTGGTGCCACTTCTAGTTAATTAACAACCTCTGTGACTCAGCTGGTGTTTGCTGGTCCTTGAAGGGTCACTTAAGGCAGATTACATGGTCATTCTAAAGTTGTTTGAGTTGTGTTTTAAAACCCATATATTTGCCATGGGCAAGGCACCCATTCCCCTGTTCACCCTGTGTGTCACCTTACTTGGAATAGGTCTATTTGGGTCTAGTTGTAGAGGGAGGTACCGTTCACCAGGAGTAAGGAAAGCAGAATCTGGCCTTTAAAAGCTAGTTTCTTGAAGAAATGAGCTTTCAGACTCAGCAAAGAGCACAGATAAGAGTTTATAATTTTGTAGTGTGACACCTTTTAAAATTTCATTTTGATTTAGGGGACTTTCCCCCAAACATCTCACGGAGCAGCTTGATTACAAGTTTTTCATATACACAAAAACCAACCAACTTGCTTCTCTTGTTCCATTCCTAATTAATCATGAGCACATTGAACTGCCAACAAAACAGGGGTAAAAGGCCATGTTTGAGGAAGCTGTCACTGATGCAGAATGGCTGCCTATAAGAGTTGAAGAGTATCTGATAATCGCAGTTTTTTTCTGCACGGCTAATTTGTTTACACTTGTCAGAATGGCAGTGACCTATATTAACACAATAGCAAATGCGGCCTTGAACCAAATCCAGCTCTGAGATTATGACCAGCCTATACATGGGCAAAAAGAAGGGCTATTATTTTCCCCTACTGTACTTCTTGTCTAGTCACATCCGAAAGAAGTTCACACCGACCCAGAGTGGAAACAGCTATTTTAACTGTCCACTGCACACGAGACTTCCACAGCAAAAATTCCCATGTTAAAGAAATGAGAGTATTACAGCAGGGGAAATTTTCGGTAAACGGAGTTATATGGCTGGAAAGACAAACTCAGCTCTGAAGCCAGTTATAAAACTAAGATACTAATTATGTCCTATGTCCACAATCCATTGTAATGGGCTACTGGGGATTGATGTAAGTTCTGTGCTCTTAGTATGGCTTTCCATTTAAGCAACTGAATGGGACACAAAAGCTAAGTTGCCACATCCTGCTTCCCCTCTGTGGGCATGCAAGGCCCCAAATGCTGTGGAAATGCCGCCTTCCGGCTGAGCAGGATGCTAGGGAGTAACCATGCGCCAAAAGGCTTCTGCAGCCCTCTGCATGCCACAGAGCATGCTGCATAGTGGCTCTCTGTGCAGGACTGTGGAAAGGAGCATTGTAGAAGGACTGGGGAAATGGCAGGGGCTTACTGACCCAATCCCCTACTGAAGCAAGATGTGGCTCTCTCCAGTGCTTCTCTCCCTAGCAGCCATAGCCCAGCTAAGCAAGAATCTAGCTGCAGGTTTGAGGGAGGATTCTAACCCATGTGCATTCCCCTTTTCAGTTGGACTTCATGCAGGGAACCATGGTTTGGGTTTATGTGATCTTCTTGTCTTGAAACACTCTGGCACATGTTCTCGCATGGCCTACAGGCTGTTTTCAACAGAAAAATACTGTTTGCCATTCCGAGCAACTTTCAAGTAGCTGTGATCTCTGATGTTGCCTGCTGATGATGGAGCCTTTGTGACACAGGCGAGGAGGGTGGCTTCTGACTTTCCATATTAGACCTGAGTGAAAGAAAGGAAATGTTTGTGAAACTGAAATAAAACAATGTGTGTGTGTGAATGCACTCTCAGTACAGAGCGAGGCGATAAACCTACATAGGGAGAGCAGCCAAAGATTTAACATGATCCTATGGTTTGAAGCTGAAGCAAGACAAATTCAGACTAGAAATAAGATGTAAATTATTCAGAGTGAGGGTAACTAACCATTGGAATGAGTAGGCATTGGCCATCACTGGAAGTCTTTAAATCAAGACTGGATATCTTTTCAGAAGATATGTGCTAGCTCACTCAGAAGTTATGGGCTTGAATGCAGGAATCACGGTGAAATTCCCTGGCCAGTGTTAAGGAGGTAGTCAGACTAGATGACCATAAAGGTTCCTAATTGCCTTAAAAGCTATGAATCTATGCACTCTGTTGAAATGCATTGGACTAGGGGAGATTTATGGAGGGACCAAATGGAAAAACATTAAGTATTTGTTTAAAAAGGATAGGGATTGTCACTCCTAAGCAGGGCTAACTGGACAGTCTGAACAGGCCCTGTGCTCTGTGATTCTCTGTGATTAGACTAGGAGCCAAGAGTTCTGGGTTCTATTCACAGCTCTTCCACTGACCTGCTGTAACTTGGCCAAGTCACTTAAGCACTCTGTACCCCAGCTGCTCTATCTGCAAAATGATACTCAAAGACACGCCGAGATCTACAGGTGGAAAATACTATATAAGAGTTATTAATGCCGATTTGTATTAGAAATCTAAAAAAGTGGCATTACAGTCACAGCAACTATTACATTATCTAGCTATAAATCTATTTACACACACCTATAGGCATATTATTCACACACACTCACCTTTCCTAACAGCAGCAGCAGCAGCCACAGACTCCATATTTTCCAGCCTTTATTTCTATCTTGTCAAAAAACAAATTGTGTCCTCTTTCAGCTTCCACATAATTATCATAAACCACCTCCAACACAGCATTTCTGTCTTTCCAGCTGAGAGTTCCTTTGATGTCCAAGATTATATTCAGATGTTCTTTCCTTTCCAAAAGTACCAGGAATCAGACCAGTAAAACAGAGGAGACAAATATGTTTGCTTGATAAGACTCAATTACAAAGAGCAGAGTCTTGGAAACTATTAAATTTCGGCTGCTGATAAATTGGTTTCTAACACCTATGGCCACCCAGCCTGTTATAGCTGTATTTAAAATTATGATCTCACCTAGCCAAAGCTTTTCCTGACCCAGTTCTCTAGTAAGAGCAGAGCAGGACTGTTTGATTGTTTGGCAGGTTGGTTTTTATGGTGACTCCACATTTTATTTTTAAAAGCATTTTTTGTACCCCTTCTGCAAAGAGATGGTGACCTCTTGGTCACCTGGAAGATGGTTTTTTCCTCTGTGTGGTAGTTGCTTGACTGAATTGAATGGTCACTTATCACCCTATTTAATGATGCGGGCAATAAGAACCCAAGTCAGATGTGATGTAAGCAGGTGTGACGCCATTGAAGTCAATGACATTGAACCAGCGCTAGCTTTGGCCCTAAGAGACTACGATCAGAATGGGTATTTTTCCGAGTATTGTCTGTGCATATAAGTTAACTTGGAAAAATACAGTTACTAGAACAGGGCATCAGAAAAATGATGGAAGGAATTGAAGGAAAAAAACCAGAACAGTTTGACAAACTGAGATTAGCTACAATTTCATTTTTGGAACTAAAAGTCAATTTTAGTTCCTACTGTCAGTTTCCTGTGTGAAATGTAGTGCTGAATGCACGCTGGATAATGTATAATTAATGACACACAAAAGAACTACGTTAGAAGAATGTTAAGGTTGCCAAGTTAAACATTCAAAAGTTAAGAATTGCCTGAATTAAGATTGTTGGTGCAATGCTAATTTGGCCCCCTTGTGCATGTGCATTATGATATAGTCTTTAATTACATGATCACCTGCGACTTTTTTCCTCTGGACCCCTATCTCATTCAGTGCACAGAATGGGAAATGTCAACCCAAATGGTCAACGTTTGATAGTTATAAGCAACTGAAAACAGGATCTAATAATGGAGGTGTCAGGCAGCCTTAACTATAGATGTTGGTACCAGCTCTGACTATAATAATCCCAAAGCACAGCCAAGAAGGTGCACAGGTAGTGTATTGGATAACAAATATTGTTACAGGATTTATGGCTGTAAATAACCAGCTAAGCAGCCTGAATAATCCATGCAATGCCTTACCTTATATCTGGAAACTTGTGGACAAGAATCACAAGCTGTATTTTCATTGCTTCGATGTCAGTAAGTAGAATAAACTCTAGGATTCCTTCAATAGGATCATCCAGTGAAGCAGTTCTAGGGCCCTAGGGATATAAGAACATATGCATTCAACTGGAGTGGCGGAGGAAGTAGAGTGCACTGTGAAGATCTGGCTTCAGGATCAGACTTGGGTCACCTACTTGTGGACCAGAAAGAGCTATGAGCATTGCAGGGGTTGTGTGGTATTTTCCCCCAGATGTAAGAATAAAATAGAATCTAATCATGCAACTGCATTAGCATCCCCTACTGGTCAATACATGCAACTGCATTATTGCTGGCTTTAAACAAGCCCACCAAAAGAGCGAGGCTATGAGGGGGTGAAATTCGAACAGAAAGACAAAGTGAAAAAAGGGTTTGATCCTGCATGGATCTGTGCACTCCTGCAGGACTGAGCCCTATAAAAGCAAGGAAAGAAATATTCCTTTTTTAATGACATTTGATAAATGAGGATTGGGATGAACTGCCCAGAGTTAGCTTCAGATCTTGCTCACATTTTGAGTAGGAAGGTAATAAGAGTAAATTGCTACTCTGAATTATTTATGCCACAATATCAGCATAAATTCTATGGCAAAGCAAACCTAGGGAATGTGCTGTTCAAATTAGTTCAGGACAAGCACACATTCCCACGATATCTACTTAGCACCAAGAATAAGACTGGATTTTCCAGGAGCTAGCACATCTCTGCACTGAACATAAATTCAAAAGATAATATTTAGAGAAAACCCTCCTCTCTCTCTTCCTCTGCATTACAGAAATACAGACTGCGTGTAGCTCTGCATACCAAGAAAACTATAATTATTGCCGGGTTTTGCTCCCTAACATACTCAAACTGTACAATATTCCCTGTTTGTCAAGCTCACTATTATCAAATATTATTTATTACAGAGTGCCAAAAAGGTCTATACAGAGAGGCAGGAAGACAAGATCCTTGATCTAAAATAGCCAAAGTGTAGGTGACTGAGCCGTAATGCTTAACACAATCTTGTTCGCTCTTCTTTTACAATATATGTAATTATTATTTAGCAAACACTTCTTTGAGGGGAGGGCTGGGAGTTTCAACATGTGTTTTGAGAAGGGACTTGAAAGGGGAAAGCATGGACACATGGCAGGCTTGGTCAGGAAGCAGGTGCAACCATGGTAGTAACTGCATGCATAAATTAAGTATGCAGTTGAGCATATATTTTGCATGCACAATTGTGCACCTAACTTGACTGAACATCAGCCCGCATTTTTAAGTATATTTCTTCTAGCAAGGTTTTCAGTGCTAATACCCTGAGCAATGAGAGAGGAAAGAGCATGGGTGAAGGGAGTGGCATTTTACCAACTGCATGCAGATTGGTTCTTCAACCTGTGTATATTATAGATTGTGTGTGCTTATACATACAATTAGATTTTCTTGGATTGCCTATGCATTGCCTAATTTAGTGATAAGATCAGCTCTTCTTCCATGTCTTATACAATGCTGAGCACAGCATTAATGGTAAGTTTAAGAACTATCTGTTAGAGATTCTTTTTTTTTTTTTTTTAAATAACATATTTCTGGTGGCCTCTGAAAGTTTTAAGCACTCTTTAAATGGCCTACTTAATACAATAGACTTTAAAAGTACTAGCAGTTTTCATTTTTCCATACTGAGACTAATGGATTAATTGCAGTGAGTCTGAGCTTTTTCCAAGGGAGACTAAAAAATTTTGTTTATTTATACAGAGTTTGAATCACTGACAACCAGTTTACTGCAGCTCTCACTGAGGATAGAAAGAGAATTGTCAAACCCAAGCAGCCAAAAATAATGAGTTGGGCCTAAGAAATCATGTGATTGGCTTAAAATTCATAGATTCTTTAAAATAATTAATTTGGTGTCTTTTTATTTGTGCCATTTAGTTTCTGAGCCCTTTGGGTTCATGTTTTCCAGCTTTTCTCTCCAACCGTAAGGCTGGTAACTTAATTTTTTTAAATGAAAGCTAAGAGCCTGATGTAATCACATGACTCCAGTAGCTGGGGGATTAGGAAAAATGCCAGATGTTGAGAGATTTGCTATAAAATCAAAAGTGCTGGCAATACTACAAAAGCCTCTTTTCACATCCCAGACTGCTGTTTGCATGCACTTCCTTCTGATTTCACACAAAACATCCAGCATCCTTTGGAAATTCATCTGTTCTGGATCCACCTCGCCTCTGCTTTGCTTTATCTTGTACTCACCAGTAATTTATTTGGGAAAATGTACCAGGTAGCCAAGAATTACAGTATTCTTAATTATAATACATTACTAGGCCCCCTGCAATGCATTTCACCCATCTCTCTACATGTGCTTTACAAACCTTCATAATAATCCTGATCCCTCTGAGGTAAGTAAAAGAGATACAGCAAGCCCTTTACCCACCACTGAAATGCAGCAACTTCTGTAGTGGAACACGGAAGCATCCAACAGCCTGTCAGAGCAGGAAGTGAGAAGGATACCGTATCCAACTGAAACTATACTACAGCAGACCTTTGAGGAGAGTGTAGGTTCTATAGGACTCTGGCAAAAGCCGCATGGTAGAGCAGCATAGACAACATCACCTGTTCTACTGAGACAATTGCCCCCTGAAGTACAATGGGCCTAGATGATGTAATTGACTCACCCCAGTTTTGAGTCTCTCACTGTTTCGTGTTACAGGGGAAAAAGTAGAAATCTTGTGGTTCCCCCTACATTCCAAAGCTACAAACTAATAATATTTTGCACCATTGATAGCAGATTTGAACTGCCAACATGATGTCTTGAAACATGACTGATGTTTATGTATGGGAAGCTGGGTATCAGTTTGTTAAGTGCTCCTGTTCCATTCAGAAATGTGCCGCTCATTGCCCAGGTTCTTGTACTTGGTGGTGGAAAGAGTAAACATAACACTGCAAAGCCAAATCAAAGACTTACGAAGCATTCTTCGAAGAGTGTTTGCATTGCCCTGTGATCTGCTTCAATTTTGTTGGCAATTTTCCTCCGCTTTGCAGAAGATGACTTCCCAGAAGCAGTTAGGAGAGCCTGAACATACTCAGTGATAATGTTGTGGTGGACAGTCTGGATGAGGGTCTGTTCCAGACAAAGAAACAAAGATTAGTCTCTTTGTGCTGAGTGTGGCTATGAGTAAAGGCCGATTCTGGATAGAAAGACACTGACCACTTTGGTTTCACTCAGAAGCAGGCCCCAATCTTCCCCCTCTGAACCCTTTTAAAGAGTCTTGCAGTGCTAGTCTGACACATGGATGTACTCTGGTGCGCACAATCTGCTTAGAGACTATGGGTGATGAGGGCCATGTAAGTATTTAAAGGGAATGAGAGAGATCTAGCCCTCAAATATCACTAAGAAAAGACAGTTTATTGGACAAAACTACAGTTCATTAACAATTTAAATCAGGTCAGTTTTAGACTGCAGTCAAAGCACGTAGGAAATCTCTAGCCCCACCCCAAACAAACTTAGCAACACAGTCAGTTCTGGCTTAGTGTTCTACCCCAGCACTGCTACCTGATATGGCATTCGTGTGACACAATGTCCAGTGACAGGTTCTAACGAGCAAACAGAATAGCTCCAAAGTTCTATGTTGCAATGCTTTTTCTATCTTTGAATTGAAATTAGTGGTGGTGAAAGGTGCCATATTTACAGATGTGGAATTGGAAGTCTTGTTTTTAACCATAGGACATGCATAGCACAGGCAGCAGCAATGCAAACTTCCCCTTAATGAGAGGAAGGATAGCCCAGTGTTTAGGGAACTAGCTTTCTACATGGGAGACCCAGGTTCAAATCCCTGCTGTGCCACAGACTTCCAGTGAGACCTTAGGGAAGTTATTTAGTTTCTCTTGGCCTTCATTCTCCACCAGTAAAATAAGGATAATAGCAAGTCCCTACTTCATAGGGTTGTTCTGAGGACAAATGCATTAAAAATTACGAGGGTTTCAGATACAATGGTAATGGGGGACCTTATAAGTGCTTAGCTAGACAGATTGCTACAGCCATGACCGGGTGAGGCACCTTTTAAGATAGTCCAACCCCCTCCCCTGCCTGTTTCCATGCCCCTTCCTTTCCTGGCTTCTCTGCTAAGATCACAACAAGAGTTGTAATTGTAACAGTGGTTTTTGTGATGTTGACACCTGTCTGTTAGGAACCGGACTGAGACCGTCAGGTCTTCTTCTAAACTGCTTGGGGCTAAACGGGAGTTGGGGTTAACTCTGAAATACGTAGCAATCCCAACATCCACTAGCATGGTTTGTGGTGGTTTTTCTTAGTAATATCTTGCTTATTTCTTACCTCATAGGTCTCTGTATTTTTCATCTCAAACCTTGAAAAACTGGACCGTAAGCAGTCTAGAAATCTGTCAAAATCACTATGACCTTTTCTGAAGTGACCCTTCAATGCCACCTGAGGAACAGGAAATAACTGAGGTCAACGGCAGACCATGTAGAGACATCACAGAGCTGGTATATGGGCTTTGTTTCTGTTTGCTCCATCCACTTTTAGAGGTGGAGTCATTCAAGTGCTGCAGCTTCTTCTTTTCATTCCCTTGTTTCAAATGATGAGCAAAGCGAGGAAAGCAGGGAAACAACTAAAACCCAAGATGGACTAAATTAACTTGCTGAAGCCCCAACACTGGAAGACCTCAGACTGTGGAAGAGACTGGGTAGGGGAGGCAATATCTTTTACTGGACCAACTTCTGTTGGTGAGAGAGGCAAGCTTTGGAGCTATACAGAGCTCTTCTTCAGGTCTGGGAAACTTACTCCAAGTGTCACAGCTACATACAAGGTGGAACAGATTGTTTAGCATAAATAGTTAACACATATTTCAAGGGACCATTGAAGGTGAAGTGGCCCATTAACACCCCTCCAATCATAGGGAAGAATGGGTGGGAAAGAAGTGTGGGCGGGGTTGGTAATGGGTTATAGATTTTTTGCAATAAACCATAAACCCAGGTCTCTGTTCAGTCCATGATTTTTAGTGGCTAGCAAAGTTATGAATTTAAGCTCCCAGACTCATCTTTTGAAAGTATTGTACAGGTTTCCTTTGAAGATGAGGACCGATAGGCCAGATATAGAGTGATCTCTTTGTAAAAGTGTTCACCCACAGGTGACAGGGTGGTTTTGTCTTTTAGCATTTTCCTGGGTGAGTTCATGCAAGACTGTAGTAACTGTCTGGTTTCACCCACATAGTGGCTACTGGGGCATTTAGTTCACTGGCTGAGGTATACCACATCTTGTGATAGGCATGTGTAGGATACATGGATCTTGAAAGGTGTGTTGTGGGGTGTGTTGATCATTAGAGCAGTGGAGATATGTCTGCAGGTTTTGTATCTCTTGTTCTCACAGGGTCTGGTGCTGCTTTAAGTTGGTGTGTCCTGGTCTGTGGGGAGCTGAAGAAGACATCTGAGTAAGTTCCAAAGCTTGTCTCTCTCATCAACAGAAGTTGGGCCAATAAAAGATATTACCTTGTCTCTCTAATATCCTGGGACCAACACAGCTACAACAACATTGCATGAAATAACGGAAGATACCTAATTTTGCCATCTGAAATGGAAACTCCACAGCATAAAGAAAAAGGAAGTGAAACTTACCAGCGACATCTATTTCCTGAGCAAATATGAGAAACAAAACATCATCCCAGAGGTCTCATCATTGAACACACTCTGACCACTATATACAACTCCAAATATGCTGAACTGCTTGGCAAATGGACTTCAGAAAAACTGAGGAACCACTTACTGCACCTCACATGCTCCAGAAGGAACCAGCTTCCTCCAAGAAACAACCGATTTCCTTCACAAACCCTGCAACATTAACAACCTCCCTCAGAATACCATTCTTCCCACCCTAAATTTCACCTCCCTGTACACCAACATCCCTCACAATGATGGCATAGTTGCCTGCCTCAAATATTTACAAGACAGTGGACAACCCTCAGATATCCACCCCAACACACATCACCAAATGCATCCATTACACCCATTCTCACCCATAACAATTTTACATTAATCAATTAAACAACCAACACTTTGTCCAAACCATGGGAACAGCCATGGGTACTAGGATGGCTCCCCAATATGCCTACCATTTCATAGCCAACCTTGAAGAAGAATTTCTGGACAAATGCACCATGAAACCAATGATATACCTGAGATACATCAATGATATTTTCATCCTCTGGAAAGACAACCTACGTGCCTCGTAGATTTCTACCACAACTTCAACAACCACCACCCATCCATTAAACTGTTTCTGGAACACTCCCACACCAGCATCAACTTCCTGCACACCACAATCAACTTCAGCAATGGAACCCTACAGACAACTATATACAAGAAACCCATGGACCACCACACCGACCTTCATAGATCCAGTCATCATCCAAAACACGCCAAGAAATCTGTAATCTACTCAGGCCATGTCTACACTTACAAGCTTACAACAGCACAGCTGAACCGATACTGCTGTGTCACTGTAAGATCAATGGTGTAGCCGCATTATGCCAATGGGAGAGAGCTCTCCCATCAACATAATAAAACCAACTCAACAAGCGGCTGTAGCTTTGTCAGCGGGAGAGCATCTCCCATTGACATAGCGTTGTGCACAAGAGCACTTATGCCAGCAAAACTTATGTTGCTCTTAGAGGGGTGTTTTTTCACATTCCTGAGTGACAAAAGTTTTGCTGACATAAGTGCTAGTGTAGACATAGCTTCAGATACCACAGAATATGCTCAGAGAAGAGAGTCTAGGATATACACCTTAGCACACTCAAAACCACCTTCACCAAACAAGGACACTGCACCAGACATGCAGATCACATCATGGAATGGGCCACTCAAATATCCCAGGAGAACCTGCTCCTATACAGAAATGAAACCCCTTCTGACTACATACCCCTAGTTGTTATCTACCACCCCACACTGGAACCCATATGGGGTATAAACAAATAACTACAACCCATACTCAAAGGGGACCCCATCCTGAAAGAAATCTTTCCTGAACCCTTCTTCTGGCCTTCAAACACCCAACATCCCCAGGAGCATCATCAGGAGTAAGTTCTCCACAGATAAGGCTACACCAACTCAAAGCGACACCAGACCCTGCCAGAATAACAGATGCAAAACATGCAGACATATCTCCACTGCTAAAATGATCAACATCCCCTTCCACAACACATCTTACAAGATCCATGAGTCCTATGCATGCCTATCACAACATGTGTTGTGCCTCATCCTGTGCACTAAGTGCCCCAACAGCAACTAAGTGGCTGCAATGAGATACGCACTACGTGCTCAAATGAACTCATACAGGACAATGATAAAAGACAAAAACACCCTATCACCTGTGGGTGAACATTTTTCACAAAGCAATCACTCTATATCTGATTGCAGAGCCATTGGCCATTATCTTTGAAAGATTTTGGCAATTGGGGGAGGTTCCGGACGATTGGAAAAAGGCAAATATAGTGCCCATCTTTTAAAAAGGGAAGAAGGAGAATCCAGGGAACTACAGACTGGTCAGCCTCACCTCAGTCCCTGGAAAAATCATGAAGCAAGTCCTCAAGGAATCCATTTTGAAGCACTTGGAGGAGAGGAAAGTGATCAGGAACAGTCAACATGGATTCACCAAGGGCAAGTCATGCCTGACCAACCTAATTGCCTTCTATGATGAGATAACTGGCTCTGTGGATATGGGGAAAGCGGTGGATGTGATATACCTTGACTTTAGCAAAGCTTTTGATATGGTTTCCCACAGTATTCTTGCCAGCAAGTTAAAAAAAGTATGGATGGGATGAATAGACTATAAAGTAGATAGAAAGCTGGCTAGATCATCAGGCTCAATGGGTAGTGATCAACGGCTCGATGTCTAGTTGGCAGCCGGTATCAAGTGGAGTGCCCCAGGGGTCGGTCCTGGGTCCGGTTTTGTTCAACATCTTCATTAATGATCTGGATGATGGGATGGATTGCTCCCTCAGCAAGTTCGCAGATGACACTGAGCTGGGGGGAGAGGTAGATATGCTGGAGGGTAGGGATATGGTCCAGAGTGACCTAAACAAATTGGAGGATTGGGCCAAAAGAAATCTGATGAGGTACAACAAGGACAAGTGCAGAGTTCTGCACTTAGGAGGGAAGAATCCCATGCACTGCTACAGGCTGGGGACCAACTGGCTAAGCAGCAGTTCTTCAGAAAAGTACCTGGGGATTACGGTGGATGAGAAGCTGGATATGAGTCAACAAAGTGCCCTTGTTGCCAAGAAGGTTAACGGCATATTGGGCTGCATTAGTAGGAGCATCGCCAGCAGATCGAGGGAACTGATTATTCCTCTCTATTCGGCACTGGTGAGGCCACATCTGGAGTATTGCATCCAGTTTTGGGCCCCCCCCACTACAGAAAGGATGTGGACAAATTGAAGAGAGTCCAGCGGAGGGCAATGAAAATGATTAGGGGGCTGGGGCACAGGATTTACGAGGAGAGGCTGAGGAAACTGGGCTTATTTAGTCTACAGAAGAGAAGAGTCAGGAGGGATTTGGTAGCACCCTTCAACTACATGAAGGGGAGTTCCAAAGAGGAATGAGCTAGGCTGTTCTCAGTGGTGGCAGATGACAGAACAAGGAGCAATGGTCTCAAGTCAATTTTGGATATTAGGAAAAACTATTTCAGTAGGAGGGTGGTGAAGCACTGGAATGAGTTACCTAGGGAGGTAGTGGAATTTCCATCCTTAGAGGTTTTTAAGGCCCGGCTTGACAAAGCCCTGGCTGGGATAATTTATTTGGGGTTGGTCCTGCTTTGAGCAGGGGTTGGGACTAGATGACCTCCTGAGGTTTCTTCCCACCCTAATCTTCTATGATTCTATGACCTCTCAGTCCTCATTCTCAAAGGAAACCTGCACAACACTTTCAAAAGACAAGTCTGGGATCTTTGATTCATAACTTTGCTAGACACTAAAAATCATGGACTGAACAGAAACACTGCATTTATCACTTATTAGAACAATCTGTAATCCACTAATAATGTCCCCTTCCTCCCGCTGCTTCCCCCTCTCTTCCTTTCCTCTCTATGATCGGAGGGGTGTTAACGAGCCACTTCACCTTCAATGGTCCCATGAAATATGTGTTCACTATTAAACTAAACAATCTGTTCCACCTTGTATTTAGCTGTGACGCTCTGGGGGCTTGTCTACCCATATGGCACTGCAGCTGTAGCACTTCAGTGAAGATGCTACTGCACTGACGGGACAGCTTCTCCTGTCAGTGCAGTTAATCCACCTCCACGAGAAGCAGTAGCCGTGTTAACAGGAAAAGCTCTCCCGTCAGCTATACAGGGGTTAGGTCAGCATAACTATGTTGCTATGGGGTATGGATTTTTCACACACCTGAGCAACGTAGTTATACCCACGTAAGTTCAGGGGTGCTGGAACAATTTGTATAGTGGGGGTGCTGAGAGCCATTGAACCAAACTGTAAACCCTGATATGAGGGAAACCACTTCAAGCCAGGGGATGCTGCAGCATCCACCCCCCCTCCCCCACCCCCGCACCCTTAGTTCCAGCACCTATGTGTACGTTTGTAGTGTAGACACAGCCTGAAAAAGTTTCCCAGTCCAGAAAAAGAGCTCTGTGTAAGCTTGACATTTTGACTCTCTCACCAACAGAAGCTGGTCCAATAAAAGATATTCCCTCACCCACCTTGTCTGTCTGGCATCCTGGGACCAGCGTGGCTATAACAACACTTCATACAACTGTGGAAGGCAGACAGCCTCTCAGTGGAGCGATAGCTATATCAGTGAGGCCCACACAGAACTGCCAAACTGGATCAACCCTGGGGTTCATCTAGTCCAGCAGCCTATCTCCAACAATAGTCAGCACCAGATGCTTCAGAGGAAGGTACAAGAACCCTACAGCAGACATATGCAAGATAATCTGCCCTCCATATTAAGGCTCATCCTGATCTCTAACAGTCAGAGGCTGACTTAAGGCCTCAAGCATGAGGTTTAAATTCCCTTCCCAAATTTTGTTTCCATTGGCTATGATAACTCTGGATATTCTTGATCTCCAGATAAATATCCAGGTGCTTTTTGAATCTTGCTAAGTTCTTGGCTTTAATGACTTACTGTGGCAATGAGTTCTACAGTCTAATTGTGCACCATGTAGAAAAGTATTTCTTTTATCAGTTTTGAATTTGTCACCTTTCAATGTCACTAAATGTCCCCGTTCTTGAGTTATGAGACACGAAAAACAGAAGCTCTTGATCTACCTTCTCTGAACCTAGATTAACCCAGGGGAGACACACACACGGGCTTTGACAACCATCTGATATATTTGCAGTGGTCTTCATCTTTGGGAAGAAGTGAACAATACACCAAAGATAAATGGCATCACATTATTTAACTTTGTTCATTGAGAAATTCATAGCCATTAGAAATTAATATTTTTCACTCCAGCTCTTGGGATTTGAATACAGGCGGGCAGCCATCGGTGCAGCTTTAGTAATAGCAGAAAAGACTATGGCTCCAAAAAGCAGAGTATTAGAATCCTGAATGATTAAATAGACAGAAGCTCCAAGGTACAGATCTAAAATATATCAATTCCTCAGTCCTGCAGACAAAGCCATACATCATCCCCGGGATCAGGATAGGAACATCTGCCTGACAGCATGAAAATATCATTAAATGTTAACACTGGTCTCAGATACCTTGACTCTAGAAGTAATTGCCTGCAGAAGAAGTTCTCTACTCTGTTCTTCTGTACTGTCTATAAATTCCTTCACTTTAGCATCAGTGTCAGCACTAGCGTGATAGATGTACATTAGCTTATGCCAAGCAGCTCTGTAAAAAAAAAAAAAAAAAAAAAAAGAACAAACCAAAACCAAAAGTCACATTGGGCCATATTTTCAGTCCATGTCATAGCCATGGTCTCCTTTAAGGGCTGATCCAACTCCCATTTAAGTCAACGGGACTTTTTCAAATGGTTGAAGGTTGTTACATGCTTAACTGCACCACTGGATGAGGGCCTCAGTGCACAATCACTTGTGCATATATTTTTGAGTGCTCTCGTTAATGTGTGCAACTTTACACAAACAAATGCCACATTTGTACATGCGAATCAAACATAAATGGGTTTTGCAAATGCAAATTCTGTCATTTTCCCAAATGAGAGGACGCAAAAAATAGCACACAAACAGGATTTGCACATGTAAGACAGCTTGCAGACAAATGGAGACTGGGTCAGGGATCCTTTGTACGTTTGGCCCATAACAAATGCAAATTGAATAGCACTGTACATTAAAAAGGCCAAAGCTTACAAGCAAAAAATACAGACATACATAATCAGAACATTCTTCAGATCTACATAATCATGCAAGTCCTAGGTTAACGTGTTCACAAATCAGAAATCATCATTTTTATTGTCTGGAAAAGGTTAATGTGTAATTTTTATTTTCACATTTTAAAAGAATAATATACATATTTTCTACTCAGTGGAGCCACGTAACTCTTCAGTTTAGGATTCATAGTGTTAGAAACATGTCATGGGACTCTTGCCTTTGCTGTAAGCTACATATCACAGCGCATATATTATGAAAGAAAAAATTACTTGCACATGACTGACTCTAAAATTGAAGTAAACACTGTGGCTATTTTTGGGGCTAGGGATTTTTGGCTGACTCCAAAAGATCCCTAGGTAATCTTACACAGAAAAACCACCAGTGAGCCTGTTTTCACCACTGTCACAAAAACTACTGAATTGAGCATTTTGGTGCCTAGAACCTCCTCTCTCCTTTTATGCTTTGTTGCTTCCTGTTCCTTTTAACAATAAGAGGTAGGATGTTCATATAGGGCTTGATCCAGCAAAATCACTGAAGCTCTTGCTTAACTTTAAGCACTCAAGTAGTCTCATTGACTTCAGTGGGAGCTGGATGAGGCCCATAAAGCAGAAAGTTCACTTCACATGTCACACTGGTCTGTTTTCTCACCTGAAAATGCAGCAGTTCTCAAGTATTTGCAAATTGCTGTCGGTCTCAGAAAAGGTGTCAAGTTGGAGAAGGCTTCTTACTTCATGTTTATAGCTAGATAAAACGAAGTAATAAAGACATGTTTAAATAGCAAGGTCTGACAACATTACAGAATCGGCTAGCCTGGTAGCAAACAGACCAAATATTCCATTATTACTTTGATTCTTAGCGTTCACAGTTTTACTCTTCTAGGTGCTTTCTAGAATAGGAAAAAGATACAGTCCCTGCCCTAAGTAGCTGGAAGGGATAGGGAAGCGTTACAGTAATAAGACTGGGAAGTTACTTAGCTTAGGCATTGTCATTGTAATGGTTCTGGGGATTTTGTGTGTTCATTTTTTAAAATACTTGCTCCTTGTAAGCGACAAAGCAAAAGGGACTTGCCCGAAACCTGGTGCACTTCTAGAAGACTCAGTGTGTATGAGTAACCAGTGAAATCTGTAAAAGCGGCAAAGAGTCCGGTGGCATCTTATAGACTAACAGCATATACGTCTGTTAGTCTATAAGGTGCCACAGAACTCTGCCGCTTTTACAGATCCAGACTAACACAGCTACCCCTCTGATACAGTGAAATCTGGTGATAGCTTGAGTCCCTAAAGGCCTCAGATTTATAGCACTGCTGGGCAACTCACTCTTGTACTTAATTCCTTCCCTCTGTTAATTTAAAGGGACAGTGAACTTTAAAAGAAAAATAAATCACACTCCTTTCTGAAAATATATTGCCTACAAGTAGTAGTACAGGACTCTCTGCTGGATGGGATACAGTGAGAGACCCATACTGGAAAAAGAGGAGAAGGAAGGAGCCAGAAGAAATGACAGGGTAAGAAGCCTGTGGATAGTGGGGAAGCGGTAGATGTGGTATATCTTGACTTTTAGTAAGGCTTCTGATACTGTCTCACATGTCCTTCTCATAAACAAACTAGGGAAATTCAACCTAGATGGAACTACTATAAGGTGGGTGCATAACTGGTTGGAAAATCATTCCCAGAGAGTAGTTATCAGTGGTTCACAGTCATGCTGGAAGAGCATAACAAGTGGGGTCCCGCAGGGATCAGTCTGGGTCCGGTTCTGTTTAATATCTTCACCAATGATTTAGATAACGGTATAGAGAATACATTTATAAAGTTTGCAGACAATACCAAGCTGGGAGGGGTTGCAAGTGCCTTGGAAGATAGGATTAAAATTCAAAATGATCTGGACAAACTGGAGAAATGGTCTGAAGTAAATAGGATGAAATGCAAAGTACTCCACTTAGAAAGGAACAATCAGTTGCACACATACAAAATGGAAAATGACTGCCTAGGAAGGAGTACTGTGGAAAGGGATCTGGGGGTCATAGTGGATCACAAGCTAAATATGAGTCAACAGTGTAACGCTGTTGCAAAAAAAGCAAACATCATTCTGGGATGTATTAGCAGGAGTATTGTAAGCAAGACACGAGAAGTAATCCTTCTGCTCTACTCTGCGTTAATTAGGCCTCAGCTGGAGTATTGTGTCCAGTTCTGGGCACCACATTTCAGGAAAGATGTGGACAAACTGGAGAAAGTCCAGAGAAGAGCAACAAAAATGAATAAAGGTCTAGAAAACATGACCTATGAGGGAAGATTGAAAAAATTGGGTTTGTTTAGTCTGGAGAAAAGAACACTGAGAGGGGACAGTTTTCATGTACATAAAAGTACATAAGGAGGAGGGAGAAAATTTTTTGTTCTTAACCTCTGAGGATAGGACAAGAAGCAGGGATAGGAGAAGAGGCTTACTGTGCGGTATGGTAAGCGCCTGTTAAATAGAGAGACCTGATTATTATATTAATGTAGAATGTTTCTCTAAACAAAAATCTCACTGTTGTACTGATAATTGTGTTGTCTCTGATACTTACATAGTAAGGATTTAGAAAGAAAGAAAGAAAGAAAGATGAGGGTGCAGTACTTTATTCAAGTGGGAAAGGGTTAGGAGGAGGTAGTGTCCTCTGCTTTTAGTAATTAAGAGTGGGAAAAGAGCCTTCTCTCTGAGCAGTTAGGAAAGAGAGTTAAAAAAAAAATCTTACTGGTAATTTAGTGAGAGCCTTATTCTGGGCCTGATCCCAAACCCATTAAAATCAATTAGAGTCTTTCCATCGACTTCAGGGGTCACTGGATGAGGCCCTCAGACCGCAGAATATGCATGGCACTGGTACACTACTGTTACACACACAACACACCTGGGTACTAACAGGGTGTGAAATGTCCTTTTCTATTGTTTCCCAGAATAAATGTTGACCCAAGTACTTAAGAAAACCAAATAAGTCCAGAGGAATAAAATCTCCAAGAAAGGTGATGAAACTTGAGTCTGGCAGCTTGATGAGAACTTGCTGTACAATGGGGAAATAAATGGGGAATTGGGAAACAAAAATAGGTTCAGACAAACAAAAAATCACCAATAAATCTGCTACCATTTCTTCTTTCTTTTACTGATGATGGGTCAATGCAGAAAAAGATGGGCCTCTTACCTATGCAGAAAATGCAGAAGTTCTCCCAAACATACAGCTTCCACCTTATCTTTTATGGTATCACTGATATGCTGGACTGCCTGTGCCCTCCTTGTTAATACCTGTCGATTTAAGTAGTGATAGAACATTCTGAAGTTATTCAAATGTCATTGGGTGCACATGATTTCTCACACCTTCTTCACCTTTGAAAGTCCCTCCATCTTCTTAGGGAATGATTTAGTTCCTTGTTTTAAAAATCCTCATGTGAATAAATATACTCCCTAGGGTCTAGATTTGGATACCCAGACTCACAGTGAATAGTATCTTACTCCACAAATGCTTCTGCTGAAGTCAGTAGGACTTCCTGTGCAGTAAGGTGCCACTCAGTGCGAATAAGAGTAGAAGAATCTGCCCCACATTTGGGCATTACTAGTAATACTCAGCTGTAGGGCCCACTTCATACAATATTTGCCATCTTCATTTCTGTGGGGTTTGCCAGCAACTTTAGCATGACCTTGTATTTGAATAGATATGACTATATAGAGAAATCCCATCTTTGACCATAAAAAGATGCCTATATAAAAACTTACGCAGACAGTATTCCTGGGGTGAGATGCTTATTCGACCAGATTGGCGGCAAGGAATAGGTGGGCTCCATTTCATGGCCTAAGATAATAAACAGGGTCCTGGCAATTTGCTCATGTTAATTCCCCCTGATACCCCCTTACACTTGCAAGTGGTAAGCCAAGCAGAGCACTTAGTTTCTTCCTGCCAGAAGGATGAAAATCAGTCTCTGTTTGGATTGACTCGAACAGGTGTTAACTTAACACTACTAGCTGCTCTGTTGAAATGGAGCCTTGCGGTAGGAAAGGACCAGATGGAAAAAAGGAGACAGACAGAATAATATATCCTGTGTTCAGCCCATGATCTGCGTAGTGTCAGAGAGACAAACGATGACACGCAGAGAGAATGGGATTTTCCATGCACTAGCCACAATAAATGTATCAGTTCATCAAAACAGGAGGAAGGAAACACATCCCCTTAATCTGAGCACGAGACATGTATTGTGAAAATATTGATAATCAGTTCATCTTTAGGCATAAAGAAAACGAAATTGCAGAAGTTCTATTTTCATGATCTTACATAATGTATAATATTACATAGTAATATTATGCATCATCATCATATGTATATACCTAAGTGCCCCAGTGAAGGATCAGGTCCCTGTTGTGCTAGGCACTACACAAACACAGAACAAAAAGAAAGTAAGTAATATTTTCAGGATCTTACATTCATACAGCACTTTTCATTACAAAAAACCATCCCAAAGCCCTCTCCAAATAGCACCAACTCTATACACCACTGAAATGCAGCCAGATCTAGCAGTTGTTAATCAGGGTACAGCAACACTATGCATCAGTTTAGGACAGCGAGTGAAGAATGCCGTATTGAGTTGACATGTACAGAATGGTAGCTGGGTAATCACATTCCATCTCAGTCAGGAGCTTGATCAGGACATCAAGTCGGACAACAGTGTCTCTTGGGAAAAGAGGTACACAGCATTCAAAAGGCAGCCTTAGGCCTGCTCTACAGTTAAATTTTGCTGGCATTGTTCCTTCAGTTAGGAGTATGAAAAAAAAAAATCACACTTGTAGCTGACATAGCTATGCTGGCAAAAGCCTTAGTGTAGATGCAGTCGTACTGGCAAAAAAAGTGCTTTTGCCAGTATGGCTTATTTCGTTTGGGGAACTGGTATAAAATATACTAGCAAAATAACTCTCTGGCCAGTATAAGCTGTGTCTCCGTTAGGAGGCTTTGCCAGTATAGATATTATAGACAGATACATAGATCATAGAATCATAGAATATCAGGGTTGGAAGGGACCTCAGGAGGTCATCTAGTCCAACCCCCTGCTCAAAGCAGGACCGATCCCCAATTAAATCATCCCAGCCAGGGCTTTGTCAAGCCTAACCTTAAAAACTTCTAAGGAAGGAGATTCCACCACCTCCCTAGGTAACGCATTCCAGTGCTTCACCACCCTCCTAGTGAAAAAGTTTTTCCTAATATCCAACCTAAATCTCCCCCACTGCAACTTGAGACCATTACTCCTTGTTCTGTCATCTGCTACCACTGAGAACAGTCTAGAGCCATCCTCTTTGGAACCCCCTTTCAGGTAGTTGAAAGCAGCTATCAAATCCCCCCTCATTCTTCTCTTCCGTAGACTAAACATCCCCAGTTCCCTCAGCCTCTCCTCATAAGTCATGTGTTCCAGTCCCCTAATCATTTTTGTTGCCCTCCGCTGGACGCTTTCCAATTTTTCCACATCCTTCTTGTAGTGTGGGGCCCAAAACTGGACACAGTACTCCAGATGAGGCCTCACCAGTGTCGAATAGAGGGGAACGATCACGTCCCTCGATCTGCTGGCAATGCCCCTACTTATACATCCCAAAATGCCATTGGCCTTCTTGGCAACAAGGGCACACTGTTGACTCATATCCAGCTTCTCATCCACTGTAACCCCTAGGTCCTTTTCTGCAGAACTGCTGCCGAGCCATTCGGTCCCTAGTCTGTAGCGGTGCATGGGGTTCTTCTGTCCTAAGTGCAGGACTCTGCACTTGTCCTTGTTGAACCTCATCAGATTTCTTTTGGCCCAATCCTCCAATTTGTCTAGGTCCCTCTGTATCCTATCCCTACCCTCCAGCATATCTACCTCTCCTCCCAGTTTAGTGTCATCTGCAAACTTGCTGAGGGTGCAATCCACACCATCCTCCAGATCATTTATGAAGATATTGAACAAAACCGGCCCGAGGACCGACCCTTGGGGCACTCCACTTGATACCGGCTGCCAACTAGACATGGAGCCATTGATCACTACTCGTTGAGCCCGACAATCTAGTCAGCTTTATATCCACCTTATAGTCCAGATATAGATAGCTAATCTAATATGCCTATGTGCCATGTTAAAGACATCATTTTCCACCTTGCCTTAACCAGGCCTGTGCGGTCATTTGTGGCCACACTGGCTTCGATTCCTAAATACCTGATGGAGCCACAAAGCAGGTGCTTAGACATCTGATCAAATTTCAGACATAATTTGTGCCTGAAGAGAAACTGAGGCCACCGTCTGAAGATTTGTGCCTAAATATTTATCGCATGTAGAGATGGGCCTGAACTGGAACCTCAAGTCTGAATCCATAATCAGATTTGGGAGACGAGGTTGATTTGAATAATTGAACCTTCCTGTAAGCAGGTGGCTTTCTTACTGGCCCAGGGAAGAACCAGGGCCATGCCAGAGTCTGTTTCAGGCCCTTGCATCAGGGCCATGGGCAGCGCATAATGGAGACTAGGAGAGGCTAAGCCTCCCCAAACCTCTCACTTCTGGGGAGGGGGGCACGGATTATCACATGGACCCACAGGACCCATGCCCAGGGGCCCCTGGAAAAATCTCCCCCCACCAGGGCCACAGAGCTGGAGGAGGTCTCAGTCCCAGCTGCAGAGCTTTTCCGGTCTCAGGGCCACAGCAGGGTGTGTGTGAAAGGAGCAAGCAAGCAGAGGGCAGGGCCTCGGGGGAAGAGGCCGAGTGGGGAAGGAACATGGGCGGGGCTGTGGAGGAAGGGGCGGAATGGGGTGGGGCCATGGACGGGGCTGTGGGCGAAAAGAGCGGAACAGGGGACAGGCTCCGGGCTTGGAGCTCCGGCAAGGGCCAAGAGCTCTGCTGTGGTCCCAGCTGGGGTTGAGAGCTCGACTCGAGCCAGGGCTGAGCTCTCAGCCAACCTCCCCTCCCCATAACCCCGACCAAGCTCTCAGCCCACCCCGCCCCAGTTGGGGCCATGTGCAGGAGGGCCCAAACTCTCAGCTCCACCCTCACCCGGGGCCACAGGGCAGCTGAGAGCAGTGAGCAGGGGATGGCCTTGCCCAAAAGAGGCGGGGCCTTGGCCGGAAGAGGCAGGGCAGAGGGCTAGCTTCCCCAAGGGGAAGTTTTACCCGCCGCCCGTGATCAGGGCACACTTTCACAAACACAAACTGAGGAAGTTAACAAAACAAAGTGATTCCCCCAACCAAAGCGATTCCCCCAACCAAAGCAGGCTGCAATCCCCAGAGGTTTTTCCCCTGCCTCTCCTTAAATCCCTTGCTCAGTCATGCGACAGGCAGGCGGCCCTTAATCCTTTCCTGGATGTTTCACCCTGTCTCACTGCCCCTATGGGATTGGTTCTGGATGTAGCCCCTGCTGGTGGAAATCTCATGAGAACACCTTGAAAGATTTCATAGATTCATAGAGTTTAAGGCCAGAAGGGACCATTGGGTCATCTAATCTGACTGTCTGTAGCTCTCAGGCCACTACATTTCACCCAGTTACCCCTGCACTGAGCCCAATAACTTGTCATTTCAGTACCACCAAATCCAAACTCCAATGCTGTTATACTCAATTAGATCTGCCTGCTGGCCGATTTGAGTATTTTATGACAAGCGGCAGGCCATTTGTGCAGAAGAATGACAAAATAAAAGGAAAAAAACCTCAGCTGCCAATAAATACAGACCTTGATTGGAACATAAGTATTAGTGTTTCTATCTTTTAACAGAGTTTATAAATCAACATTATTACCTGCAGTGCTTAATTTGTAATGAAAGAGATGCCAGGGCTCAGCCCCAGCACAAATTAAGCACTGGCTGGGCAGCCGAATAGCAGCAGCTGCTGGCCGGGCGCCCAGCTCTGAAGGCAAAGCCCCCACCAGCAGCAGTGGAGAAGTAAGGGTGGCATGGTGTGGTGTATTGCCACCTTTATTTCTGCGCTGCTGCTGACAGCAGTGCTGCCTTTAGAGCTTAGCACCCGGCCAGCAGTCACCACTCTCCAGCTGCTCAGACAGAGTTTAATCGGCAGGCCACACAGGAAACCTTGGCGGGCCAAATTTCAAAGGATCCTCAACTTGGCCTCTATATGTGCCCATGCAAATTTCCTGTAGTAGCTATTTTTGCAAAGTATCACCTGCACATTCCTAGGTTGGTTTGACATGATTTTTTTCCTGACAAATCCATGTTGACTGTTACTTAGCACCTTATTATCTTCTAGGTGTTTGCAAATTGATTGCTTGATTATTTGCTCCAGTGTCTTTCCAGGTACTGAAGTTAAGCTGACTGGACTGTAATTCTCCAGGTATTCCTAATTCCCCTTTTTATAGATTGGCACTACCTTTGCTCTTTTCCAGTCCTCTGCAATCTCTCCCATCTTCCATGAGTTTTCAAAGATAATCACCAATGGCTCAGTATCTCCTCAGTCAGCTCCTTGAATGTTCTAGGATGTATTTCATCAGGCCCAGCTGATTTGAAGACATCTAACTTGTCTATGTGATTTTGAATTTGTTCTTTCCCTATTTTAGCCTCATATCCTACCTCATTTTCACTGGCATTCACTACGTTAGATGTCTGATCACTACTAACCTTTTTGGTGAACATGGAAACAAAAAAGGCATTTAGCACTTCTGACATTTCCATGTTTTCTGTTATTATCTCTTCCCCCCCAGCCCTACATTGAGTAATGGGCCCATCCTGTCCTTGGTCAGGTTAGGAAAATCTGGACCAATGCCTCTACACCACATATTAAAGTTTCTTGCAAACATGCATGCAGCACTTCAAGCATGAGCCTGCCCACAATGAAGTTAATGGCAAAACTCCCACTGACTTCAGTGGAAGCAGGAGCAGGGTATTACTGAGGATATAGAGAAACATAGGAAAGTTCATTATTTTTCTTTTATACAAAAGAGGAAAAACTCTGCTCTCTGTGACACAGCTACAGCTGAATTCCGTAGGATTGCAGGTGTGCAACACAGCAGACTTGAGCCTAGATCTGTAAAATTAGAGTATATTAGCAAATGCTGAGGATCTTGCATGTAATGACTTGCATGCTACAAAGAACATCAGCTGTGGTTTACCTGAATGATTGTAGTGTCTGTATAGGGTTTTCTCCCCGCGGTAATTACTTGTCTGAGCGCTTCTCTTACTTCCTTCTGAATATAACAAAGTTAAAATACAAACATTTACAATATGAACCAATTTGTAATCTGTTAGGTTTCCCTATCTCACCCCGCACCTGTGCATTTGAAAATCTTCTGCCTTTGTGTTATGCTCACTGTCCAGTCCTGTTTAACCCAAGCGGACATCATGCAGCTGCCCTATGGGAAGCTGGCCAAGGACTTTTGGATGCACCATAAACACAAAATCTGAAAACAAACCTGACACTGTAAAGAGAAGTTTCATTGCTTCAATGTGAACAGCAAAGGATTTTTTTATAAATTGGGCTTGTGCCCTTTTTTGCTTCTTATGATGAACAGAGAAGACCTAACATTGTTTAGCGTTTTTTATTTTTTTAGATTGTGGGCAGTCTTTTTGTTTGTTTGGCTTAGAAATATCAAGAATGCAATATTTGGCCATCCCTGTTTTTTGTGGGCAGACCTGTGGGAAGTTTAAGGGAATTTATGTTGGGCCCTTAACTTTATTGAAGGGATGAGAGTGCTGAATCTTTAACAAAGTATTAATTAATTATTACACCGTCATTCAAACATTTTAACCAAAACCAAATAAACAGTCTGATGAAAAATCCTTCTCTCTCTCTTAGTAGCTAAACTTTCATGTTTAGCTCTTGTGATGTCGCTAGTTCTCCAGTCACCACAGAGTCTTCCAATCTCGAGAGGATCTGAACTTCCCATGTAAAAAACAAGCAGGAACCAAACCTCCCCCTCCACTCCTCAACTTTCAGACCTTCTTTTTTCAGCATAAAATATAGAGGGGGAAAGATGCATGCTCCATTTTTTCCCCTTTGTGGGTCACTTTGAACTTGGGCATCCTGCCAAGTTTACATCCAGCTGTGCCTACCCTCGCCCTGCTGTGTCCTCTATGAGAAGATGGATCAGCCATTAAATGACAATCCACAATGCTATGGGAAGAAAAGCTTTGAAAACTGGCCCCAAGTGGGGATCAAATTCCCCACCATTGTATGTCAGCGCTTCAAGATGAATCCCTGATATCTGCACCAAAGAAATGCTGATAATTTGATAAATCTGCCCTCCAAGACAGCTAACCCACAGGGGCAGAAAACATCATCATACTAGTTATAAGAGCTCTCAGCACTGGCAGGCTGAAGACCAAAGTAGGCTGAATAGGGCAAGACAGGGTTTGGGTGAAGCCATGTATTCAAAGTCTGAATGTCCATTTGATTTGATTGTATCCCTTGCTATTTTCTATTTGTGAATGTCTGTGAAAACAGCCTTTTGTATGTGCAAATATTTGGGCAATACTCCAATCAGAAAACAAATCAGGATGTCAATGAAAAGAATTAGACAAGTCATTATTCATTCTTCTTCTTCTTAAAAGTTTGAGACACCCATGCAAGGAGCAAAAACAATACCATGTGACTTACATGATCAGTCAGACACCAGGAATGTAATCTATTCAAAGACACCAACTCATGAATAACCCATAGGCTGACATTTTTTCATATGTCTTGATTATCATATAGTTATTTCCCAAAAGGAATAAAAAGGGTGAGATTCACCATCAAAATTATTCAGGATGGATAATTGCATCAGGTCTGCCAATGAAGCAGATGCGTTCTTGGAGCTGGTCTTACAGTGCTTACCATGATTATAGTCACATCCTCATCTGAAACGCATGCTGAAGAGAGACATTAAGAGCATGAGGTCTTCCCTATAGTCCTGATTCAGGAAAGCACTTAAGCATGTGCTTAGCTTTAAGCATAAAAAATCAATCAGGCTTAATCACATGCTTAGATGCTTTCCTCAACCGGTGCCTATATGAGTATGTACATGACTAAATATGCCTTTTCCTTCAGAAATCATTCCTGGGGTGCTGCTGTGCAAAGCATAATGCTCCATAGTATTTCCTGAACTGATTCAGCCCATTGTAGTGGTTTTCCCCTCCTTCACTAGCTGGGTTGCAGGTGGATGTTGTTTGAGAGAGGCTGGGAAAATGAAAGAGATAATGTTACAAGGGCATGGTGCCAGCTTACTGCAGCCAGTGCTAGGGGAAGTGGGCCCTGCCATGCTTGGGTTCTAGCTACATTAAAAAGCACTGCAACATGGTCTCACCTTCTTCATTTGGCTACCCCTGACATTACAATGTACACCGTCAGAAGCTCATCTCTTTCCTTTGGAGCCCACACCACATTCCTACAAAGCATCCTTCTAAGGGGTTTTTAAATTTAAAAAAAATACTGTCCTGGAAGCCTTGGGAGTTGGAGTCATGCTTTGACTGTAAGGCCCTCTTCCCCACTCAAGCCCCACTAAGGGTATGTCTACACTGAATGTAAGCCCGGGGTTACTGGCCCTGGTGCCAGCTGGGCTTGAGCATCTACATTGTATTTTAACCCTATGTTAAGACTTTTCTAACCCATGCTCAACCCTAGGGCTCTGGGGTCCACACTGCAGTGCACAGACCCAAGTCAAAGTAACCACATACCAGAGTCCCTAGCTGTCCCCCACCTCTGAAATGTGGCCACTTTACTGCCCTAGGGCCATGGTGCACTGTAGGAAAACTTTACTGCCTGCCCTGCACGTTACCAGGAAGCAGCTCACTTCACAAAAGGCTTGATCGGTTTGCTCTCCACAGCAAACCCAGGAGGGCTCTCTGATAGTGGGTTTGCAGATCAGAAGAGAATGGGTTAACACTGACCTGAGCTGCTGCCATTTGCAAAGCCATTTGAAAAGAGCTTCCATTTTCAATAGAGTAGATTGCAGATTGTTGGCACCGAGAAGACTAAGGAAGTTGTCCCGTGGAATTGTGGGATACTTCCAGCTGACACCTGGGAACCAAGTCAAGCAGGGCTGCATCTATACTGCAAAGCAATAGGGCTTGGACCCTGGGTCCTGCAACTTGAACTTGGGCCCTGCAGGGTCCTGGGACCCTGGGCCTGAGCCCTGGGCTAGCACAATTACAGAATAGACGCAAGGGGGATTAGGCCTGTCATAAATAGAAAGGGAAGGGTAAACCCCTTTAAAATCCCTCCTGGCCAGAGGAAATCTCCTCTCACCTGTAAAGGGTTAAGAAGCTAAAGGTAACCTCGCTGGCACCTGACCAAAATGACCAATGAGGAGACAGGATACTTTCAAAAGCTGGTAGGAGGGAGAGAAACAAAGGGTTTGTGTGTCTGTCTACATTTTGTCTTTGCCGGGGATAGACCAGGAATGAAGCCTTAGAACTTTTAGTAAGTAATCTAGCTAGGTATGTGTTAGATTATGATTTCTTTAAATGGCTGAGAAAAGAATTGTGCTGAATAGAATAACTATTTCTGTCTGTGTATCTTTTTTGTAACTTAAGGTTTTTGCCTAGAGGGGTTCTCTATGTTTTGAATCTAATTACCCTGTAAGGTATTTACCATCCTGATTTTACAGGGGGGATTTCTTATTTCTAATTCTATCTTTATTAAAAGTCTTCTTGTAAGAAAACTGAATGCTTTTTCATTGTTCTCAGATCCAGGGGTTTGGGTCTGTGGTCACCTATGCAAATTGGTGAGGCTTTTTATCCAACATTTCCCAGGAAAGGGAGGGTGCAAGTGTTGGGAGGATTGTTCATTGTTCTTAAGATCCAAGGGTCTGGGTCTGTAGTCACCTAGGCAAATTGGTGAGGCTTTTTACCAAACCTTGTCCAGGAAGTAGGGTGCAAGGTTTTTGGGAAGTATTTTGGGGGGAAAGACGTGTCCAAACAGCTCTTCCCCAGTAACCAGTATTTGTTTGGTGGTGGTAGCGGCCAATCCAAGGACAAAAGGGTGGAATATTTTGTACCTTGGGGAAGTTTTGACCTAAGCTGGTAAAGATAAGCTTAGGAGGTTTTTCATGCAGGTCCCCACATCTGTACCCTAGAGTTCAGAGTGGGGGAGGAACCTTGACAAGGCCTGAGCCCATGCTCAAGCACAGGCTTATGTTGCAGTGTAGACATGCTCTTAGAGGCTCTGTGGGGTGTCTGTGTGCTTTGCCAAGGAAACTGTATCTATGCCAGCCCCACAAAGGTTAGCATGGAAGGCCACTTTGGGGCAGGCTAGGGGTGACCATAGATCCATATTACTCAGATCCAGAGGCCCCAGTATCCTGCATGACTGGTGCAAAGGGTCTGTGACCCTTAGTCCAAACTATAGGTTGATTAGCATCCATAGGGAAAGGGGTACGTAGTCCCATGAAACAGCCCTGGGTTAGTTGGGGGATGGATTTCACCTCCATGGTCTCCTGTACTCCACCTGGATAGAACCTAAATACTCTGATTCTGTGTGTGTGGAGTGAGTCCCCCCCATAGTGCAGGTATAGTAATAGCATGAAAAGAGGCAGTGCAAAGTTCCCAGTAGCCTCTTGCCAAAATGCTCAAATAGGGCACCGCCTATCGGCGAGGAAGGCAGACTGCTGTTTGTGGACCTTCAGTTCTTGGCTTCTTTACTGAAACTACCAACACATTGAGATGGGGGCCATTTGTGATGTAGGCACCTGTCTGCTAGGAACCACCCTGAGACCACCACCTCATTTAATACCATTCTCTGTGTGGTATGTTTTCATTCTCCTACTAAATAAACAGATTGAGGAGTAGAGCCGGGGGTAGCCAGCTGGGCAGGACTATTTGACCTTTTCTATACATGAGCCAAAATAACAAGGAAATGTATTATTAAAAAGAGAATGATTTGGGGTGACAACCAGGTTTGCTAGAACTCCATGTTCTTACCTGGATGACTGTGAGCAGCTTTTCCTCCACATTTGAAAAATTCCACTTGAGAACATATGCATCAGCGAAGAGCATCTGCTGTGGAGTCCAGCAGGGCATGAGCAGCTTCTCACTGTCATTGCACACAGAAAACAAAATTGCAGTAAGAGCGGCAGTTTTCCAGTAGCTTTGTGGCTCTTCCAATCCCAGTACTGAGAACCTGTGCTTGGCTATGGCCATATTTGTGACGTGTAGCTCACCTGGCTAATTGCATGCACAAAGCAGCATTCAGCTCTCATCTAAGGAACAACTGCAACTAGGTAAAATATTTTTTTGATCCTCCCCAGTCCCATCCTTTTTTTATTCTTCTCTTTTTGGCCCTTTTTGTGGCCCCATTCTCGGATTACATCCTCCCCTCTCCTCTGTCTCACTCCTTCCTGCAGCTCTCTCTTGGCCTTGTCTGCACTAGAAAGTTGTACTGCTAGTGTAGACCCTTCCGACTCCCAGTGTGGATACAGCTACATAGGTTCAAAGGTGATATTCCTGTATGGGAAGGGGAATAACTATACAGTACCAGTATAAGTCGAAAGGCTTTGGAACTCTCCTCCCCACTTGGTCCAACAGATCATAGGTTTGGTGACCTTCAGAACATGCCATAAGACACACAATTACACATTTCCCCAGGCTTTTCTTGAAGGGAGTGTGTATGTGATTGATGGATGGGATGACCGAGGCGTCAGAAGGCTGGGCAGAGTAATGTAGTTTGACAATGGGAAGAGGAGGCAAAAATTCTTTACATCTGAAATAGGGTCTGCTGGTGTCACTGGGTTTGGGCAGCCTGTTGTTGATCTTCAAAATGTGCTTTAGGTAACATTTGTGTAATAAGCCTAGCGTTGAGAGAGGTGCAGTGTACAAGTTCAGATAAATATGCTTACAGCTGAGAACACCTATTATATTTGTCGTGAAAGAGATATTTGGCATAGTTAAATGCAAAGACCTTAGCGCCATCAGCCCTCCCAAAAGTTCTATTAGTTCTGGGTACTCAAGAGTCTCTGTTGGGAAATAATAGAGCTCTCCTGCTATTTCCACACACGCTACGCTGATTCATGTGCAAGAGTCAATCATTAAAGCAAACATATTTTACAGAATATACATAATATTCTGTGTGGATAGGTGCCATCCCAGGGCACCCCCAATGGCCTGGGATGGCACGGCACACACCTTGCCTCAGTTTCCCTCTGACTTCTCAGAATAATCCACTTACACCCAGAGTCTTTAAAAACAATATTCCCGCCACCCCAGGGTCTCCTTTATTCAGATTAATCAGCTCCCCCAAAAGAACGCTCCTTTTAGATTCAGGGTTTCACAGCCCTCCCTCTTGGTCTGTGTGTGTCTAGCCCTAGCCCCCACAACTTGTAAAATCTCCCCTCAAGCTCAGAGTATCCACAGTCCTCCTTCGTGGGGCCTGCCTGTGTTTGCCCAGTCAGGCTAGTAGACTTTCCCTTGAGGTTCAGAGGTTGCATAGCCCTCCTTCTTGGGGCTTTACCCTAGCTGAGTTCTTCCCCTCAGCAGCTTCCCCTGACTAGGCTTGGAACCTCCATTTTGATTCATCTACCCAGTTACCTGACTACTCCCTTAATCCTTCCCAGGTGGGTCTAGCAACCAAAACACCTGCCTGGGCCAGCTGAGAGAGATGAGAGCCATGTCTCACCCACTCTCCAAGGCTCCTGGTCCTGGGCCCATAAAGGAACACTAGCCTGGGTTTTTCCTGTCCCTTCATCCTCCCAGAAACTAACTAATCCATGGGAACACCTGCCTCTCATCTCCTTCCAGGTAACCAGAACAGACATTGGGTAATTGGCCTCTCACACAACCTCTCCTGACCTTAAAGAACCAGAACCCGCCCACCATAATCGCTCTTAAAGGGCTGGGAAAGTAAATAATATTTGGCTGCAAACATACAGCCCCAGTTCAGCAAAGTACTTAAGCACATGCCTAACGTTAAGCATGCGAGTAATCACACTGAAGTCAATGGACTCCTCACTTGCTTGAAGTCATCATGTTCTTTGCTGAATTGGGGCAACCAAGACATTTCCCAAGTTGTACAGTCAGTTCTTAGGGTCACTGGCTTCCAGAACAGCACAGAGATGGAGCCCTGCTTGGTCAGAACTGATCTTCACTATGAATTTATGTTGTTAGGATAAGGACAACAATCATTACATTTCAGGGTGCAAAGTTTAAAATGTCAGATGAGAAGCTACACAGAATAGAAAAAGCCACATCACCATAGCAATAAAAATTATCAATGTATCCAGACTTTAATGCAACTGGTATGGTCTACTGATCATGTTACGAATTATACCTGGTAGGACACGCACACAACTGCTGCGAATTATACCTGGTAGGACACGCACACAAATGCTGCGAATTATACCTGATAGGACACGCACACAAATGCTACGAATTACACCTGGTAGGACACGCACAGTTCGAATCTAGGCTGAGGCACATAAACAAAGTCCACAACTGCAGAGTTCCCAAAAGACACTAAAAGAAAAGGAGTACTTGTGGCACCTTAGAGACTAACCAATTTATTTGAGCATAAGCTTTCGTGAGCTACAGCTCACTTCATCGGATGCATACTGTGGAAACTGCAGAAGACATTATATACACAGAGACCATGAAACAATACCTCCTCCCACCCCACTCTCCTGCTGGTAATTGCTTATCTAAAGTGATCATCAAGTTGGGCCATTTCCAGCACAAATCCAGGTTTTCTCACCCTCCGCCCCCCCCCCCACACACACACACACACAAACTCACTCTCCTGCTGGTAATAGCCCATCCAAAGTGACCACTCTCTTTACAATGTATATGAAAATCAAGGTGGGCCATTTCCAGCACAAATCCAGGTTTTCTCACCCCCCCCCCCAAAACACACACACACAAACTCACTCTCCTGCTGGTAATAGCTCATCCAAAGTGACCACTCTCCCTACAATGTGCATGATAATCAAGGTGGGCCATTTCCAGCACAGATCATGGTCTCATGGTTTCATGGTCTCTGTGTATATAATGTCTTCTGCAGTTTCCACAGTATGCATCCGATGAAGTGAGCTGTAGCTCACGAAAGCTTATGCTCAAATAAATTGGTTAGTCTCTAAGGTGCCACAAGTACTCCTTTTCTTTTTGCGAATACAGACTAACACGGCTGTTACTCTGAAACCTGTCAAATGACACTAAGTTTATTAAGCTCGAGCGTGGTGCCCCCCTGCTAGCCAGGAGGGGACCCTAAATACAGATTATACAAAGGTTATATACTTTTTAGCAAAGCATGTTGCCCTCGTGCATCAGAAACCTTAGCCAATAAACAAACCCTTTTCTTATCTACTACCTATCCCTGCTTGGTGCATTCCTCGTGCTAAACCAGTATGTTAATTACACAGCATGGTCCTAAAGCCACGCATCAGCAACTTTTATTATCAGGATGGGAGGCCTCACATCAAAGGCCAAGAGATAGGGAGTTAGAGACTGACAAAAAACAGATACTGGGAGTCAAGGCAGGCTGGAGACAAGGAGGAGGATTTTCACAGGGATTCAGTATCTAAAGATCACTCCTCCTGGTGTATGATGTGCTTGCTTTTAGACAATGGTGGGCCCCAAACCAAAATGGAGTCACATGTGCTAACTTTTCCGTAACAATCATTATCCCCACTAACACTTTCTAAGCCACATCTACAAGTTCTTAAGTACACAGGGAAGGATGTTCAGTGCTTAAATCACTAGCTTGTGCTGTGGAAAACACAGGTTCAATTCCTGCTCTGCCACAAACATCCTGTGTAAAGCTTGGCAAATCCCCAAGGCTCTCTGTGCCTCATCTGTAAAATGAGGATAATAGTGCTCCCCTATAAATACTTTAAAGATACAGTAGTGAGTTCAGATACTACGGTGATAGAAGCCATGTAAGTACCATAGCCAGAAAGAGGTTGGGTGTATGCTGAGGGAACTGCATCCATGGCCAGTATTCTGGAGACTCCAGATGCTCCATTATTGGTGAGAATCGTTAACGTCTCCCTGTGGGAAGGCTGGATTCTATTCCCCATTAAACAAGAAGAAGTGCTGCCTCTGCTAAACAAAGTATCCCTAGGATACTGTGATCAGTAATGGGCACCACATTACCAGGAGAAACAACCTGCAGGGAGTTCAGAGATGAGCGGTGCACCCCACTATGCTTGCTCTGTTCTAACGCAGCTCACACCATGGTGAGCCCTTCATTTGTTAAGCTCAAGGCTAAATGGCTGCAATGAGTTGTCTTGTGCTTGAGCCATCCTTGAAAAGCACTTGAAGAGTGCAGGGGCCAGAGTGCTGGGGCTGACCTTGGGAGTGGGGTGAGCCATCTGTGGGTAGAGGGACAGATTATGTGCTACAGATGAGTTCCACTCAGTGCAAAAGAGCTGGGGGACTGTCAGAGGGCTGGTTACAGCTCCCCAATTCTTTATTCAGCTCTTCCCTAACATAGGTTAGAGTACCATCTGCCAGTTAAAAACAGATGGAGCACCATACAATCCAGCCACACCTCTGAGCCAGGGCTGCAGCAGGGATAATGCAGGAGCCCACCATGCTATCCCTAACACCACTGGGAACTCCTCAACAGTGGAATCCCTAGGTGAGATGCAGGGGATTTCCAATCTGTGTAGCACAAAGTGAGCAGAATAGGGAAGTCAATCTGCCCCATAATGCCTATTCTTTAGACTGTCTCTCTCGTCAGTTCTGGGTGAAGTTCAAGGTTGTGCTCTACCGAGCCCTAGATGGTCAGGGATTCAGCTACCATGATACCATTTATAAATTGGTAGGTATCTAGGGGCTTGTCTTCATGTACAGTGCTACGTACAGCTGTCTTCTCTGCTGTAGCGCTTTAGTGAAGACCTTCCTTCGCCGACATAGCACTGTCTACACGTGGATTTTTTCACACCCTTGAACAACGTAGTTATTCCAATATAGGTCTGTAGTGTAGACATGGCCTAGGTCTGGAAAGGAAATCCATTCACTAAGAACAAGCAAAATCAAACTCATAGAAAAGACACTGTTATGCGGGAGGTTGGGTGGCTCCCATGAAGTGTGTCTTTGGCCTATGGGCAGTGCTGGTAGGCATGATAGCTACCTTCCATTAGATTAGGCTAAATGAGGGAGGTGTTAAATGCCCCTTTCATGAGTAATAGCTGAAACAATAGAAGCTACCACCCAAAATAACAGACCAGCATGGCAAGGCTGGAGTAGGAGTTGAGCCATGTGGTCTAAGGAATTTTTCCTGGGGCCTGAATACAACCGCAGGGAGGCGGGGCATTGTTTGATCGAGCTGAGCATGTCTGTGAGCCAGAAGTCAGACGCAGACAGAAAGCAGCAAGAAATCCAAGGAGACAGTAAGAGAAGCGCTAGTAGTGAGACCATGAGAGAAAGCCTAAAGAGAGAGCTTTTGGGGCAGTGCGCTTGACTGGAAAAACTGTGAGCAAAGAAAATGCCTCCCGTTGTTTGATTCCTACTGTGCTTAGGGAAACAGGACTTTGTGTCCATTCTTTGTAAATAAACAGGATTGCACCAAAGAAATACCTATAATCAATTTCTCCTCCTAACCCACAAGGGCCTGAATATTGGCTAACCTTTCCCTTTATGTTCCTTCAGTATCACTGCCTTGAAGCTCAAGAAGGACCATGCTCAGAACTAAAAGGGAAACTGAAAGGTATAAAGAAAAAGAGGAATTACTTGGAACGTACCTTCTGTACATATTAAAGCCCCATTCATAAATGAGAAGACATTTGCTGAAGCTCATATCACCGTCTGTAAGTGTGGAAAGGTAAGAAGACAAACAGGCATTACAACATTTTGTATAGGTAGTAAGCAATCCTGCTTCTTTGAAGACATCTCTTTTGTATCTCAGGTTGGGAAAAATTGTGGTTTCCAACTGACTCAGATGATCTTTTAATGCAGACTCATCTGTGTTGCTAGCAGACACAAAGGAGGGAATCTGTGTTGCCATGCACTCCATTAGCAGTTTCTCCAGATCTTTATTCCAGTATTTTGGGCTCCAGGTTGAAACAGATTCCATGTCTTTGACGCTGTTAAACCATTCTTTTTCTTTCTCTTTCTCCCACTTCAGTGATTCACCTACTGATTTCAGTGGCTCCAGTAACATACTATCGCTTCCACTGATTGCTTCTTGCACAACTGACCACATTCTTTCTGCTACTTTTTTGTAAAGTAAGTCAATCTTTATTTCACTCTTATGTTCAGATTGCTCCAGATCATAAATGTGATTACAAGCTTCAAGAAATTTTGCTTGATCTATCAATTCACAAACGGCTTGATCTGAAACAGTAAAAATACAACCAGAAGGTTATTGACTTAGCTATAGACTTTTCTATGGCAATCATCATAGTAATTACTGAGCAACTCACAGATAATAAGAATGTATTCTCATAGCAGCCTTGTGAGGTAGGGTATCATTCCCATTTTACAGGTGGGTAGACTGAGGCCCGGTGTGGTTAAGTGATTTTCCCACAGTCATCTATAGTTAGGCTTGGCAGAACTTATATATATATATATGTTTGACAAATACTATTGATGTTTGTTTTGCAACACTTTTCAACATTTTTATCCATTTACATTTTCACAGTTGCACACAATTATGGGATTTAATGTTTTTTAAATTTTTGATTGATTTAAACTTTCACAGTTCCGGGAAACGGGATGAGTCAGACAATAATTATTTAATGACAGTAGATGCTGCAATTCAAAAAGTTAAAGCTTTATAACACAATTGTCAACATCACAAGTCAAAATATACAAAGTGAATAGCCTTAAATCAAACTCTAATAAGTTCTCAAGCAGCAATAAAAAACTAACTCTTCCAAGCCTAGCTATAGCAGAGCCAGGAAGGGAACCCGAATCTCATGGGAGCCTATGCTTAACAGGCTGGTGTGATTGGTGATTGGTCACACCCTGGAAACAATTTCAAATACATCTGTGGAGAATGAGGGAGTTGTGTATTATTGTTTATACATATCATGTGCACCTCAGTATACTTGTGCCTGATTACATAGAGTGAAAAGAGGCTGTAAGTGGGAAACCAATAGGAAATTAAACAAATGAAGCAAAGATAAGGTACAGTCCATAGAATACAAAGCGTCTCTAAGGAGACAAGCAAGAAGCCACTGATTGGAGAATACTCAATGCCTGGCTCCAGCTCCTATGGCAAGGTCCACTCTTCCCAGACCTAAATCAGGATCAAAGGAGATGCTAAAACTTTAAAGATGTTGGCCTAGGAAAGAAGGGAGTTGAGTAGGTTGTCATGATGAGGACAGACACGCACATTGGGAGAGGGAGTCACAGAGCACGCTGCAGAACTCAGTGTCACTCTTCTGACCAGAGATGGGATTAACTGTGTTGAGCTTGCAAGGAAAGATTAAGGTGTAGGCTAGGGGGAATATGCACACAGGCATTTTTGCTGGGTACCTTTGCTCTGCATGCTTTGTACCTTTGGGTGAATAGCCAATGCTTTGTTTTGAAGAAGCTATTTCTGTGTCCCTGCAAATCCATTCTGTAACAGGCTCCCAGAGAAAAAGGACCTGAAGATGCCAAACCCAGTTGGGTCTGTCAGGTTAGCCAGAGGGCTGCATCCTGAGATTTAGTGTAAGGGTGGTAAAGTCACATGGTTCCAACCTTGGGAGTGGTTTAGGCAGAAAGGTCTGTCACCTGAGGGGCGCACTCGAGAGGGATTAAGGGTTTGTCTACACTGCACACTAAGCCCGGGCTTTGACTCAGGTTTGAGCCCAAGACTCCCTTCCATCCATGCACAAATCAGTCTGACTCAAGTCAGCAAACACCTAGGACCCTGCTAGGGGGTGGGTCAGAGCCTGAGACCCGCTATGACTCAGGTCCAAGCCCTGTCATTTTGCAGCATGGACGCAGGTTAAGCCGCAGACCTGTGACAAAAGGTCTGCATAGTGCAGTATGGATGTATTAGCAAGGCTGTGAAACCCAGGCCCAGCAATTGTAAACCCAGGTTTACAATGCAGTTTTTAGATGTGCAAGCATGGGTTTGGAAACACCGACTCCCCAAGCACGGGTCCCACAAACCTGAGCTTGAGGGCATGGTAGACACACCTTAAAAGGGGTCTAAAGCCCAGCTCGTCCTGTAACTGTGTCTATATCTTCATGTTTGTCATTAGAGTCGGGATCTAGAAGGGCATTGCTCTTTAAGGGATATAAAATGATGATTCACATAGGAAAATATTTCCCAGAATCCGGCTTCCTACAAAATGCTTTATTGCGTCTAGTTAAAAAGTGTGCTTTTAACTCTCTGGTTCTCGCAACAATCACTAAATATCAATTGCCTGTGGCAACAGATTTCTTTGGTATCAACATATAAGGGCCCAGCACCTGCCAATAGATGTAGCATGGAGAGGGAGCTAAATTGGCATAGGTTACCTACACATGCCCCCCTGCACATTACTGGAAGAATAGACCACCATATGAACACTCTTACAACCAAACTCTGCTTTGTATCACATCTTTCTTACAAACTAACCCAAGGCGCTTTTCAGGGATGGATAATACAGTTGCAAAGTGAAATACAAATGAGCAACAGAAAGGGGAGTAAAATTTAAAAACATCGGCAAGGAGAAATATACGTTTCAGAAAGGATTTGAAATGAGAGGTGAATCCAGGAGGAGGAGAGAGATAGGAAGCCTATTCCAAATGGCAGGAGCTGATGAAAACAGTTTCCATGGTGAGAAGAAACAGAGGAGGCCAGTGGGGAGGACAGACTAGCAGAGAGTACCTGAGAGATACTGCCTCCCACCAGACTCTTTGTCCACAGGCTTCTCTTCAGTTTCCTCCTTCAGAAAGGACAAATTCTTCAGCAATTTGACTGCCATATCTTTCACTCTCTGTCTCCTATTTGATTTCTGCTTCTCTCTCTCCTTTTGAGCCTCTTTGGGAAGCATTGATGCATTTTCACCAGAAGATGGTCCCTGCAGCTTTCTCCCTCCAGTGAATTGGTAGCAGGCATGCTTCACTTTCTTCATACTCCCAGCAAGAGCCAAGTGTTTGCTATCAGGTTGAGAAGGCTAACTGGAAAACGTTGGCACCACGGTAACTCAATGTGATTTTACACTCTCAGCCTTAAGAGTTCCTCTCCGTGAGACGATGTCTGTCCCCAGATTCAGTGTCAGTGCTCCTGCCTGCTTTAACTGACTTCCAGACAACTCAGCCAACTTCATATCACAGTTTAGTCCAGTAGTTTTTATAAGCTACCAGCTCTATTATGTAAATGATCCCCTGTAGCGTTACATCAGCAAACGTTTAATACATAACCTAACCACAGGTGCTGGAGGAAAGCCAGTGGAATTTTCAGCAGTTTCTAAATGACTAAAATTCCCCTGGATGCTGCCAACTAATTTAGATTCAGAGTCCTCTCAGTCCAAGAGATTTTGTTGTTGACAGTGTCCATGAATACACACAGCAGCTCTACACTGACGCACTTGCCTTTCTACTGACTCAGTGTTATTTCTCAGCACCAAGATCATCCCTTATTTTAGACCCAAATTTGCCTCCATCTTCAAGAAAATCAAGTATTCCACCCTTGGATGTGCAAACCCCAAAAGGACTGGCATTGGTTTTCATTGTTGAGCTATGAGGTTCTTATGTGATGAGAGTGGACCTGAACTCCTGGGGTACCCAGCGGCTGCCTGGGACTGCCCTCCAGCAGTTATACACAACCCAGCATTTTTAAATGAAGAAAATGAAAAGTTTAAAGTTATAGGGGCAACTAGACCCTTGGTTATCTACCAACAAGAGAACCAGTCAGCCTCTCTCATCCCTCTCTATGGTATCCTACATAATTAGGGCCTTTCTTTTCATATATTCAAGTACAGTAACTCCCATTGTCATTCATGGGGATGGCTGTAAGTGTGGAAAGAGGAACAGACACATTAAAATGTATCTTTAAATGTATCCATTGTATTACTAAAAGTCTATTGATCTATACCTATTTACACCAGCTGAGGACCCGACCCTGAATATATAAAGGGCAAGGCAACTTGTGCCCCTATAAATGCTGATAATCCCCAACTTTCTTCCACTGCTATTATGACCCACTAGAGCAGAGCAAAGACTCTGGAATGAATAATTTTTTCAATTCATCAAATTTTGTCATTTCTCTGTGTGTGTGTGTCTGTGAAATGTACATAAACAGACTGTGATTTTCTTGTAATTCAAATGAATTCACTGATTGCATTTCTGCTAATAACTCTTGGGTTGCAGATAATTCACACATTGTGAATGTTAGCAATTTGTGCTATATTGCTGGCTTCCAGAAATCACATAGTATTGCTTTTCTCTCCCAACTGGCAATAGGTAACCACAGAGTGTGAATTACAAAGCTGAGAATTCTATAACCGAATATGCAATTTGAAATTTGCTTTTGGCAAACACTAGAGAATCCAAGCTGAGATTCTGATTCCCTCCAGCAATTCATGCAAGGTAAGGTCAAGAACTCAAATGTTCGCAGCAAACCAAATCCAGCTGTCACTCACTTCCATCATACTGCAGGAGTAAAATGATCAGGACTTGGATGGACCCACTTATGTGCAGAGAAAAACATGCTTGATCTCATCATAAAGGGAAAAATGGTTTCCCTCCCTCTTGAATACAACAGTCCTGGACACTACGGTGCTAATAAGCGATGGCCACATAAACACCACCCTATACCAGAAACCTACTGACCGCTATGCCTACCTACATGCCTCCAGCTTTCATCCAGACCACACCACATGATCCATTGTCTACAGCCAAGCTCTACGATACAACCGCATTTGCTCCAACCCCTCAGACAGAGACAAACACCTACAAGATCTCTATCAAGCATTCTTACAACTACAATACCCACCTGCTGAAGTGAAGAAACACATGGACAGAGCCAGAAGAGTACCCAGAAGTCACCTACTACAGGACAGGCCCAACAAAGAAAATAACAGAACGCCACTAGCTATCACCTTCAGCCCCCAACTAAAACCTCTCCAATGCATCATCAAGGATCTACAACCTATCCTGAAGGACGACCCATCACTCTCACAGATCTTGGGAGACAGGCCAGTCCTTGCTTACAGACAGCCCCTCAACTTGAAGCAAATACTCACCAGCAACCACACACCACACAACAGAACCACTAACCCAGGAATCTATCCTTGCAACAAAGCCTGATGCCAACTCTGTCCACATATTTATTCAAGTGACACCATCATAGGACCTAATCACATTAGCCACGCCATCAGAGGCTCGTTCACCTGCACATCTACCAATGTGATATATGCCAGCAATGCCCCTCTGCCATGTACATTGGCCAAACTGGACAGTCTCTATGTAAAAGAATAAATGGACACAAATCAGACGTCAAGAATTATAACATTCAAAAACCAGTCAGAGAACACTTCAATCTCTTTGGTCACTTGATTACAGACCTAAAAGTGGCAATTCTTCAACAAAAAAACTTCAGAAACAGACTCCAGCGAGAGACTGCTGAATTGGAATTAATTTGCAAACTGGATACAATTAACTTAGGCTTGAATAAAGACTGAGAGTGGATGGGTCATTACACAAAGTAAAACTATTTCCCCATATTTATTTCCCCCCCCCCGCCGCTGTTCGTCAGATGTTCTTGTCAACTGCTGGAAATGGCCCACCTTGATTAACACTACAAAAGTCCCCGTCCCCCCCCAGCTCTCCTGCTGGTAATAGCTCACCTTATCTGATCACTCTCGTTACAGTGTGTATGGTAACACCCATTGTTTCATGTTCTCTGTGTATATAAATCTCCCCACTGTATTTTCCACTGAATGCATCCGATGAAGTGAGCTGTCGCTCACGAAAGCTTATGCTCAAATAAATTTGTTAGTCTCTAAGGTGCCACAAGTCCTCCTTTTCTTTTAACAGAAACAGTGAAGTTCTAATGCACTGTGGGTGGTGGTAAAATGCAGGAAGCCCAGAAAAGGGTCCTCAATATGGTGAGCCACAGGGCTGTGCTTCATAACGTGTGCTTTACCAGCTAACAAAAGATCCAGTGGGAGGCTAACGTAGGTAAGATGAGGAGCAGAAGTGATGCGTACGCAACTATGTATATCTGCTAGTCAAACTCCACACTGCGGGCAGAGGAAAATTCTGCCCCCTCAACACCTACAGACATTTTCTTGGGCCCAGATCTAGGAAGAGGTTCTGGCTCATGTTTACCAGACTGAATTCATACACAGTAAATCTAATTTAATGCATCAAATTGCAAAAAAGTATATTCATGTTTTAAAAGTCTCTCTCTAAACTAATAAGAGAAAGACAGTTGAGGTGTTAAAGGAGCACTCAAGGAAGATAACGCCATTGAGGAGAAGCTAAATGAATCCTTTGCATCAGTCTCACTGCAGAGGATGTGAAGAAGGTTTCCACACCTGAGCCATTCTTTTTAGGTGAAATTCTGAGGAACTGCCCCTATTGAAGTGTCAATAGAGGAAGTTTGGGAATAAATTGATAAATTAAACAGTAATAAGTTCCCAGGACCAGATGGCATTCACCCAAGAGTTCTGAAGGAACTCAAATATGAAATTGCAGAACTACTAACTGTGGTATGTAACCTATTGCTTAAATCAGCCTCTGTGCCAAATGACTTACTCCTGGGGGAATTCTGCATCACTGTGAATGCACAGAATTCATGTGCCCTGCAGATTTCTTTGCTTCTCCACAGAAAAATGACTTCTGACGGGGAAGCAAAAGAAAGCCTCAAGACTGGTCACATGCCCCTCCCCAGCAGCTCAGGCAGGTCGGTTTGGGTGCCTGGAGTAGCCAGTAAAGACGTAAATCACCGCCGGGGGGAAGACGGGTACTGGGCCGTCATGCGTCTGAGAGAGAAAGTCATTCTGTCCCTCTCACATGCTTTTGCGACACGCTTGGCATGGAGGGGCAGGGCTTTGGGGTATTTCTGAGCAGGTAGGCATGGGGAAGGCTCTGTCCCCTCAGGCAGAGAACAATGTAGCAGCCTGCCTGCTTAGTGAATTGTTTTTAGTGAATTGTTCCCATTGTCTTTGTGAATTACCCAGGAGTATAAAACAGGTGTAAACATTTTAAGGTTCCTTTACATTGCCAGAGTGGTGTAAAGGAGTCTTATTGTAAGAACAGTATGGCTTATAAATGCTTATGGTGCTTTAGTGATTAGAACTGGTCTAAAAGTTTGGACTGAAAACATTTCCTAATAAAATATGCTCCATGAACTGTTTGCTACTGAGCTTTCTGGAGATGGTCAGTAGCCAATATAAATTGTGAGTTTGATTCACCAACTCTCATCTGCTCTTCAGTTGCCTATGATGTAACACTGAGCATGTGGCTGCATATATTTGTTGATTAATAACTAGCAATAAAGGGTCAAACTTACCTACACTACTATTAGAGAAAGGAGGTTTGGGGATTTCCTCTAATGCTGCCCACTCCCATTCTCCAACCATTATATTGTAGTTTAAACAAATTACCAACATAATTGAAACCAGGATGATTATATTGTGTTAGTTTGACAAATAAAATATGCAGAATTTTAAAATATTGTGTGCAGAATTTTTAATTTTTTGGAGCAGAATTTTTAAATTTTTGGCACAGAATTCCCCAGGAGTAATGATTGGAGGATAGCTAATGTAATGCTTATTTTTCAAGAGGCAATGCTGGCAATTAAAGGTCAGTAAGCCTAATTTCAGTACCAGACAAAATGGTGGAAACTATAGTAAAAAACAGAATTATCAGATACATAGATGAACTTGATTTGTTGGGGAAGAGTCAACACAGCATTTGTAAAGGAAAGCATGCCTTCCCAATCTATTAGAATTCTTTGAGGGGGTCAACAAACGTGGACAAGGGTGATCCAGTGCATATTGTTTACTTGGACTTTCAGAAAGCCTTTGCAAAGGTCCCTCACCAAAGGCTCTCAAGAAAAGTAGGCAGTCTTGGGTAAGAGGGAAGGACCTTTCATTGATCAGTAATGGGTTGTAAAACAGGAAACAAAAGGTAGGAATAAATGGTCAGTTTTCAGAATGGAGAGCAATAAATAGTGGTGTCCTCCAGGAATCTGTACTGGGTTCAGTGCTGTTCAACACATTCATAAATGATCTGTAAAAAGGGATAAACAGTGAGGTGGCAAACTTTGCAAATGACACAAAATTACTCAGGATAGCTAAGTCCAAAGCAGACTGTGAAAAGTTACAAAGGCAGGGATGAAAGTAACTTAAAGGACTTACTGGTACTCCGGAGTCCTGAGCAGGGGGGCGTGGCCTCAACTGGAAGAGGCAGGCCTTTAAATACCCAGGCCCTCTAAATCAAGATTTAAAGGCCCCAGGGCTCCGTTTGTGGCTGGGAGCCCTGGGGCCTTTAAATCACCCCCGGAGCTACCAGCTGCAAAGGCAGTTGGGAGCCCTGGGGCGATTTAAAGGGCCCCAGGCTCTGGCCGCCGCTACCGCAGCGGAGCTCCGGGCCTTTAAATCACCACTGGAGCCCTGCTGCCGCTACCCCGGGGCTCCAACAGCGGGGCTCAGGGGGCACTTTAAAGGGCCCAGGGGCTCCGGCTGCTGCGGGGAGCCCCAGGGGTTCGTGGGGGGGGGTGCTTTAAAGGGTCCAGGGCTCCCCACAGCGGCTGGAGTCCTTGGCCCTTTAAATCAGCTCCGGAGCCCTGCCGCTGCTACCCCAGGGCTCTGGCAGCAGGGCTCGGGTGGCGCTTTAAAGGGCCCGGGGACTCTGGCTGCTCCGGGGAGCCCCGGGGGCTCTGGCCACTTCAGGAGCCCCAGGGGTGCTTTAAAGGGCCTGGGGCTCCCCGCAGCGGCCAGAGCCCCTGGCCCTTTAAATCGGCACTGGAGCCCAGCCGCTGCTACCCTGAGGCTGCAGTAGCAGGGCTCGGGGGGCGCTTTAAAGGGCCCGGGGCTCCCTGCAGCAGCCAGAGCCCCGGCCCTTTAAATCACCGCTGGAGCCCTGCCACCACTACCCTGGGGCTCGCAGTAGGGCTCGGGGGGCGCTTTAAAGGGCCTGGGGCTGCTGCTGCTGCGGGGAGCCCCAGGGGCTGTGGCCGCTGTGGGGAGTCCCGGGGGCGCTTTAAAGGGCCCAGGGCTCCCCACAGTGGCTGGAGCCCCAGGCCCTTTAAAGCACGGCCAGAGCCCTGCTGCCACTATCCTGGGGCTCCGGCAGTGGGGCTTGGGTCGGGGGAGGGGGGGACTTTAAAGGGCCTGGGGCTCCTCACAGCAGCCGGGGCCCCGGGCCATTTAAAGCGCAGCTGGAGCCCTGCTGCCGGAGCCCCGGGGTAACGGCGGCAGGGCTCCGGCCGCACTTTAAAAGGCCCGGGGCTCCAGCTGCTGCAGGGAGCCCAGGGCCTTTTAAAGCGCCAACCTGGGGAAACCAGTCCAGTCTGGCACGGCGTACTGGCTCTTGCCAGTACGCTGTACCGGACCGGACCGGCTTACTTTCACCTCTGTACAAGGGGATCTCACAAAACTGTGGACTAGTCAATGAAATGGCAGATGAAATTCAATGTTGATAAATGCAAAGTAATGCACATTGGAAAACATAATCCCAACTGTGCATACAAAATGGTGGGATTTAAATTAGCTGTTACCAAAATCTCAAGAAAGAGATCTTGAAGTAATCGTGGATAGTTCTCTGGAAACATCTGCTCAGTGTGCAGTGGCAGTCAAAAAAACCAACAGGATGTTAGGAACCATTAGGAAAGGGATAGATAATAAAACAGAAAATATCATAATGCCACTATATAAATCCACAGTATGCCGCACCTTGAATACTGCATGCATTTCTGGTCACCCCATCTCAAAAAATATATATTAGAATTGGAAAAGATATAGAGAAGGGCAATAAAAATTATTCTGTGTGAGGAAAGATTAAAAAGACTGATACTTTTCAGCTTGGAAAAAAGACAACTAAGGGGGGATATGATAGAGGTCTATAAAATCATGATTGTGTGGGGATAGTGAATAAGGAAGTGTTATTTACTCCTTCACATAATGTAAGAACCAGGGGTCACCCAAAGAAATAAATAGGCAGCAGGTTTAAAACAAACGAAAGGAAGTACTTCTTCATACAGCGCATAGTCAACCTGTGCAACTTGTCAACAGATGTTGTGAAGACCAAAATATAACTGGCTTCAAAAATGAGTTAGATAAGTTCATGGAGGATAGGTCCATCAATGGGTATTAACCAACATGGTCAGGGATGCAACCCGATGCTCTGGGTGTCCCTCGCCTCTAACTCCCAGAAGCTGGAAGTCGATGACAGGAGATGGATCACTTGATGACTACCTGTTCTGTTCATTCCCTCTGAAGCATCAGGCATTGGCCACTGTCGGAAGACAGGATACTGGGCTAGATGGATCATTGGTCTGACCCAGTATGGCTGTTCTTATGTTGTTATGATAATACACTCAGAGCTAAGCTGAAATTCCACTCTTAACTTGCTTTGTTTTAAATAATTGCAATTTGTTTTCTTTTTCTCTCATTACTGTTAACAAGGGAGTCAAGGAGCTACACCAATTTCCAGCTGCTGAGTATCTGGTCCCATTAAATATTAAAGCCATAGTTGTTACAAACCATATATCATTAAGGAATGGTTTCAGTAGGTATCAGAACTTAAGGGGTAAATTTTCCATGCAGCATTTAGAATGAATGGGATACATGCATTTAAATCTCTGGGTATGGCATCCAGAATTTACCCCAGGGTATCCCTACATTTCTATGCCAAGGAAATCCTACTAGTTTCTATTTTGAAACCATGTATATTTTATCCTGCTTTTTGTCTATATTTTCTATTTTTATCCTGGTGCCTCAAGTTTCCTGGCTCTTTCCTACAGTGCAAACTATCAGATAACAGTTACGTTGTTATACCAATAAAATAAAAACCAGCAGGATCTTATTAAAGGGGAAAAGGCAAAATTCCACATTTATTGTGAATACAGAAAGAATCATAGTAAGCAGTTAGTTATAGCTATAACATTCCATTCCACTTCATATTTATTCACACATTCATTCATACACACGCACAGAGGTTCTGCAAGGTTGTTATCATTGTTACCAGCCTTAGAGTTCCTCATGCCAAGCCACTGGCCAGGTGGCCTGGACATGAGGAGGGAGCAGGGCCTTGTCAGATGCACATCTGATGCTCCTAGAAGTTGGTTTGCAGAATCAGACCCCAAAGTTCTCAGTTTCTAGAGTCCATTTTTATAGGAATTTATTCTTATGCCAGTCTATGGGAATTGCTTCATCATGCTGTTGCTGAATCCATCAGCAGAGGGCACATTCCTGATGGCTCCGTGTTGTTCTTCAGTTCTCCCATCCTTGAAGCTGTTGGGTGGATTCCAATCTGCCCTCCGGGGGTCCTCTGGTTGTTTCCACTTGACGCCTTCTTCGGCTGATGGACACTGGATTCTTAGGCCTTGTCTACACTACAAAATTAGGTCGAATTTATAGAAGTCGGTTTTGTAGAAAGTGTTTTTATACAGTTGATTGTGTGTGTCCCCACACAAATGCTCTAAGTGCATGTAGTCGGCGGAGTGTGTCCACAGTACCAAGGCAATCGTCGACTTCTGGAGCATTGCACTGTGGGTAGCTATCCCACAGTTCCCGCAGTCTCCGCCGCCCATTTGAATTCTGGGTAGAAATCCCAGTGCCTGATGGGGCTAAAACATTGTCGCAGGTGGTTCTGGGTACATATTGTCAGGCCCCCCTTCCCTCCCTCCCTCCGTGAAAGCAAGGACAGACAATCGTTTTGTGTCTTTTTTCTTGAGTTACCACGGCAAGCATGGAGCCCGCTCAGCTAACCATCACCATCTGTCTCCTGGGTGCTGGCAGACACGATACGGCATTGCTACACAGCAGCAGTTTATTGCCTTTTGGCAGCAGACAGTGCAGTATGACTGGTAGCCGTCGTCGACGTAGTCCAGGGTCCTCTTTTAACTGACCTCGATGAGGTCGGGGTGCCTGGGCAAACATGGGAGTAACTCAGCCAGGCCATTTCCCTTTTAAGTTTCGTCTCATGGCGATTCAGTCCTACCGACAGTGCACTGTCTTTTAATCAGCAGCCAGCAGAAGATGATGGCTAGTCGTCATACTGCACCATCTTCTGCCAAGCACCCAGAAGATGACGATGGCTAGCGGTCGTACTGCACAATCTGCTGCCAAAAGATGTATAAAGATAGATGAAGTGGATCAAAACAAGAAATAGACCAGATTTGTTTTGTATTCATTTTCTCCTCCCTCCCTCTGTGAAATCAACGGCCTGCTAAACCCAGTTTTCAGTTCTATCCTTGAGGGGGCCATTCTGTTTCTCGCAAAGCCACCCCCTTTGTTGATTTTAATTCCCTGTAAGCCAACCATGTAAGCCATGTTGTCAGTCGCCCCTCCCTCCGCCAGAGCAACGGCAAACAGTCATTTCGCGCCCTTTTTCCTGGATTGCCCAAGCAGGAGCAGATGCCATAGCACAGCAAGCATGGAACCCGTTCAGCTCACTACAGCAGTTATCGTGCAGTGTATGCAGAACCAGCACCTGAAAAACCAGGCGAGGAGGCAACGGCAGCGCGGTGATGAGGACATGAACACACTTTCCTCTAAAACCACATTCCCCCACAATTTGGAGATCATGGTGTTAATGGGGCAGGCTCATGCCGTGGAACGCTGATTCTGGGCCCGGGAAACAAGCACAGAGTGGTGGGACCGCATAGTGTTGCAGGTCTGGGATGATTCCCAGTGCCTGCGAAACTTTCGCATGTGTAAGGGCACTTTCATGGAACTTCGTGACTTGCTTTCCCCTGCCCTGAAGCACAAGAATACCAAGATGAGAGCAGCCCTCACGGTTCACAAGCGAGTGGCAATAGCCCTCTGGAAGCTTGCAACGCTAGACGGCTACTGGTCAGTCGGTAATCAATTTGGAGTGGGCAAATCTACTGTGGGGGTTGCTGTGATGCAAGTAGCCAACGCAATCACTGAGCTGCTGCTATCAAAGGTAGTGACTCTGGGAAATGTGCAGGTCATACTAGATGGCTTTGTTGCAATGGGATTCCCTAACTGTGGTGGGGCTGTAGATGGAACCCATATCCCTATCTTGGGACCGGACCACGAGGGCAGCCAGTACATAAACCGCAAGGGGTACTTTTCAGTGGTGTTGCAAGCACTGGTGGATCACAAGGGATGTTTCACCAACATCAACGTGGGATGGCCGGGAAAGGTTCATGATGCTTGCGTCTTCAGGAACTCTGCTCTGTTTAAATGGCTCCAGGAAGGGATTTACTTCCCAGATCAGAAAATAACTGTTGGGGATGTTGAAATGCCTATAGTTATCCTTGGGGACCCAGCCTACCCCTTAATGCCATGGCTCATGAAGCCGTACACAGGCACCCTGGACAGTAGTCAGGAGCTGTTCAACTATAGGCTGAGCAAGTGCAGAATGGTGGTAGAGTGTGCATTTGGACGTTTAAAGGGTCGCTGGTGCAGTTTACTGACTCGCTCAGACCTCAGCGAAACCAATATTCCCATTGTTATTGCTGCTTGTTGTGTGCGCCACAATTTCTGTGAGAGTAAGGGAGAGACGTTTATGGCAGGGTGGGAGGTTGATGCCAATCGCCTGGCCGCTGAATACATGCAGCCAGACACCAGGGCAGTTAGAAGAGCACAGCAGGAAGCAGTGCGCATCAGAGAAGCTTTGAAAACCAGTTTCATGATTGGCCAGGGTACTGTGACACTTCTGTTTGTTTCTCCTTGAGGAAAACCCACCCCCTTGGTTGACTCTAATTCCCTGTTAGCCACCCGCCCTCCTGCCTTTGATTACAGCTTGCTTGCAAAGGAAATAAAGTCACTATCATTTAAAAAACATGTATTCTTTATTAATTGATTATAAAAATAGGGAGATAACTCACAAGGTAGCCCAGGTGGGGTGTGGGAGGAGGGTAGGAGGGAAGGAAAAGGCCACTTTAAAACTTGTTGAATGCCAGCCTTCTGTTGCTTGGGCTGTCCACTGGGGAGGAGTGGTTGGGTGCCCAGAGCCTCCCACCCCATGTTCTTGGGCGTCTGGGTGAGGAGGCTATGGAAATTGGGGAGGAGGGAGGGCGGTTAAGCAGGGGCTACAGTGGCAGTCTGTGATTCTACTGCCATTCATGAATCTCCACCAGACGCTGGAGCATGTCCGTTTGATCCCGCAGTATCCCCAGCGTTTCCTTATGCCTCCTCTGATCTTCCTGCAGCCACCTCTCCTCACATTCATCGGCCACCATCCTGTATTCTGCTATTGTGTCCCTCCACACAGCTCTGTCAGTGCCGGACAACTGCATGAGCTCAGAGAACATTTCATCATGTGTGCGTTTTTTTCGCTGCCCTATCTGAGATAGCCTCTGGGACAGAGGAGGGAGGCTTGAAACATTTGCAGCTGCTGGAGGGAAAAAAGGGAGTGAAGTATTTAAAAAGATACATTTTACAGAACAATGGCTATACTCTTTCACGGTGAACAACACTATTCACATTACATAGCACATGTGATTTTGGTACAAGGTCGCATTTTGCATCTTATATTGAGTGTCTGCGGCTTTGGTGTGAGAGATCACACATGCAGGGCTGGGCAACAGAATTCAGCTTGCAGGCAGCCATGGTAAGCCATAGTCTTTTGGCTTCTGCAACCTTCATAACAGCAGCCCCCTCCTTTCCCATACCAAGCAAAGCCCATTGAGTTGGCCATTTACTGCTGCAGTTTTCCTGTTAACGTGCAGCAGCAGAAACCAAACTAACCCACTCCCCCCATCCAATTCTCTGGGATGATCGCTTTTCCCCTCCCCCCACCGCCTGGCTGGTATCAGGGAAGATCCCTGCTAGCCAAACGCGAACAGCTCAGCGCCAATGGCCCTCCCTCCCACCGCGTGGCTAACTGCGGGGAGGATTTCTTTTCAGCCACAGACAAACAGCCCAGTAGGAACGGCCACCTCTGAATGTCCCCTTAATCAAATTCCCCTATTTCAACGAGGTTACCATGAACGATAACACTCTCCTGAGGATAAAACAGAGAGATAAAGAATGGATGTTGCTTGAATGCCAGCAAACACCGGGACCATACGCTGCCAGGCTTTGTCATGCAATGATACCAGATTACTTGCTACTAGCATGGAGTGGTAAAGTATCCTACCATGGAGGACGGAATAAGGCTGCTCTCCCCAGAAACCTTCTGCAAAGGCTTTTAGAGTACCTCCAGGAGAGCTTCATGGAGATGTCCCTGGAGGATTTCCGCTCCATCCCCAGACACGTTAACAGACTTTTCCAGTAGCAGTACTGGCCACGAATGCATCCCAAGTCCTCAGGGCTACTTAATCATTAAAAAACGCTTGCTTTTATAACATGTATTATATTTAAAAAGGTACACTCACCAGAGGTCCCTTCTCTGGCTTCGTTGGTTTGGGAGGGTATTTCAGTCAGGGTGATAAAAAGATCCTGGCTGTCGGGGAGAACAGTGTGCTGTGTGCTCTCCCCAAGCTCGTCCTCCTCCTCATCATCTTCCCCATCGGCAAAATCCTCAGCCGTGGCGGAGAGTATCCCATCCTTGGAGCCCACGGACAGGAGTGGGGTAGTGGTGGCGGCCCCCCCTAGAATTGCATGTAGCTCAGTGTAGGAGCGGCATGTCTGGGGCTCTGTCCCGGAGCATCCGTTTGATTTTTTGGTTTTCTGGTACGCCTGTCTGAGCTCCTTAAGTTTCACGCGGCACTGTGTTGCGTCCCCGATGTAGCCTCTGTCCCTCATGGCCTCGGAGATTTTTTGAAATGTTTTGGCATTTCGTCTTTTGTCACGTAGTTCTGATAGCACGGATTCCTCTCCCCATACAGCGATCAGATCCAGTACCTCACGTTCGGTCCAAGCTGGAGCTCTTTTTCAATTCTGGGACTGCACGGTCACCTGTGCTGATGAGCTCGCCTGGCCACACAGGAAATGAGATTCAAAAGTTCCCGGGGCTTTTCCTGTATACCTGGCCAGTGCATCCGAGTTCAGAGTGCTGTCCAGAGCGGTCACAATGGTGCACTGTGGGATAGCTCCCGGAGGCCAATACCTTCGAATTGCATCCACACTAACCCTAATTTGAAACGGCGATGTCGATTTCAGCGCTAATCCCCTCTTTGGGCTCTGTGTTGGATCCTGGTCAGGACCTGGCCAGCCCTGGTGGAAGAATGACTGTAGTGAGAAAACTACTCTGAACAAAAAACCCTCGTGTGTGAAGTTAGGTTTTAGTCTTAGAAGCATATTGTTACTTTTGTTTGTTTGCAACCATTTCTATCCCAATTCCGTCCGCTTGGTATCATTTAAATAGCTGCTCTTTGTTAAAAAAAACTTGTTTTATTAACCTTGTTTTATTACACACCCATCTCAGTGCAGCGTTTCAAACTGAAGAGTACAATCTTCAGCCAAATTAACAGGCTGGTGATGTGTACTGTCTCTTTAAAGGAGTAGCCAATTTGAGACGGTGTTGTGAGTGCTACCATGAGAGGGACTGGACACTGCAGGGAACATGGTTTTAAGGAAACTCAGGTCTGGAAGGGCTGTTGGGGTCACCCTGCAAGGAGTAACCAGGCAGGTGGAAGCCAAGGTGAAACCATTGCACCGTGAGCAGGCTGCTGGTGTCAGGGCTCTGAGCTAAAGTGGCACAGCACAGAAGCACCCAGGGGTACAGGGCAGGTGGTGACATGCCCCCTTACTGGTCTGGGTGACCCCCAAAGGGGCACAGCTGGGTGTGTTGATGAAAACCTTTTACTGCATTCCCTGCTTCCCACTTCCACGGCCATCAGAGCCTGTTGTCACAAAAGATTAACCACAGCAGTGGATGGAATGACAGCAGGAAACTAGTCAGAAGAAAATACTCTAATAAATGTAATTCTATTTCTTTACAGCCTCCTTGATCTCATGTGCCAAATGACCACCCTCTTGCTCCTCAAAGCTCACTTCTTCCAGGCTGAAGCCTGGCCTACCAACTCTAAGCCTCCACTGTACGAGCACTCATTGCTTCAGACATCTGATTGGATCGCTAGCACTATTTTATCCATAGTGCAATATTCTCTCTACCAAACCTAGGGGGGGAACTTTCCATTCTGCCCCGGCCCCTTTACGCAATTCTGGCCACCGAAAAAAGCAAATATCCCTGGTGTAAAGGGGTTCCCTGCATGTTGTAGCACTGCAGGAACAGTCCCATGCTGCTTGGATGTAGCCAAGGCTCTGTACCATTGCCATTTTTCAACAGTCTATAACCCCTTTGTCTTTAGGGACTTTTTTTAAACAAAATATTTCAAATAAATTCCCTGTGGAGTTCCTCTATTCATCTTAGACTTAACCTTGCTATCTAGCAGTTTCCCGTTTTTTGCCTGTGTACAAAAACAACTCTTTATAATAAATGGACTGTATGTCTAACTTGACCAATAACTAGTCACTGGGTTTAGATACGAATTAGAGGAAGTCAGAGTATCTGCACTTCTCTTATAATACAATGCCTTTGTAAGAATCCAGCTTCAACAATTAATATTCCAACTGCAGCAATTTAATGGTGCCCCACCCCATTTTGTAGAGACTGAAGATGGGGATCTGTCACGTAAAGACATAATGATGAACAATGGACACTGTTTGCTCAATAGAAGCTGCTATATAACTTGTACATGAATGCTGCCAGGCCAGCTGGGTTCAAGATATCCAGAGAGGGATATCTTGCCCCTTTTGCTTGATTTCAAAACAAATTGATGTCACCATCACTTTGAACAAAATGCATGAATATGTGACAGAAAAAATATTCATTGCGATCACAAAACATTCAGGGGACAATATAGAAAATGATGCAGCAAGTTAGAATGTAAACTAATGCAAAACCACTTTTTAAAACTACACCATGTACTAACAAAAAAGTGTCACTTCACTCATAAGTAGAAAGGTCAATGATCAAAGAAATAATTATGCAAATCATTAGCGAGGCATACTTCTCTTTAGATTTGTACTTCTTTCTTTAGTTCTACAGCACAAGTAGAATTACTAGGTTTTGTGATGTTCCTACACAAGAGTTTATTTTGTTAGTTATACAGTACTATGTACAATGCTATGTGAAGAAAAGTATTGTTTTGTACTGTCTGGTTAGTTTACTTAACTTCTTTAAATAAAACAATGCAAATATTGATCAAAAAAAGTGCCATATACTTGACCTCTCCACTTTCTCCTATTCCTCAACCATGCCATGGCCTAGTGTGGCTGGAGTTCTATGTTAGCACTGAAATCGCACCAGGGTGAATGATGGAATGTCACAGAGGACGCAAAGCAGCTAAGGCTGGCTGGGAATTTCTCAATTAAACTTTTTTTCATGGAAAAATGCAGATTCATCAAAACTGAAACTTTTTGTGAGAAAGGGTCAATGTGACCCAGGGACCTCTTTGTGCCAACTGGCAGACAGCACAGGGGTGAATAAAGGTTACAGAGATCACCCGAGTCTGGGATCTACAGAGTAGTTTCACTGAAGAAGGTCATGTATGGTCTCTAATGAAAGCCTGGGTCACATTGGTTATCACAATCATTGTGAAATGTCTGTGAAGATAATGTGTAAGGAGTGATTGTGTGTGTGTCTCTCTCTCTCTCTCTCTCTCTATATATATATATCCCATATATATACAATGTTTTTCAGATCTGAAAGTTAAGGCAGGTCACTGAAAGGTGGTGAGACACATACTGGTGTCAGGCAGGAGAAGGGGATGCTTATCTCTCTCTGGCAGGTCATGTGCAAATTAAGTATTGTATAGTTCACAATAGTTGACTGTTTACAGTCTGAGCAAAATGCTAATCAACAGATTGTGGGGGCTGCAGGAAAAAACAAAAACAGCAGGGGTCATTTCAGGAGAAAAGTCAATGAACTTTGGAAACTCTATCTGGAGTACAGCTGAACACCAAGCGTCTCTCCCTGAGGAAGTAAAATGACAGTGGATTTTGCTTCATGAAAAAGGAATCTCAGCCAGGCTTGGCTGAAAATGCTGAAAAAAACTTTGGGTAAGATAAACTTTTTTAGATAGGCGCATACCTTGTGAGTTAAGTTTCGGCTTTAGTGAGCGTGGTATGATTTTGTTTGATATGTAACCATTTGTTTCCATCACTCACACTTGTTTCTTGTTGAATCTCTGTTCTTTTTAAAACAAATTTCCTTTTCTTCTCCTGTAATCAAATTCAAGTGCTGTATGTGAGACAGGAATGGTGAGCTAAGGTAAAACTGGTAAACTGGGATACACTGTTTCTTTGGGGACAGAGGAGCTGGGATTTCTGTGAGTATCCTGCTATTGGGGCTGAACACGACAGAGGGTCACTTTGAAGCCACACAGGGGCTGAGGTGTGTTTTGTCAACCTGCAGGGCAAAGGCAGGGCTGGCATAGCCCAGAGGAGAGTCCTGGAGTGGCTGGCAGGCTGGTTGTGTTAGGGGCTTAGCTGGCAGAGACAAGACTCCCTCATGCTGAAGGCAGGTGGCAACAAGGTGACTCACAGCCCTGGGTGCCCTGGGAAACATCCCAGTCGGGTTTGATACATTTCCTGACTTGCAAAAATGTTGGGGTGGGGAGAACCCACTTTTGAAATTATCAAAATGGGACAACTGAACACTTTCAAAATGAAACGTTTTAATTTTTTTTCTTTTGAAACGACTTTTCATTTTGAAATTTAACTTAATTTGTACTAAAAAAAAAATAAAATGGAAACATTTCAATTTTGACCAGACCCAAACAATTTATTTATTTATTTATTTTAATCCTGATTCAGGGTAGGAAAAGTTTTTGAAATCTTGAAAATTTTCACAGGACGGGAAAATCATTTGCTATCTAGCCCTAAAAGCAACTCAATGACGCCTAACAAGGAGGAAAACAACAACAACAAAAAGACTACAAATAGAGTGTCTGAAGTGTTAAATGCCCCCTGCCTCTTGCTAATGAAAACAAAACAATTTCATGGTTGGTAGGCAATTAACATAGTCCATATTTTCTTCTTTTTTATGAGGACATGACTTCAAACTGACATCAATTGTCATTTAATTAGTAACCTAGTTTATTTCTCCTTTGAAAACATTTTAGTTAAGTCCAGTGGGTGTTATTCTGTATTTGTCTAGAAGAAACAAAGATCTGTAGTGTGTAAGTTCCCCCTTTAAAAACAAATACAAAGAATAAAAAACACCTAAGTTACAAAGATGTACAGAAATAGGGCCTGAGCCAGGACTTTTAGAAGTTGTCATGGAAATATCAGTATTATCAGTATCTTGCCCTCTCACTAATTCAAACATAATGGAGTCATTGTAGAGGTTATAAGTTTATTTCTCAGGAAGCAAGCAGAGATACTGAATCAGAAATACCCTTTCACTGATCTCACACAGCAGGTCTCCAGAATTAACAGAAAAATATTGAAGCAATTTCAGCTTCTTCCTATTTTTCAGGGCAACATCAGGGCAAGAGGAAGATTTATCTCTGTACAAGAATTCATGAAAGCAAAGGGGTATCATACATACACCATAGCTAAGGAACTTATCATGTTTCCTCAGAGAGCACGCACTGAATGCTTGGCTTAAGTCAATGCTTTTTTTGAATAAAATATTTCAAAGTAAATGAATCAGGTTTAATATCTCTGAAGGTCATGTTAGGGGAACTAGGTTGTGTTTAGCCCTGCACAGGTGCAGAAGTGCCACAGAAGCCAGATGCGGTCTTGGTCCTTACACCACCGGTGGACACTAACAGTGGCATTAGAAACCACTTAAGGGTTGGGGAGGGTGGAATAAAAGGCAGCACCAGGGTCCCACAGACATATCACACTGGCCAGCAGAATTGGGTCAGGGCAGGGAAAGTACACAGCGCACCTTGTTAAAGGGCATAAGAGATGCCATCATTGTGCACATTCTCCCAGCACTCAGGAGGTATTGTGTCTACCTCTACTAAAATTCCTCTGGAAGCTGCTGCTGCCTGACCACAGCCACTACCTTTCATGCATGTAGTGACTTAAAGATGCAGTTTAGCCCTAGCAATATAAATAGTGGTCCCTGAAATAGCAAGAAGGCACAAAGTAACGTTGGATTCTCCCTATCATTGATATACCACACACACACCCCACACCCCCCCGTAGTGCTCTCAGATGCCAGCACAGCTCCTAAAGTGAATTGCAACCTTGAAAGCACTCCAGCACATTTGATACAAAGTAAACATGGTCTTTGCAATGATGTGGTATGCTAGGAACTCAGAAGCACCAGACAGACACCAGAGGCACTGTTCCCTCTAAGCTGTGCGCATGTGTGTGAGCACACAGATCCTAAACCCCACGCACACAGCAAAACACTGCATGCACAAAAATTTGCACAGAAGCACAAAAATTTGCACAGAAGAAATTTTTTGTGCACACGGCCTGTCAAAAATTAGAGGGCACGTTGACCAGAGGGGAGGGTTTTTCTGAGCTGCAGTAAGGAAATGAAGTTTCGGTGTTCGAAATGCATCAGCTGGATGGAGGGTCCAAATCAGTGAATTCCTCAAAATGGTGCAGTTTAGCAAAAGCCCCAAATTGGATTCTACTGCCCAGCACAGTTAGAAATATAGGCTGTTTAAGGGAGAATGGATATTTCATTCCTTTAGGTGCACAAGAACCTCCACAGATGAGGAGTGATCAGGGAGATGAATGGACATGGAGTACGTAACGGTTGCAAAGCATGTCCTGCTAATGATAGGCCTGATCTTCTGGAGCTTATGCTTCCCCAATACCTCCACAATTGTGGGTGGGCACCATGTGACAAGATTCTGGGATTATCTACCAAACATTTAGTTCATGGCAAATTGGGATGTAAATCTACCCTGAGCTAGCCTGGTGCCAACCACATATCTGTGTGGACGCTGCTGTTGTGCACTAAAAGTTCCCTAGTGTGCTTTAATCTCCTGTTTCAAAGCATAGTAGGTCAAAGGGCACTATGGAATTTTTAGGGTCTACCTGGATAGTGAGGGGTAGATTTACACCCTAATTTGCTGCGAACTAAGTGTCCATGTAGCCAAACCCAAGGTCTAACCTTGCACCACACTATACATGCCTCCAGCCAAACCAAAAGACAATGTATCCATACCACACTTACCAGTGTACAAGAGGTTCAAAGGACTCCTCTCCCAAGGGGAAAAGTAGCCTACCGTGCCAGGCTAAAAAGGGAGCAGGAAAGCAGATCCCGAGGAAGGAGAGATCATGAAAGTGAGCTTTTCACCCCCTGTATACTGCTATTTCCGGCACTCATTCAGCATCACCTCCGCCTCTTTCCAGAGCTCACGTAGGTTCCTTCAGCACAAAGGAAGGGGGCAAATCTCAGGAGGCCTCAGAATGCCACTAGGAGCATATGTTGCTGGAATATAACAGAGAGCAGCTTTTATGCTGCATTCCCTGAAGCCTACTGCAGTGTCATTCTGGATAGCATCTCTGGAGGGCAAGCAATCCAGAGCAAATTAACTTTGAGAAGAGGTTAACAAGGTTTCTAGTTTCCACCTCAGTAAGTGTTAGTTAGGAATGTTATCGTTAGAGTTATCCTAATGAGAGCTCTATCTGCAGACATTTACCAGGGTAAAATTAAAACATGGATTAGTGTCCCTTGTAATGTAAATGTATTTTTATTATAAATGATGGGTACCATTTGTTAAACATATTAATAACATTTTAACCCTATCACTATTTCCCCTTTTAAACCGCTCAGTGAACTAGCCTGCACTTTTTAAAATAAAGCATGTATTGATAGTGTACAATGTCCATTTGTGCCCAATATAACAGTTTAACCTTTCTTTTTAGCCCTATTTGGATAGATAGAAATCCTCTTGCACATTTTTCCTATGCCACCTATTGCAATAAATAATTTAGGTTTAATTTTGCATGCCCTGTCACAAACTTCCTGAATATCACAGCTGTAGCTCAATATGGCCAAGTATATATAGTTGGGACTGACAACTCACATTATGGTTTCTAAAACTGTTTGTGTGTTTTCTTCTGCTGCCACAAGGGGCCAGTGCTTCTTTAATTTTTCATCACCAATATTTCTTTGGCACTGCGTTGCTCTCTCTCCACAGGCACATCTGCTAAGCACCACCTGGAGGCTACAAGTCATAACTACAAACTGGTTTCCAGGCTAGCTTGCAAGCTGTCAGACAGGAGCACTACCCAACTAAGCATTAACTCAGGATCAGAACTCATCTATTTCTAGCCCTTGGGGACAGTCAGAGTTTAAAGCTGTCATGAGTGCAGAGGTAAGATCAGGTATCTCAGAAAACAACGGGGCTGGGAAATAGGAGCTTTAGGAAACAGACAACCCTATCTTTCCAATGGGACCAATATATATTGGTGGGCCAGATTTTCCATGGTGAGCACCCACAATTGTGGGCAGGTTAGAAAAGAGAGCTCAGCTCCCACTTAGACACCCCTATAAGAGCCAGATTTTCAGAAATGCTCAGCACCCAGCAGCTCCCAGTGTGACACTCCTGGCCAGACTTTTAGAAGAGCTATAACATAGATTCATAGGGTTGGAAGGGACCTCAGGAGGTCATCTAGTCCAACCCCCTGCTCAAAGCAGGACCAATCTCCCATTTTTGTCCCAGATCCCTAAATGGCCCCCTCAAGGATTGAACTCTCAAGCCTGGGTTTAGCGGGCCAATGCTCAAACCACTGAGCTATCCCTCCCTACCATGCTGATCGCTTTTGAAAATGTGGACCCACTTGTGGATTCCAGTTAATTCTCAAAATCTGACCCCTACACCTGGAAGATCCTAGGATATCAAATTTGAAATTATGATGTTATGTAGAGAAAAGTTATTTTAGGTTCATTTTCAAAGTCATTGCAATTTTCTCCCTCTCTGAGCCCTGTATAGTTGTACTCAAGCTATCTATGGCTTGTGGCTTTCCATGCAAGAGATGTATAAAACAGTCCCAAAAGATTGTTTCAGTAAAATATACTGTGTATAGAGATTATGTGGATTAGTTAGATGAGATTGGGATGAGTGTTATAACTTGCTCAGGAGAAATGCAGCCATCCCAAACTCATGCTGATAAAACATTTATACCATCTCAACATGTTTTATTCCATGTACACGAATGCATTTAGTTCAGACTTGACATTAAAATATCCAATATTGTTACATCATGTGGAAGCTCTGGAGGAGTCTTCAACCTTTCCTGACCCATCCGACTGCTACAGGAAAGGAAGAAACATTGATAAGAGGCAGGTGAGCAGTGGGCCAGATCCAGGCAAATCACTCAGAAACAGGCCGAGAGAGAGAGAGAGAGAGAGATTAGTGTTTGCAGAGCATCCGATCTCTGTTCATGTCAGAATAGATCTTGTCTTCCTACTTCTCTGTAAAGCTACACAAACGCTATCTAAATAATAACAAATACAGGCTAACTCCTGAGAGGTGCTGAGCACTTGCAACAGCTTAGCCCAATAATAATTATGCCTGGTGTTCATTACCAACTGTCTCTTCTCTCCTGAACAAACAATGCTCTGCTCCTCACATAACCAAAAATGGACACTGTGAAGACATTTTGTTGACTGGACTTTAGACAACAAAATGAAATTCAACAAAGACAAATGTAAGGTGCTACACTTAGGGAAGAAAAACCAAATGCACATATACAGAATGGGGGAAAACTGGTTTGGCAGCAGCACTGCTGAGAAGGATCTGGGAGTTGTGGTGGACCACAACCTCAACATGAGTCAGCAACGTGATGCTATTGCAAAAAAAGCAAATGCGATTTTAGGTTGCATTAACAGAGGCATAGCATGCAAGTCACAGGAGGTGATAGTACCACTCTACCCGGCACTGGTTAGGCCTCAGCTGGAGTACTGTGTCTAATTTTGAGCACCAATGTATAGAAAGAATGTAGAGAAACTGGAAAGGATCCAGAGGCGAGCGACAAAGATGATCAAAGGTAGGGTGACCAGATAGCAAGTGTGAAAAATCGGGACAGGGAGTGTGTGTGGGGGAGGGGGAGCGCCCATATAAAACAAAGCCCCGAATATTGGGATTGTCCCTATAAAATCAGGACATCTGGTCACCTTAATGAAAGGGATGGAATGCAAGCCCCATATGAGCAAAAGCTGAAGGAACTGGGTATGTTTAGTTTGGAAAAGAGATAAAGAGGGGGACATGATAATGGACATCAGATACTTGAAAGGCTACCACAAAAAAGATGGAGAAAAGTTGTTCTCTTTTGCCACAGAGGGCAGGACAAGAGGCAATGGGTTCAAACTACAGCATAGCAGATAGAATAGGAGTACTTGTGGCAATTTACAGACTAACAAATTTATTAGAGCATAAGCTTTCATGGGATACCGCCCACTTCATTGGATGCATAGAATGGAACATATAGTAAGAAGATATATATATACATACAGAGAAGGTGGAAGTTGCCACACAAACTGTGAGAGGCTAATTAATTAAGATGAGCTATTATCAGCAGGAGAAAAAAACTTTTGTAGTGATAATCAAGATGGCCCATTTAGACAGTTGACAAGAAGGTGTGAGGATACTTAACTTAGGGAAATAGATTCAATATGTGTAATGACCCAGCCACTCCCAGTCTCTATTCAAACCCAAATTAATGGTATCTAGTGTGCATATTAATTCAAGCTCAGCAGTTTCTCGTTGCAGTCTGTTTTTGAAGTTTTTCTGTTGCAAAATTGCCACCCTTAAATCTTTTACTCAGTGGCCAGAGTGGTTGAAGTGTTCTCCCACCGGTTTTTGAATGTTATGATTCCTGATGTCAGATTTGTGTCCATTTATTCTTTTGCATAGAGACTGTCTGGTTTGGCCAATGTACATGGCAGAGGGGCACTGCTGGTACATGATGGCATATATCACATTGGTAGATGTGCAGGTGAACGAGCCACTGATGGCGTGGCTAATGTGATCAGGTCCTATGATGGTGTCACTTGAATAAATATGTGGACAGAGTTGGCATCGGGCTTTGTTGCAAGGATAGGTTCCTGGGTTAGTATTTTTGTTGTGTGGTGTGTGGTTGCTGGAGAGTATTTGCTTCAGGTTGGGGGGCTGTCTGTATGCGAGGACTGGTCTGTCTCCCAAGATCTGTGAGAGTGAGGGATTATTTTTCAGGATAGGTTATAAATCTTTGATGATGTGCTGGAGAGGTTTTAGTTGGGGGCCGCAGGTGACAACTAGTGGCGTTCTGTTATTTTCTTTGTTGGGCCTGTCCTCTGGTAGGTGACTTCTGGGTACTCTTCTGGCTCTGTCCATCTGTTTTTTCACTTCAGCAGGTGGGTATTGTAGTTTTAAGAATGCTTGATAGAGATTTTATAGGTGTTTGTCTCTGTCTGAGGGATTGGAGCAAATGCGGTTGTATTTTAGAGCTTGGCTGTAGATAATGGATCATGTGGTGTGTCCTGGATGGAAGCTGGAGGCATGTAGGTAAGTATAGTGGTCAGTAGGTTTCCGGTATAGGGTGGTGTTTATGTGACCATCGCTTATTAGCACAGTAGTGTCCAGGAAGTGGATCTGTTGTGTCGACTGGTCCAGGCTGAGGTTGATGGTGGTATGGAAGTTGTTGAAATCATGGTGGAGTTCCTCAAGGGCTTCTTTTCCATGGGTCCAGATGATGAAGATGTCATCAATGTAGCGCAAGTAGAGTAGGGGTGTTAGGGGACGAGAGATAAGGAAGCGTTTTTCTAAGTCAGCCATAAAAATGTTAGCACGCTGGGGGGCCATGCGGGTACCCATAGCAGTGCCGCTGACTTGAAGGTATATATTGTCCCCAAATGTGAAATAGTTGTGGATGAGGACAAAGTCACATAGGTCAGCCACCAGGTTTGCCGTGACATTATCGGGGATACTGTTCCTGATAGCTTGTAGTCCATCTTTGTGTGGAATGTTGGTGTAGAGGGCTTCTACATCCATAGTGGCCAGGATGGTGTTTTCTGGAAGATCACAGATGGATTGTAGTTTCCTCAGGAAGTCAGTGGTGTCTCAAAGAGAGCAGGGAGTGCTGGTAGCATAGGGCCTGAGGAGAGAGTCCACATAGCCAGACAATCCTGCTATCAGGGTCCCAATGCCTGAGATGATGGGGCGTCCAGAATCCTTCCTACCAAAACTACAAAAAGAAGGAGTCTGCGTGGACTCCTCCTGAAGGTCGAAACAACAGACTGGACTTCTACATAGATTGCTTCCGTCGACATGCACGGGCTGAAATTGTGGAAAAGCAGCATCACTTGCCCCATAACCTCAGCCGTGCTGAACACGCCATCAACAGCCTCAGGAACAACTCTGACATCATAATAAAAAAGGCTGACAAAGGAGGTGTTGTCGTCATCATGAATAAGTTGGAATATGAACAAGAGGCTGCTAGGCAGCTCTCTAACTCCACATTCTACAGGCCATTATCCTCTGATCCCACTGAGGATTACAAAAAGAAACTACATTATCTGCTCAAGAAACTCCCTGAAAAAGCACAGGAACAGATCTGTGCAGACACATGCCTAGAACCCCGACCAGGGGTATTCTATCTGCTTCCCAAGATCCATAAACCTGGGAATCCTGGATGCCCCATCATCTCAGACATTTGCCTCAACCTCCCACCCTGCCATAAACGTCTCCTCCTTACTCTCACAGATGTTGTGGAGCACACAGCAAGCAGCAATAACAATGGGAATATTGGTTTTGCTGAGGTCTAACTGATTCAGTAAACTGCGCCAGCGCACTTTTAAATGTCCAAATGCACATTTTACCACCATTCTGCACTTGCTCAGCCTATAGTTGAACAGCTCCTTACTACTGTCCAGGGTGCCTGTGTATGGCTTCATGAGCCATGGCATTAAGGGGTAGGCTGGGTCCCCAAGGATAACTATTGGCATTTCAACATCCCCAACAGTTATTTTCTGATCTGGGAAGTAAGTCCCTTCCTGGAGCTGTTCAAACAGACCAGAGTTCCTGAAGATGCGAGCGTCAAGTACCTTTCCCAGCCATCCCACATGGATGTCAGTGAAACTTCCCTTGTGATCCACCAGTGCTTGCAGCACCATTGAAAAGTACTCCTTGCGGTTTATGTACTGGCTGCCAAGGTGGTCCAGTCCCAAGATAGGGATATGCGTTCCATCTATCACCCCCCCACAGTTAGGGAATCCCATTGCAGCAAAGCCATCCACTATGACCTGCACATTTCCCAGAGTCACTACCCTTGATAGCAGCAGCTCAGTGATTGCGTTGGCTACTTGGATCACAGCAGCCCCCACAGTAGATTTATCCACTCCAAATTGATTCCCGACTGACCGGTAGCTGTCTGTCATTGCAAGCTTCCCGAGGGCTATCGCCACTCGCTTGTGAACCGTGAGGGCTGCTCTCATCTTGGTATTCTTATGCTTCAGGGCAGGGGAAAGCAAGTCACAAAGTTCCATGAAAGTGCCCTTACGCATGCGAAGGATTCGCAGCCACTGGGAATCATCCTATGCGGTCCCACCAGTCTGTGCTTGTTTCCCAGGCCCAGAATCAGCGTTCCACAGCATGAGTCTGCCCCATTGCCACCAGGATGTCCAAATTGCCGGGGCCTGTGCTTTGAGAGGTCTGTGTCCATGTCCTCATCACTCTTGTCACCACACTGCTGTTGCCTCCTTGCCTGCTTTTGCAGGTTCTGGTTCTGAACATACTGCAGGATAATGCGCGAGGTGTTTACAATGCTCATAACTGCTGCGGTGATCTGAGCAGGCTCCATGCTTGCCATGGTATGGTGTCTGCAGGAGAGCAGAGTTGCAGTGGAAGCGGTGGCTGACGATGGATGCCACGAGAATAGATATTTATAGAGAATGACAAGAGGACCTGCGTGGTGGAATCATGAGAGCAGGAGAGCAGAGTTGCAGCGGAAGCGGTGGATGACGATGGTTAGCACCACACACATTTCCCAAGGAAGAACACACATACCCGGGAGCCCATGAGAGACAACATGGAGAAATTCGCTATTGAGACAATAGCAGCAGAGCAGAGTTGCAGCGGAAGCAGTGTATGATGATGGTTAGCCGTCCTACTGCACTGTCTGCCGCCAGCAGCACTCAGGACACAACAGCGGCGGTGTGGATGAGCTGAGTTGAGCGGGCTGCACGGTTGCCATGGTATAGTGTCTGTGTGGAAAAAAGGGGCGAAACGATTGTCTGACATTGCTTTCACGGAGGGAGGGGCGACTGACAACATGTACCCAAAACCACCCTCGACAATGTTTTTGCCCCATCAGGCATTGGGAGCTTAACCCAGAATTCCAGTGGGTGGCGGAGACTGCGGGAACTGTGGGATAGCTACCCACAGTGCATCGCTCCATAAGTTGATGCTAGCCACAGTAGTGAGGACACACTCCTCCGACTTAATGCACTTACTGTGGACATATGCAATCGACTGTATAAAATGGATTTCTAAAAATCGACTTCTATAATATCGACCTAATTTCGTAGTGTAGACATACCCTTAGAATCATAGAACCATAGAGTTAGAAGGAACCACAAGGGTCATCTAGTCTAACCCCCTGCCAAGATTCAGGATTTGTTGTGTCTAAACCACCCAAGACAGATGGCTATCCAGACTCCTTTTCAAAACCTCCAGGGAAGAGGCTTCCACAACCTCCCTAGGCAGTCTATTCCATTGTCCTTCTTCTTACAGTTAGGAAGTTTTTCCTGAGATTTAATCTACATCTGCTTTGTCCTCACCCACAACTATTTCACAATTGGGGACAATATATACCTTCAAGTCAGCGGCACTGCTATGGGTACCCGCATGGCCCCCCAGTATGCTAACATTTTTATGGCTGACTTAGAACAACGCTTCCTTATCTCTCCTCCCGTAACACCCCTACTCTAATTGCGCAACATTGATGACATCTTCATCATCTGGACCCATGGAAAAGAAGCCCTTGAGGAATTCCACCATGATTTCAACAATTTCCATCCCACCATCAACTGCAGCCTAGACCAATCCACAAAAGCGGTCCATTTCCTGGACACTACTGTGCTAATAAGCGATGGTCACATAAACACCACCCTATACCGGAAACCTACTGACTGCTATACTTACCTACATGCCTCCAGCTTCCATCCAGGACACACCGCATGATCCATTGTCTACAGCCAAGCTCTAAAATACAACCGCATTTGCTCCAATCCCTCAGACAGAGACAAACACCTATAAAATCTCTATCAAGCATTCTTAAAACTACAATACCCACCTGCTGAAGTGAAAAAACAGATGGACAGAGCCAGAAGAGTACCCAGAAGTCACCTACCAGAGGACAGGCCCAACAAAGAAAATAACAGAACGCCACTAGTTGTCACCTGCGGCCCCCAACTAAAACCTCTCCAGCACAACATCAAAGATTTACAACCTATCCTGAAAAATAATCCCTCACTCTCACAGATCTTGGGAGACAGACCAGTCCTCCCGTACAGACAGCCCCCCAACCTGAAGCAAATACTCTCTAGCAACCACACACCACACAACAAAAACACTAACCCAGGAACCTATCCTTGCAACAAAGCCCGATGCCAACTCTGTCCACATATTTTTCAAGTGACACCATCATAGGACCTGATCACATTAGCCACGCCATCAGCAGCTCATTCACCTGCACATCTACCAATGTGATATATGCCATCATGTGCCAGCAGTGCCCCTCTGCCATGTACATTGGCCAAACCAGACAGTCTCTATGCAAAAGAATAAATGGACACAAATCTGACATCAGGAATCATAACTTTCAAAAACCAGTAGGAGAACACTTCAACCACTCTGGCCACTGAGTAAAAGATTTAAGGGTGGCAATTTTGCAACAGAAAAACTTCAAAAACAGACTGCAACGAGAAACTGCTGAGCTTGAATTAATATGCACACTAAATACCATTAACTTGGGTTTGAATAGAGACTGGGAGTGGCTGGGTCATTACACATATTGCATCTATTCCCTTAAATTAAGTGTCCTCTTACTTTCTTGTCAACTGTCTAAATGGGCCATCTTGATTATCACTACAAAGGTTTCTTTCTCCTGCTGATAATAACTGATCTTAACTAATTAGCCTCTCACAGTTTGTATGGCAACTTCCACCTTCTCTGTATGTGTATATATATATATATATCTTCTTACTATATGTTCCATTCTATGCATCCGATGAAGTGGGCTGTAGCCTACGAAAGCTTATGCTCTAATAAATTTGTTAGTCTCTAAGGTGCCACAAGTACTCCTGTTCTTCTTGTCTGAGAAAAAGTGCACCTACATTTTTTTAATATCCCTTTAGAATCCCTGGGTCACCAGGAACAGGTATTTCAGGAAGCTCAAACTGAAACTTAGCTGTATACAAATCATGTGGCCTAACAGATGTGCAGACATCTGCAGATCAAGCAACAGTATTTACTAGTCATGTATGTAGTAGACGTGCCTCCCCATGAACATTTATGTTCGCATTGTTTTACGAAAATAAACAAGGGCTTTTGGAACATACGGTGTACAGGTCCTGATTTTTAAAACCTGCCTCCATTTTGAGCCCCAAGTGCAATTAATTTCAGGTATTGATGGCAGCATGTAGAAGATGATTATATACCTAATTTACAAGCACAATTAGGTAGTTATCTGCCATAGGTACATGCAGTTATTTGTGGGTGAAAAACGAGAGGCTGAACTGAAGTCCCTTTACACATCACACCCCTACATATAGTCAAATGAATTAGACCTTGTGCAGCACATTACAGTATTTCCCTGCTTGAAATGAACATGCTGACTTTGCTATGCATGTATAAATCCACAGTTAACACTGCATTATATCACTGATTTTCTGTTGTGGTGCATTGAGTCTGTAATGCCTAAGTCCATCCTGTTCATAGAGAGCAATAGCTGCATGCCACAAATTAGTTGTCAAATTTATGTGCTCATAATGAGCAAAACAAAACAAAAATCCCATAGTGTGCTGAAGGCCTGTACATTTTGTTCAATGTTCTATTCTTATGAGCAGCTGACCTAGATTCTCTGCCTGAATGAGAATGTTTCCTAGCAATTGAGGCTGCTCAGAGAGTCAGGAATTCAAGTATTGCCTGAAAGCTTATCATAGAAAGAAAATGAGGCTATAGTTTTAAGAGAAAACAACACTATTCATTCGTCATGTAACAGGTTCTCAAATATCCACATAAAGTGCAACACTGACTGCACTAGCTTTCACTTCAGAGTCTGACAAAGACTGTATTTGCATTTTGTCTCCACTAGGCAAACAAGGCAGTTTCCAGCACTATGCCTCCTTGGAATAAACACAGTGTGAAAAACTTTGCCATATGGCAAATTGGATTTTCTGTAAATGGTCTGGCAGTTGACTAGGAGTCAGGACTCCTTGGTTCTCTTGCTGTTTCTGCCACTGAATCATTCTATGGTCCTGGGCAAATCAGTTCCTCTTTGTGCTTCGGTTCACCCATCTGTAAGATGAGTACTATAACCATTTATTATTAACCAGTAATACTTAACTCTCATGCATGTGGGTTGTGAGGCTTAATTCATATTTGTAAAGCACTTTGATTTCCTGAAATGAAAGGCACTACAGAATAGCAAAGTTCCTCTGTTCTTACTCTGTGGACCGTACACTTTTTTAATATTGTAACTTACCCATTTTAAAGTACAATAAACTATGATGGAATAAGATTTCTTTCTTTATCAGTAACTCTAGCCCCCACTACACCAGCAGTTTCCTCCCTAAGGGCTAGATCCTGGATCTATATGAGTAGGGTTACCATATTTGAACATTCAAAAAAGAGGACACTCCACGAGGGGGAGGGGGTATTTGCTCATGCCCCCCAACCCTGGCCCCACCCCAACTCCACCCCTTCCCTGCTCCTTCCCCACCTCCATTCCAACTTCTTCCCCAAAGTCCCTGCCCCAACTCTGCCTTCTCCCCGCCCCAGCCCCACCTCCTCCCTGAGTGCACTGCGTTCCCCCTCCCACCCATCCCTCCCAGCTGCGCAAAACAGCTGTTTTGTGGCGCAAGTGCTGGGAGCTAGGGGGGAAAAATGGGCACTCTCTCGAGTGATCAACATTCATGCTCTTTCTTGAATGATCAACTCTTCTTTGAGGAAAAATAATAATGGCTAAATCCCAGACATTTTTAGATATTTAAAAATTCCTCCTGGACAGCAATTTAAGAACCAAAAAGCCGGACATGTCCGGGAAAATACAGACATATGGTAACCCTATATATGAGAGGACTCTGGCCATTGCAGACCCCCACTGATTTCAGCACTCAAGCTGCACTTGCACATACGAATGTTCAGGATCAGGGCCAGTGATAAGACACGTACCCAGTGTGTTCATTTGGAAAGACATTATTCTTCACGGTCTTATCACTGAGCTTTAGCCACTTCTCTGCTTGCTAAAACTTCCAGCAAGGCACCGATGGTGTTAAAATCCAATTAGCTGCTTCGAAACTCAGATTTGGTTGACTGGATTCAAACACCACATCAGACAAATGGGTTTTCCCTCATAAGCTCCTTTATTGTGTGTGGGTAGCACACAAACTAGGTCTTTCATTTTTCTGTAAACACTTGCCACAGCTGTTATTTTTAGAAAGCTGTGTGATGGTCTGACTTTTGTTTATGAGCAAAAAAAAAGAATGCTGAATATTTTACTGTCTGTGTTGTTAGTGTTTTTTAGTTTCACATTTCATTACTGAGACCCCTTACTCTTCTGCCAGGAGACTGAATGAAGAAACCTTGCTGACAAGAAGCTTCGGCCCTCTGACAAAGCAGAGTAAAGGTGCAGGTGAGCAAATAAAACTAGTCAGGGACACTGAGAGGAAGTAAAAAGGCAGGAGTAAGGATGTAGGTGGTGAGGAACCAGGAAGCAGCATGTGATGGATCTATGACAAAAGTATGCCAGAGGACACTTTGAGACTGCAGAACCCACACTCAGATCTTGTAGACCTGCTGCGCAAGGCAGAAGCAGGGGTTCTGCAGCTGAATGAAACTCAGCAGGAGTTCCAAGTTTAGCAACAAAAACCCTGTTTATGGTTTCAGGTTTATTTTCAGAAGGCTTTGGTTTTTGTCCCCCACAACCCACCCACCCACTGCAACCAAAATAACACAAGGCAGTAAAATCTCTATATTCCCATCCTACGATACAACCGCATTTGCTCCAACCCCTCAGACAGAGACAAACACCTACAAGATCTCTATCAAGCATTCTTAAAACTACAATACCCACCTGCTGAAGTGAAAAAACAGATGGACAGAGCCAGAAGAGTACCCAGAAGTCACCTATTACAGGACCGGCCCAACAAAGAAAATAACAGAACGCCACTAGCCGTCACCTTCAGCCCCCAACTAAAACCTCTCCAGCACATCATCAAGGATCTACAGCCTATCCTGAAGGACGACCCATCACTCTCACAGATCTTGGGAGACAGACCAGTCCTTGCTTACAAACAGCCCCCCCACCTGAAGCAAATACTCTCCAGCAACCACACAACAAAAACATTAACCTAGGAACCTATCCTTGCAACAAAGCCCATTGCCAACTGTGCCCACATATCTATTCAGGGGACACCATCATAAGGCCTAATCACATCAGCCACACTATTAGAGGCTCGTTCACCTGCACATCTACCAATGTGATATATGCCATCATGTGCCAGCAGTGTCCCTCTGCCATGTACATTGGCCAAACCAGACAGTCTCTATGCAAAAGAATAAATGGACACAAATCTGACATCAGGAATCATAACATTCAAAAACCAGTAGGAGAACACTTCAACCACTCTGGCCACTCAGTAAAAGATTTAAGGGTGGCAATTTTGCAACAGAAAAACTTCAAAAACAGACTCCAATGAGAAACTGCTGAGCTTGAATTAATATGCACACTAGATACCATTAATTTGGGTTTGAATAGAGACTGGGAGTGGCTGGGTCATTACACATATTGAATCTATTTCCCTAAGTTAAGTATCCTCACACCTTCTTGTCAACTGTCTAAATGGGCCATCTTGATTATCACTACAAAAGGTTTTTTTTTCTCTCCTGCTGGCAATAGCTCACCTTAACTGATCACTCTCGTTATCATGTGTATGATAACACCCATTATCTCATGTTCTCTGTGTATATATATATATACTTCCTACTGTATTTTCCACTGCATGTATCCGATGAAATGGGTTTTAGCCCACGAAAACTTATGCCCAAATAAATTTGTTAGTCTCTAAGGTGCCACAAGGACTCCTTGTTGTTTTTGCTGATACAGACTAACACGGCTACCACTCTGAAACCTGTCACCATGCAAGATTTTACTAAATTACTCAAAATGGTTAAGTCCAAAGCTGGCTGCGAAGAGTTACAAAGGGATCTCACAAAACTTGGTGATTGGGCAACAAAAATGCAAATGAAATTCAATGTTGATAAGTGTGAAGTAATGCACATTGGAAAACATAATCTCAACCATACGTACAAAATGACGGGGTCTAAATTATCTGTTACCACTCAGGAAAGAGGTCTTGGAGTCATTGTGGATAGTTGTCTGAAAACATTTGCTCAATGTGCAGTGGCAATCAAAAAAGCTAAACAGAAGGTTAGGAAACATTATGAAAGGGATTGATAAGACAGAAAATATCATAATGCCACTATATTAAATCCAAGATACACCCACACCTTGAGTACTGCATGTATTTATGGTCACCCACTCCTCAAAAAATAGCCAAAAAGAAAAGGAGACTTGTGGCACCTTAGAGACTAACAAAAACTGCTTATTCATGTTTATTTGATCTACTCACACAGGAAAGGACCTTGGTAGGTATCTGGTATCTCAGAGTAAACATCTGCAATTATGCATAAGCACATAGCTTATGTACTGGATATTTGAAGGTATTGTACACAGAACACTATACTTGAGTGTTACTAACATTCTTTCTCACACCCAGAAGTCAAAGAAATAGGAAAAATATCATAGGGAAAAAATCTGAAAGAAAAAAACTTGCATCTCTTGAATGTAAAAGTAATAATTCACGGCTACCTAAGCCATAGATACATGAGGTGAGCTGAGCAACTGCAACTCCCATTCAACTTCTCATTTAATTCTTTATGTCTATTAACATTTTATGTGTCTAGTTTTAGTTTTTGCTTCATTTTGCGCATACCAGAACTCCATATGCAGCCTTTGGTGGACTGGGGACTTATTTACATGCATCCCAAGTCAGAGGCTTACCAGTATATCATGAGCACATGCAGCCACAGCCCCAGATCACACAACTCATTTTGCTGCCTTCTGAATGCTACGATAATGCACTCACTCCAGTTTTCAGGACATCAGACACAGCCTGTTAAATTGATAAGATATAAGTGAGCTGTGCTCATGTTTGGAGAGCAAGACCAGAGAAATAAATACAACTACCTAGTTTCCAAACAGCACTTGTACTTATCTTAGGGAGGAGGAGGAGAAGCAGGAATGAGAAAAAGGAAACAACAGCATGGTAGCAAGGGTAAAAAAGTAGACCCTGAAGAGAAGAGTCTCATTAGTTTATTTTCATGGGAAAACTATAGTGAAGAAAAGATAATTCCTAGTCACAGTAACTCTGGTAGATAGGGTTGCCTGGTGTCTGGGTTTTGACAGGAAAGTTCAGTCGAAAGGGGACCTGTACAGTGTCCGGTCAGAAGTACTGACTGGACACCAAAAGTCTGGTTACTGCCTGCAGGGGTGCCAGAACAGGGGGGGCCAAGGCAGCGCCCTCCGCAGCGTGTGTGACCACAGCGGGGCACTTGCAGACAGCTGGGGGCAGCATGGCTGTGAGCCAGGTTGGTGCCCATCCACTCAGTGGGATTGTGTTTGGATCACATCCCATTTTCCACCCTCCTCTCTGCTCCCCACCTGCTGCAGAAACACCCCTACCTGCGTGGGAAGCCACTCCAGGGTTCCGAGACACGTGTGACTGGCACAGGTATCCGCAACCTGAGCTGGGGATCCCGTGTGGGGAGGCCGCTTATCCCCAGGGCAGAGGTGACTTTGCAGCACCAGCTCCCACTTTGCCTCCCTCCCCATGCCACTTGAATGGGAGCTCAGCCAGGCCTGAGAGGGTGGGGGAGCAGCACCCTTAAAACTCAGGGCATGTGGCTCATTGTGGAGCCTGACCTCCAGCTTGCATACACAGCGTGGGGAGGGAAGGGCATTTCTCCCAGCCCGGTGCAACCCGCCCAAATATACAAACAGACAACACACACACACCCCATAATCGCTGCCTGCAAACACCACTGCCAGCCTAGTCCAAGGCGCGGGGACCAGGGGCATCAGGTCATCAACCTGCGCCAGCCCCTTCTCAGTCAGAGCTGACTCCTACCCAGCTCTGCAGGTGGCGGGTGAGACCTGGGGGGAGGGGAAGCGAGCGAGCGGCGCTGTAGTGTCCGGTTTTAAGAAATTGGAAAGTTGACAACCCTAGACAAAAGTTGTCAGCACTTTTGAAGCTCCACAATTAAGATCAATGGAAAATTGGGAAGGATTTGATTAAGACACAGGACTGCTGAAGCCAGGATAGGTAGTTTTTTTTTTTTTCCCTGTGTTCTGTCACCTTAGGCAACCCACTTAGGCCCAAATTTTCAAAAGTGACCACAGCTAGTGTAATGGCTGTACACTGCCCCTCATAGCCACTGGCATAGTGGGTGTGGCCAAGGGAAAAGGGGCACAGCCAGGCGACATCTGCATTCCAACTATTCTCCAGTACCAGAACAGCCTCTTGGAGCCATAAGCAGATGGGCATCACTTAGAACTGCTAAAGGGACTAACACACCAGGAACCAAACTAGTTCTGCTGAGCCCAGAAGCCATAAATGTGGTATAAAGCCACCACTCCCCCACTAAAGGTCCAACACCAAAAGCAGCTCAGACAGACCCAACACAGCCTCTAACTGCAGAAGTTACCATACCACATTACAAACAATTAGTAGAGATGGGCTAAAGCCACAAATCGAGATCTTGATTTCTAATGCTGTCACAGTTCGGGGTGTTCAGATCAGGCCCATCTTTAATGTTCAGTCTTAAACCTTCAAACCACACAATACAGAACAATCATTTTGACCAAAGAAGTAATTGCTAGGAATGGCTTAGGTATAAAACAAAACAATGCAATAGGAAGGCAGAGTCTATTTGATTAAGGCATCTGTAACCCACAGATACGTTATTTTTAATATAGTGGGGCAGGGTAGTTAGAACAAGAAAGGATTCTGCACTGCTATGCCAAGTTCGCAGACTTTTATAGTACATTTTACTGTAAAATAGAAAAGTAAATATAAGGAACGTCCTACCCCTTGAAGGCCCAAATTGGACACAATAGGGATTTTTTCGGCCAAGTCCAAGGAAAGGCTAGGCGGCATGGCCCACATCAGCCAAGTTCAAAAAAAGGTCTAATTATGTAGGTCACTTCAGCGAAGCTCTGAAGGAGAGGAGGGGAAACATAAAGCCTAGTTCTTCACCCCTCTTCCCAGCCAGCCTTCCTCCTTTTTTCTCTCAGACTCAACCCTCAGCTCCCCCTTACAACTGGAGGGGATTGACTAATGCCCCACAGCTGCAAGGCCCTGCACTCAGAGAAAGGCCCTTAGTCCTTCCTGGTCCCAGGGGAAGGGATTTAACTAGGGTGACCATACATCCCGTTTTGGCCGGAACAGTCCCTTTTTTAAGCCCTGTCCCGGCCTTGATCAGTTGGCAAGAACAAACGGGACAAATGCCCACTCTTGTCAAAAAACTGGGGTGTGGAGGAACGTGAGGGGGGCGAGCACTGATGCCAGCCCCGCGCAGGGTGGGTGAGATAGGGCTTGGGCGGGGAGCAGGCAGGGCTTGGGCGAGCAGTGACACCACCCCAGCCTCGTGAGGGGGGCAGGCAAGGCTCAAGCGAGGAGTGATGCCAGCCCCAGCCTCATGAGGGGGCCAAGCAGTAAGGCCAGCCCCACGCGGGGGAAGGAGGGGCAGGGCTAGGGCTAGCCCAGCCTGTCCCGTTTTCCCTTTGGGAAATATGGTCACCCTAGATTTAACCCTTCTCTTCCAGCTTCCAGATGGGTCTTCACAGCCTATCACACCAAGATGAAGTGAACTGTAATCTGTTATTGAAAACACGATAGGGAATGCCCCACAGCAGTGAAACTGTATTCAAGTACTCTGCCTTCTTCACCAGCCTGCATGTCATTGAGATAGTATCTGCAAAGCCAGCTATACAAATAGTTAGCTTGGCTGGGGGAGAAGTGTACATAATACAGAGCATTCAAGGCCACTTGAGTACAGCAGACCAATGCCAAGAAGTGGAGCAATATTCTCAAGGGCATGTAGGCGGCATCTGCATTTCATATCCTGGTCAAAGTACAGAGACTTTAGAGCACCGTCCCCTTTGCTCTGAATTGCAATATCTTCTAGCTTAGAAATGCCTTTCTCATCGCTCTGAATTATGCAAGTCAGAGTTCAACTTGCTCCCTGATTTACTGAAGCACGAATGACTGGGGTCTGAGAAATGTCACAGAGAAGAGGACAGAAATAAAAATAGGTCATTAATGAGAACGTTCAAACTGTTCTGTGTTTGTACAGTGCCTAGCACAATGGGATTCTGGGGCTCGTAGGGACTACCACAATATAAATAATAAGAAATGAGTGTTCCTCCCCAATTATCTATAGAGGGGTGGCAAACATGCCTGAGGGATTTAGGAGCACAACCCCACTTATTTATTAAAAGGCTGAGGACCTTAATCAGTCCTGAGTAAAGAGGTAAGGATTTGGCCCATTGTCAGTTATTTATTAAGAAGTAACAGCATACTCAGTGCAATACAGAACACAAATGAGTTTGCGGTAGGCGATATATAACTATAACATCTCTTCTTTCATTAACGTGAGCAGGCTGGTACCCTCTTGTGCTGTAAAGTCATAGTCCCATGTGTATCTAAATATGCACCGAGACTAAAGTTCGACCTTGATCAGATTTTCCACAGATCTCTCAACAGTAATGGAAGCGTTACTATGGTACACACAACTCTGTTTGCATATTGAGAGAACAATGAGGAGTAAACGGACAGAGATCAGGTAAACATTCCACAGCCTGCATTAAATTACAGAACAGCCTTTGGAAACATTTCCTAAGGAAGGGATCAAATTGTCAGTGTGCAGTCCAGCCCAAAGCAAGGGCAGTGTGGTTTTCCACTGACTCTGGAGGGTCCCAGAGCTCAGGCTGCAGCCCAGCCCAAGTGTGTACACCCCATTTAAACAGCCCCTTAGCCAAAGCTCCATGAGTCCGAGTCAGCTGGCATGGGCCAGCTGCAGGTGTCTACCTGCAGTGCAGATATACCCTCTGACAAGTCTATCCACATCACCGCACACACTCCCCAACACGCCAACATTAATGCGCCACTGGATGTGTTGAGAGGCCCTACCCAAGGCTTCCCCATCCCTTACCACCTGCCCAATGGGGGGAAAGTAGCAGTTCTGCAGAGCCTATTTCCCCCTGCATGCAGAAAGCAGTGGTATGGGTCACTGGGGCAAGGAAGAAGGTGGGCACCCCTCCCACTACTCCATTGCACCAACTCACCGGACGGGCCAAAATGTGTTATTCTGAGCAGAGAAGGGCTTTGAATCTCTTCATTCTGCATGGTTCAGATGTTTAGCAGACCTCTATGATAGCAGCAATAGCTGTAATACTCAAAGCTGGTTGTCTTCAAAAACACAGGAACATTTATCACATTTTTATTATTAAATATTATTCTGTAAGACCTGGGATGCAAACCCAAATGTTATCCTCAGGGCAGATGAACACCACCACGGAGCCTTCCCAATCACAGAGCTCACCCATGGTATTTACTGGTGACTTGAGACAGCCCACACTACAGTGAAATAAGCAGTCTTCACAATCACAAACATTCAAAAATCATGAGTCAGACCCCCAAAATTCATGAGATTGGCCCAGGAGTGAAAGTAATTTAAAGGACTTACCGGTATGCCGGAGTCCTGAAAAGGGGCATGGCCTTGACCGGAAGAGGGGGTGCCTTTAAATTTTCAGGCCCTTTAAATCAAGATTTAAAGGGCCCAGGGCTCCAGCTACGGTAGCGGGGCTCAGGCGGCGATTTAAAGGGCCTGGGGCTCTGACCGCTGGTACCGCCCCAGGCCCTTTAAATAACCGCCGGAGCCCCCGGCTGCCCCCCACTACCCCGGGACTCCGGCAGCGGGGCTCCAGTGGCAATTTAAAGGGTCCGGGGCTCCCAGACCAGAGCCTTACTGGCAGTGGCCGGAGCCCTGGGCCCTTTAAATCGCTGCCTGAGCCCCACTGTCGGAGCCTCTGGGGTAGCAGCGGCAGCTGGGGGCTCCAGCCGTGATTTAAAGGGCCATTTAACTCACCGCCCGAGCCGCCTCTGCTACCCAGGGGCTCTGGCAGCAGGACTCTGGTGGCAATTTAAAGGGCCCGGGGCTCCGGCCACTGCCAGGAAGGCACGGTGAACCGGCTCTTGCCGGTATGCCATACAGTACCTTACCAGCTTACTTTCACCTCTGGATTGGCCCCAAAAACATTAGATTTAAAAATATATATATTATATTGTGGTTTTTGATCTGCCTGTTGATTTTTGAACTCCCCCTGTTTACTCCCTGTGTGTGTATTTGCACATACTTATGTGTGTGCATGTGTGATGAATGTTGCCAATACAAAAACTCCTCTGGCTACTGGCTGCAGGGTTTGGGGTGGGGAGAGCCCTGCCAGTCTCCTGAAGCAGCCCCAATTAATGGCTCTTCCCGAGGAGGTGGGCAAGTGAGAAAGGCAGCCACTCAGAGAGGGTTTTTCTGAGCAGAAATTCGGGAGAGAGCTGGAGTTTCTGGAATCACAGCCAGACTGGCTCCGCCCTAATCATGTGACTAGCAAAGAGCTGACAACACGGCATAAGGAATCACATTCAACTAACCATATTCTTTCCCGGTGACCAGGAAAGGATTACTTTAAAATGGGATTGTACTTCCCCGCCCCTCTTCTTTATGGTATGTACTAAATCGCTGCTTCTCAAACCTTTCCATACTGGGACCCTCTTTCCCCCAGCAGGAGCCCCCAGAACCCATCTCCCATTTAGCAATATGTGAACAACAGAGTAGTAGGTTGAGAAGGCATGTATAAATGACACTAATGACCCTATTTCAGGATCTGTACTTTTTAAATGTTTGGGTTGGGGGGTGGAGTAGCCTGTGTTTGTACCTTAGAAATATCAGGAATATCCATGGGAGGCTGAGCCTCCCCAAAAGAGACTGGCCATGCGGGAGGGCAACTGCTGCAGCACGGGTCACCTCCCTTCGGAGGCACACTGGCCCCCTGCTTTTGGAGTGCCAGAAGCGAAGCTCCCTAGAAGTGGGAGGGCCTCCAGTGCCCAGATCGTGGCCCTTTCTGTTGCTCAACCTGAGGCCCACCCCCACACTCAGCCTCTATCCCTTAGACCTCCCCCTGACCCGCCATTCACTCCGCCACAGAGAAGTGCGAATGGCAGGTGAGCAGGCCTCAGGGGAAGAGGCAGAGAGGAGCAAGCAGCGGGTGGGTGGCCTTATCAAGTCTGGTCAAGTCATATTTTGCTAGTGGACCTGCTGAATGCATCAAAATATGTTCCATGAGAACTCTTACATTTGAACTGAAAGATCCGTTATCCAAGTAGTAATTAGTAACTGAAGTTATAGGTGTTAACAAAACCAGATAAAAACACAGTTTTAAACAGTCTGACTAAAAAAGTCCCTTCTTTCTACTAATGTCATTGTCTCACTAGTCGCACTGTCATCTAGAGCAAGCAAGATCTGAATTTCTAATGTAAAAAGAAAAATAAAACACATCCTTGCCCTACAAAATAAAAATGTGTAATTTTTTCAGAAGCACCTATGTGCAGGTGCTTTCAAAAATATTACGCAAGCCCTTGTAGGCATGAAGAAAAAAGGCACAAACCAATTTTACCCTCATTGCAGGTCACCTTTAAAGTCCTGATCCTGCAAATATTTATGCATAGGCTTGTATGTGAGTAATCACATTGACTTCATGCACTCAGGTGCTTAAAGTAAAGCATGTGTATAAGTGTTCATAGGATTGGGGCCTAACAACTCCGGGAAATGATGAAACAAATGTGGATATCAAGGGTATCTAGAAGATACTGATTCTAGTAACTTTGAAACAATATTCTGTTATTGAACATTTTTTTATCTGAAGGAGATGGCAAGTGTGAATCCCAATAGGGTCAGGCTTGCCTTTCATGCTTCTAAGGAGATACATTTATTGGCATGCAGTTTTGGCATTAGGGGTGCAATTTTTAAAAGCACTCACCATTGGCCTACCTCTGCCCCAGTGAAGCCTATACAGAGCAGAGTTAAGCTCACACAGCGCTTTGGAAAATCTCGCCTAAAGTTCTCATGGAGGTATTACCCCTCTGCCCTTCATCAAAATATCCCTTCCCCAAAGTATTGTGCATGCCCTGAGGTAGCTGCATTTGAATGGTGAATTAGTATGTATATCATTAGAAACATTTCAGGATGAAAGGTACTGTATATGTGAACATGCACAATATGATACGTAAAGTTAAATGAGGTAATTCATATAAAAATCAAACAGAAACAACACAAAATAATCCCTAATATAAATCCACTATTGTCACTGAAGATGAATTTGGCTAAGTGTCTTATTATATTTTACCACAGAACAAGGAAATTGATAGTACCCCTTTTATAGCAATGGCGCAGGGCAAGCCTTAAGAGTTCATCAAAACTAAAGAACTGGATATGTATAAATGAAGGGATGTCATAACAGTCTACAAATGTCAGGAGGGTGTGAACTCCAAGGAGCAGTGAGGAATTATTTAGGGTGGACGTGGAGTGATATAACCAGGAATAATGGGGTAAACTATCTTGAGTATTAGGAAAAACTTCCTGACAGTGAGATATCTGATTTAAACAGTCAAATTCTCTGCTGGTATAAATGGGTACAACTCCATTTATGTCAGTGGAGTTCTCAGCACTGACACCAGCAGAGAATTTGACCCAAGAGGTCTTTCTCAAGTCTGTTTTCTGTGTGTTTATGTTTTAGCAAATGTTTGTAATGGAAAATACGCTGTTACCTATTCATCAGGTTTAATACAAAACTCTTGGCTATAGCTATAGTACTGCAGGAATGTTTGGAAAAGACAAGAGTGAAAATGATTTTGTATTTATTACATGTCTTTTAATATACCACTCTGTAGCCAAATGTACCCCCTACACACTATTGTAATAATTCACACCCTACACACTATTGTAATAATCTGTGTACAAAATATGCCATGTGAGGTATCATTTGAATACTCACTGGTCAATAATATCATGGTGAAATGTGTGTAGCAACATTATATGTAAAATTATTAATGTAAGCTGAAATTATGACTGAAATGTGTTTATCAGACAAGGCGGGGAAGGGGATAAACCTGTTTCTCAAAGACAAAGGACAAGCCGACACCTCTAGCCAGGAGTCATCAACGTTGCAATCACCTGTCAGGTTGTCATTCTTTGTCAACAAAGGGGTGGAGGAACAGAAGAATCTACATTTTAGCAAGCAACACCTGGAACCTCTTTTACCATGAGACTCCATGTCACCATCCACAGCGGGAAGGAACTTTATCAAGGGGTAACCCTCAGGAAAATGGATTTCAAAGGGTGACTGGACTATAAAAATAAGAGGCAAAAATAGCCCAGGTTCTCTCTGTCTTTCACCTAAGAAGACAAAGGAAGCAGCCTTTGGACTATGGGAGGGGTTCTGACGTGAAAATTTGGTCAGTCCTGTTGCTGGGAAAATGTGGTAAGGATTTTACCTTGAACCAAGTCTAGTTTGTTAAGTTTTAGTTACTAGAAAGCATTTTATCTTTATTTCTCTTGTAGCCATTTCTGACTTTAAAGCCTTATTCTTGTACTCACTTAAAATCTCTCTCATTATAGTTAAATAAACTTGGTTTATTTTTAATCAAAACTAATCCAGTGTTGTGTTTAAACTGGGCTGTTCAGTCATTTAAAGTAGCAGGCTGTTGGATACTGACCCCTTACAGCGGCAACTGACTTATAATATCTAAACTGTCCAGGAGAGAGTGGACAGTGCAGAACACATATTTTGGGGAAAATTTGGGATTGGGAATATCTTGGGGTCATACTGCGGGTGGCAACAGGCTGCTGGAAGCCAGAATGTGACTGGTGTGTTGCTGATAGGCTGCTGGTGTCAGAATTGCTGGATCAGGACTGCAGCTATAAACAGACACTCAGGGTGTGACCTGCATGTTGTTTGGCTGTTTGTGAGCCACCCAGGTTGGGTGCTACAACAGCAAAGCATTGTGAGGCACCTACGTTTGCAGGGCACGTGGTTACACAACCACTCACTGATCTGGATTGCATCCTGGAATGTGATGTATTCCCAATATTCAAGGCGAAGTGGCACATTAAACTAGAAGAAACTCTTTGACAAAACCCTGTTGGGTATAACCATGAAGAGTAACAGAAGGCAAAGCAGATAACAATTATGTGACCACAGAAATGCTAAACACTTTAATAAGATACTAAAACTCAAGATGTAGGAGAGGTGCAATAAAATAAAACTGAAAACAATTCATGCATTCTTCTACAATATCCCTTCACTTACAAGGAAGAGTGATTGTATGATTGTAAAATGGGTGAAAAAATAGGAGTAGCTTGTGTTCATTTGTACAGGGAGGAAAACAATACCAGACTGTCTGCTGAAAGAAACAACCTAATGCAGATCAGAGAAGGGTTGCTAGTTTTAGGTACAAAAACTTGCGTAAACTGCAAAAATGCAGGATTCCTCACATCACCCCCACCCGGGGTTTGGACTCATGTGGCTAGATCAGTGTGACTACAACAGTGGCAAAAAATCCCAGTATAGACAAGGCTTAAGTGACATATAAAAGATTCAAGTGAAAAGAGGATAATCTACAAACATGCAGGGGGGCTGATGCTGATCTCACTTATACCAGTTTTTCTACATCACTGTAACTCTGTTGACTTCCATGGTTACTCCTGATTTACACCACTGCATATAAGATCAGGTCCAGAAAGAGTAATAGCACCAGGACTTTGCTAGTTATCATCTGGTTTAACACAGTTGTTAGCATAGTTTCTCTGAACCATAGTATAAAAATTTACTGTAGGTCCTGTCAGCACTACAAAAATGTCTGTTTCTGGAAATTTCCAGATTGTTTCTTCAGATCATTTCAGGTAGAAAGCATATGGCAGCCAATATGGACAGAAAAAATGTTTTAATGATTTTTAAAAAACATCCCTTGGGTTTCAACCATTGGTTTTAAAAAGTTTTACCCTAACCATGCAGACCAGCATCAGCTGGCAAAACTATGTTTCTTAAGATGCTTTTCAAGAAAATCACTTTAGGACACAGACATTTTTGCAGTGAAGATGGAGCCCTAGAATGTCTACAGGGCTATTCGCAGGAAAAAAAAACTTACGTGTCGTTCGTGAAATCATGCTAGAATTCTACTAGCAATACAGTGTTTGAACACATTTGCAGCAGGCAAGGTTCTGAACCCAGTGTGGAGTGATCTTTATGAACTCTGAGTGTTTATTATTCGTTTTTATTAATTTATATAATATTGTAAATGAACTTGGTACTTAACGTGCAAAACAAAGAAAAAAATCCTTGCCTCTATATTTTATTTCAAGTACCATTCGCTGTTTTACTTTGGCAAATTATTTACTATAGTAATATAAATATTTGAGCTACAAACCACTGAAGCATTCAAAGACTTTGGCACCCTGTTATAGCCACATGACACTTGCCTCATTACCAAAGGCAATCCTGCATTTCCATTATCTAGCCTCTAGGGGTGAGGCAAAACACAGAGTGGCAAAGACAGAAGAGAGGCACAGAATGACCACAGAAAATTAAACCTAAGGGTCCCACCAAAAAGTCTCAAAAGAGCCAAAAATTATGAGTTAAACAGGATTTAAAAAAATATAAATCAATAGAATAGAAAAAGAAAAAAAAGAAAGCTAACGTTTGACAGCTCCTGGAATGCTGGACTGAGCCTCTAGAGGACTTATCCTATCAACAACAATAATAATGACTACCAGAGTCCTCTGACACCATTTCCCAGCATGCTTAGAGTCTGGAGTGGGGAAAGAATAGACTGGAAACTCTGCAGAAGCCAACAGGGCTTCAGATTTCTAACACAGTGATTTATAGAGGCAGTTTTCTGGGCCAATGATGAGTCAGGACTGCTCAGCCCCTCAGTAGGAGGGGACAGCTTGACTCAGGCCTTGTCTACACTCGTGATGTAAGTCAATCTAAGTTACGCTAGTTAAGTCACGTAACTTATGTAACTTAAGTTGACATAACTTACATTGATTTAACACAGTGTCTACACCATGCTATGTCTACGAGAGACGGTCTCCCGTCAACTTACTGCATCTTCACCAGACCTGCTAAATCAATGCCCACTTCATCGATCACAGTGGCGCCAATTTAGCCCGTACTGAAGCTGTCATAAATATAAAGGGAAGGGTAACCACCTTTCTGTATACAGTGCGATAAAATCCCTCCTGGCCAGAGGCAAAACCCTTTCACCTGTAAAGGGTTAAGAAGCTAAGATAACCTCGCTGGCACATGACCCAAAATGACCAATGAGGGGACAAGATACTTTCAAATCTGGAGGGGGGAGGGAACATACGGTTTCCTGAGTGATGATGTTGCAGAACACTGTTGATTTTACTAATGTTACTAAAAATTGAACTGCAGCTGACCTTGACCAGCATTTGAAACTGTGTGCCAGAAGTTTAAATTTGGTGACAGGATGGTAGCTCAGACATATGATGATGCAGCAGTAATGGCAGGCAATGTATGTGGGCTTCCGAAGGTATTTGTGAAAAGTTCCCCTGTGCACTTTTTGTTCATTGCTACACTCACGTTTTAAATCTTGTCCTCAGTTTTGCAGCAAACAATATCAGAGAATGCTGGATTTTCTTCAGAAATTTAGAAGGAACAGCTACGTTTTTCTCTCAGTTTCTCTCCAGGGCTGAACTTCTTCAAAACACAGTTAAATGGAGACTGTCTTCTATTTGTATCACAAGGTTGAATTTTCATTCGAGGCTTGTACAAACCATAAAGCAGAGTGTAGAACCTCTGACTGAATTCTTCAAAAGTGTGGTACAAAATCCTCAACCAAGGGTTTTCTGACCATGCTTGACAATTTTCAGTTTGTGTTTCCAAGAGTTCTGAAGGAACTCAAATGTGAAATTGCAGAACTACTAACTGTCTGTAACTTATCATTTAAATCAGCTTCTGTACCAAATTACTGGAGGATAGCTAATGTGATGCCAATTTTTAAAAAGGGCTCCAGAGATGATCCTGGCAATTACAGGCCGTAAGCTTGATTTCAGTATCGGGCAAACTGGTTGAAACTATAGTAAAAAACAAAATTGTCAGACACATAGATGAACATAATTTGTTGGGGAAGAGTCAACATGGATTTTGTAAAGGGAAATCATGCCTCACCAAGCTACTAGAATTCTTTAAGGGGGTCAACAAGCATGTGGACAAGGCAGATCCAGTGGATATAGTATACTTAGATTTTCAGAAAGCCTTTGACAAGGTCCCTCACCAAAGGCTCTTAAACAAAGTAAGCTGTCATGGGATAAGAGGGAAGGTCATCTCGTGGATCAGTAACTGGTTAAAATTTAAGAAACAAAGGGTAGGAATAAATGGTCAGTTTTCAGAATGGAGAGAGGTAAATAGTGGTGTCCACCAGGGGTCTGTACTCGGACCTATTCAACATATTCATAAATGATCTGGGAAAAGGGGTAAACAGTGAGGTGGCAAAATTTGAAGATGATACAAAACTACTCAAGATAGTTAAGTCCCAGGTAGACTGTGAAGAGCTGCAAAAGGATCTCTCAAAACTGGGTGACTGGGCAATAAAATGGCAGATTAAATTCAATGTTGATAAATGCAAAGTAATGCACATTGGAAAACATAATCCCAACTATACATATAAAATAATGGGATCTAAATTAACTGTTACCACTTGTGACAGACCCAGACCAGTGGGGTACAGGAGTCTGGTAGAAGGCAAATATACTGGGCACTGGATGAATAGTTTTCTGTTCCCTGAGTGACCAGAGCAGGGGCTGCACTAGGGCAATCAGGAACCTGTTAGAACCAATTAAGACAGGCAAGCTAATTAAGACACCTGGAGCCAATTAAGAACATATTAGAATCAAGTATGGCAGGCAGACTAATCAGGACACCTAGTCTAAAAAAGACCTCCCATCAGTTGGGGGGGGCGTGCAAGGAGCAGGGAGTGAGAAGGAGTGCTGCTGGAGGACTGAGGAGTACAAGCGTGATCAGGATTCAGGAGGAAGATCCTGCAGTGAGGATAAAGAAGGTGCTGGGGGGAAGCCATGGGGAAGTAGCCCAGGGAGTTGTAGCTGTCACGCAGCTGATACAGGAGACGTAGACAGCTGCTATCCACAGGGCCCTGGGCTGGAACCCGGTGTAGAGGGCAGGCCCGGGTTCCCCCCATGCCCCCAACTCCTGATCGGACACAGGAGGAGTTGACCGGGTCTGTGAGCAACACCAGAAGGGAAGGCCTAATTTGGAAAGGGATCTGGCCTGTTCCCAACTCACTAGGTGAGACAACAGAAACTGCAGAGATTGTTCTCCATTTCCCCCATGCTGGCCAGTGATGAGATTAGCTCAGTGAATGGAAGGTTTGAGCCTCTAGCAGAAGCAGCCAAACTGTGGGCTGCCGTGAACCTCTGAGGCGAGCAAATCCGCCAAAAAGCACAGGACCCACCAAGGCAGAGGAGGAACTTTGTCACACATTCAAAAAAGAGATCTTGGAATCACTGTGGATAGTTCTCTGAAAACATCCACTCAATGTGCAACGACAGTCAAAAAGGGGAACAGAATATTGGGAATCATTAAGAAAGGGATAGATAATAAGACAAAAAATATCATATTGCCTCTATATAAATCCATGGCACGCCCACATCTTGAATACTGCATGCAGATGTGGTTTCTGCATCTCAAGAAAGACATATTGGAATTGGAAACAGTTCAGAAAATGGCAACCAAAATGATTAGGGGTATGGAACGGCTTCCGTATGATGAGAGATTAATAAGACTGGAACTTTTCACCTTGGAAAAGGGATGACTAAGGGGGGATATGATTGAGGTCTATAAAATCATGACTGGTGTGGAGAAAGTAAATAAGGAAGTGTTATTTACTCCTTCTCATAACACAAGAACTAGGTGGCACCAAATGAAATTAACAGGCAGCAGGTTTAAAACAAACAAAAGGAAGTATTTCTTCACACAACGCACAGTCAACCTGTGGAACTCTTTGCCAGAAGATGTTGTGAAGGCCAAGACTATAACAGGGTTCAAAAAAGAACTAGATAAATTCATGGAGGATAGGACAATCAATGGCTATTAGACAGAACTAGATAAATTCATGGAGGATAGGACAATGGGTAGGGATGGTGTCCCTAGCATCTGTTTGCCAGAAGCTGGGAATGGGCAACAGGGAATGGATCACTTGATTACCTGTTCCATTCATTCCCTCTGGGACACCTGGCATTGGCCACTGTTGGAAGGCAGGATACTAGGCTAGATGGACCTTTGATCTGACTCAGTATGGCCGTTCTTATGTTCTTTTCCTCTACAGCAACATGACTGAAGTGACAGCGGTGTTGTTTGACATTCTTCAAACCAAGATGTACAATAATGGAGTTTATATTCAGCAGATTCATGAGACAATAGCGCAGATCTGCCAAAAGCAACAAACTTTTGATAAGTTTTAGAAAGAGGGGTTGAAGGTAGATTCACATGAACCTTGGGAAAAAAGAGCAAGAGAAGGCCAAACAAGATATAAGCATCTCTTCTGTGATGTTAGTGACAATATCAACAAACAGCTATTGGTACACAGGTAATTTACTCTGAAGACCAGCCTATGCACAACCAGAATGTGTGCAAGGTCCTAGAAAGACTCCGCCAACACAGGCTCTATGCTAAGCCAGAGAATTGCATCCACCATGGAACTGTTAGGCTAAATTCTATTCACTGAGGGGTCTGCATGGACCCCCGGAGGGTGGAAGTGGTTTGTGATTCAGCAACACCAAAAAGCATTTAAGAAATTCAGCCCTTTATTGGGTTTGAGAATTTCTACAGATGTTTTATAGGGGACTGGTCCCAAATCCTGACCCCCACCCCCCATAACCTCTCTGCTGTGAAAACCCTTCAATCACCTGATG